>NC_139231.1:63357331-63405237 GCF_977018435.1 Lepisma saccharinum | reverse complement strand
GGTTCTAAATGGGTCACTTTACCTTAAGAGTCCATTGCAGAATTTTTGGTTGATACCTGGTGCTAACATGCTAAATTGCATCATTTTCTCTACATACAGACGTTCACGTGTAGCACAGGTGTTTGCCCCTGAAGCAGCAAAAGGAGAACATTTGCGTTACTATGCAAGATGTAAACCCCACTTCCCAATACTCTCGGCTTTAATGGAATTCCGACGAAAATCGAGCATCCTAATGTATTGCAGCCACAGAGCAACAGTAACCTGTTATCTTTCAGAGCTGAACCAAATTTAGATAAAGATTTTTCAGCACCTGAGAGCTTGAACTTACATTAGAATTTAGCAGGAAACGATTTATTGAACGTATCTCAGAAATTTGTTCATTTGCAATGCACTTTGCTTCTTCAAGTAGCGTGAAGAGTGCTGCATAAACTACGAAATGACCCCTTGCGCCTCTGGCAATGAATGGCTTTTTCGGTTTGATTTGATTTGTTTACGTCCTTTTTATGCCACTTTTGGCTAATTGCGAAGATGAGGACTGATGATAATATGGATAAAGGGTCAGTATGGACGACACCACGAGCCCCACAGAGGATTATACTGACTGTGAATCCGGACCCCAGAGCCTCGCTAGTCTTCAAAATGCAGTCCAAGGTGTACTGCTTCGAAGTGAGACGCTTTTCAGGTGATGATAGGTTTAACAGTATTACCTCCGTAAATGATCCCAAGGATTTGTTGCAAGACCTGAATCTGCCATTAGATAAACACCATATCTCAGGAAACTCATCTTGACATGAAGACCACCCAGCCTTAGTATCTTGCATAAAGAATCGCAGCCAAGAATGAAAGTACTTGTACAATACAAGTCGGGCAGGAAGAAGAGCCACAAAATAACGCGCGAGAGAAAGAAAATAACGAGAGAGAGAGAGAGAGAGAGAGAGAGAGAGAGAGAGAGAGAGGGAGAGGGAGAGGGAGAGAGAGAGAGAGAGAGAGAGTGAGAGAGAGTGAGAGTGGCAGGAACAACAATAGAGAAATAGAAACAAACAAACATAGAGGGAAAAGTTCAGAAACAAGCATAAGAGAGAGAGAGAGAGAGAGAGAGAGAGAGAGAGAGAGAGAGAGAGAGAGAGAGAGAGAGAAAGAAACAAATCTCGAATGATGGATGTATTATGATGATATATCGTCGTTATCACGTTTCGAGAGAAATACAGTATCATATCACTAAAGCTATTTAATATTTCCACGAGAAATTAACACACGCATATGAATATATATTTCCATGCACCGCCCCAAAGAGGCCTACAAATAAATTCAATCCCTCTGTGCACCAATAGTATGAAGAGAATTAAAACAGAAATAATTTAAGTGTCTTTCCACACGAACTAAGATTTCCCATGGCTCGATCGACTGTTTCATTTTTTTTCGTTATACAAACAAGCGAATGTCTCGAATGGAATAGAATGTTTGATTAATATGCTTAACGGCGTCGGTGATGGAAAAATGTTACAGTTAAAAAAGAACACACTAATTGGGACTACAGAGCAAACCTCGCAAATTAAATGTAAATAAAAACACAGAGATGAGTTTTTATCCTTCTCCACTTATATTTGCTCGGTATGCCAGAGGTTACATGCATGCACCTCACATCTCACATAGTCCGATATTGGTTGAAGTCGAACAGGAACTAAATATAGGAAGAGCATTGTGTTTTTCATGGAAGTATATAATCCTCTACGTCTCTTGTTTCCCCTTTAATACCAAAGAAGTGAGACGAGGATTGTCTTATCGGCGCAGTGGATGATCATATATTAGGTACTTAAAGTATACAATTGGAACTTAATATTCGTTAACCCAATATTTATTACAAAACATATTAGTATTTATACTTTCCAAATACAATTAATTCACCAGAAATGTCTATGGATTATCTCCCAGTTAACCTAGTTTAATTTGTCCCATTTGATAGTCAGCAGTCAGTAAGTAAAGGCTACACGAGTCAGAGCAAATCGCAACCCAGCCCAAAACCCCCCACAGCCAACATGACCCGGAGCAATCCACCTAAAAAAATCTAAACGAAAACAATTTCCTTTTCTTGCACTTTTAAGAACTCAAAATAAATCAATGGACTTTAGGTAAATTACACCCGGCCATGAGGGCCTATAAAGGGCGATAGACTGTAATGCAATATACTCAGTCTGTCCAGCCAGTGTCCAGTACGTCAGAAGTCTCTCGTAGTCGGCAAGGATCTGCCACGCTAAACTTCTCGCTCGACCAGCGCAGAAGCCCAGCCAATGGCAGAACCTTCCAGAGTCACCTGTCTGTTGAGTCTCCATCCGTCATTCATGAGCAATATTACACTATGGGCTTACAAGTAGCACTATTGTATTTTTGTTATCTTATGCCGCTCTTCTGCCATTTTGGCTAATTGCGACTATGCCGATGAATGATGATTAGGTGAAATTGATGACCAGGAATCGAACCCGTAATTTCGGTGGTGGATGCTCAGTTTTGTACAATGAGAACATGTATAATATTCTGTTGAAATGTCTATTAGAATTGCGGAAAGAAAAATGCATTATAAATATTAATTCATGGATTTCTACCTACCTTATCAGTGAGTTTGAGTCGATCACTTAACCCACTAGGCTAGCTAGCCGACAGCACCATTGTTTCAAACAACCCATTAGTTTTAAATTATTTCCAATTGTCCGCGATATTAATTTTGTTAATTTTGATATGTCAGGAAGTACCGTAAATAACGATGGAAGGAAATACACCTGAACAAAATCAAATAAGGAAGAATCAGGAATCAGCGAACATGTGCTCTTAAACATAGATGCGGGCAGCCCTAAATTCTCATTTGTACCAGTTCAACCTTATTTACATGTCTACAATACAGATAAGGATCCACTGTGGTCCATTTCGGCATGGCGTTTAACAACCACGCGGAAGACACGGGGCGGTAGTTGAGGGCATACGCCGGTATATACCATATACCCTCTGGTTAACTTCCAAATTAGAGTATACTTTCTGCTAAAATGCGTATACTTCAACTTTCGTATATATTTATGTAATTTGGCAATCACTCCAGTGAGCTAATTGCGGTCAAATCCTTCTGGTTTCACGTGATCGGGAACATAATGTTGCATAATGTTGAGAAGGCCCACCAGTTGATCAGTTTCAACTTCAGAAGTATGTAAAGATATGGCTGGAAAACTACGATACTGCAAATAACATTAATTCACGAGTTCGTGTAAAACGTTATAGTGACAAGTGTGGTGACGTATCGACAGTGACTTTGGAGTGTTTTTGAGTAGACCGGTAGAAACAGCTGCAGAAGATAACTTTATTGCTGAGTATAAATAGTGCGGTTTCAAATAATTTTTCCAGGTTTTTAATTCTTAGCCTTATCAGCAATATTATTAAAGTTATTATCAGTATACAAACTAACAGTTCACAAAAAAGAAATATCATCAAGAAAAAAACAATGCCATGCTGCACTGTAGCGTATACTACTGTAGCTTTACGTTTAAATGCAATCATTAAGATACACATTTCATATATATTTTATTTTTAAAATGCCTAACCTATTGTAATATGCCATTTTTATGCCAATCATAAGTATATCATCTTCAGCATCATCAGTATTCCACCATCAGTGGAATTTTTATAGAAGTTAAATGATTTCATCTATGTATTTAATAGAAACATAGTTTCACGAAACTCAGCTTATATTCTCTGAAAAAATTGTATTGTCGTTACACACGTCTCTCATCAGTGGGTTCAAGGAGGCTATCTTGGAGCCGAAGTTTGGTGCCTATAGGAAATCCTTGTTTAGGGTTCAGCATAGGACATTGTGGGCTTTTTCCTTTCGAGATCAGCACACCTAAATAAAAGTATTTTTGCAGAAAGGAAAGTCAACGCTTGAAGATAAAAGAACGAATATGCAATAAGTGTAGGGAATGTAAGGTTATAAATTTCGAATCTTTCTGTTAAAGTCCAGATCATCTTACAGAGGCGTATACATTTTTTGTGTTTTTCGCAATCTGGGGGCTGAATAGAACAGCCTGCTGGCAGTTGCCCCACTCTGCAAAGAGGGAAGAGGGTGGGAAATGTCTTGCCGAAAGTCGACCAATAGGCTTCCACGGGTGTCAGGTGGTTTATTGTGGCTGTTATCACTAGACCTCGGATTCTTAGATTCTAAATAGACAGTGAGTATGTTTCAAACACGTTAGTCATTGAATTTTTCGCCACCAAACAGAGCAATTATAGCTCTGAGTGATATAAAAATTCCGTAAAACCTTAAAAATAAATTATAAAGACGAAAAGAAAAGGTTTGATTTAAAATAGGTTCTAAAAATCAACATGGGTTATTTTAGGCACTATAAAACTTCATCTGTTGTTGAGTTTATTAATGAAAATATGACGTTACTTGTTACTTCTTATTTGCCTGCAAAGGAAAAAAAGAGGTTAAAACCTAAAATCCGAGGTCTAGTTATCACTTTCTTCTTTTGAGTGGTTCTTTTGAAGATGTGCCTAGGCAATGGACAGTTTTGTTCCTTGGTAAGGATAATTTTGTAGGATTGTAAATTCGCAAACTCTATGATTATATTTATATTACTATCCCCCTCTTATTTTCTTTTAAAATTAGTATTTCTTAACGCCGCTGATTTGTTGTGGACTTTTCGCTCTCATATACTCTATGTCAGGAATCTCTGGACCAAAGCCGCGCATAACGGTTGAGAAGAGGAGGGCGGAGCGAAGCAGAGCGGTTGCTGCAAAGGCTGGAAACTGCAGTCGCCTTTCCCCCTCCACGAAATCCCGTTCCCTCGCACGTGTTCATTGGTCGAGGCCTCTCGAGTCACAACTTGCGCAGAGACATGCATTCGTTCGCTCGCTCCAGTGAATCCCGGTACAAAGTATAATCATAATAAACGGTGACAGTGGCTCAGTAACTTTTGTTTCCGTATGTACCACGGCAGGTGTTCAGTACGCTGTGAAGCTGCTGCTTTTGCGCACCGGACGGCAACAGTGTCGCCACTACACTCTTAACTGGGGATCGTCAATATCAAATCATCTCCACTATGACCGAAGTTGAGAATGCGTGGAGCTCTACCTTCACACCCCTTATGAGACTTCATGGTACGACGCAATGCAGAACTGTATATTTTACAATACTGGTAACGTGCATAGTTTGGAAATAACTCGTTACTTTTTTGAGGAATTCTATCTGCTACTAGTTTAAAAGTAAGTAGTTGTAACCCTGCAACTGTAACAGTTACTTTTTGCAATAGTAGTAAAGTTTCCAGCAGTTACTTTTACATTTTCTTTACCACATTTAAACTGTTAATTTGAAATTTGTAACGTAGGAAAGAGATACATTTGGCAACCCTGTTTCGAACTATGTCTTCTCTGGATGCTAAGGTGAAAGGATTTTCGTGGAATTGCCTAAGGCAAGGAAGCTAGCTTCTCAATTTGGAACAACCACGCTTTATTACAATTCGTCAATTCTAATTGCACTTGAAGACCTCAGGGTTTTGTTCTTTCTTACTTTCTATTATTGTAATACAAGTAATATTCATATACGAAGACTAATGTGATGAGCCAGAGACATAAATGAAGCGCATGTAAGTCCTCATGTATTTATTTTGTTCATTTTGGTTTCGTTGGGTGTAATTTGTTTGCAAGAAAATTTCCAGCAGAAAGTACCTGTAACTTACAATTACTGTAACTGAGTTAGTTTTTAGAATGAGTAACTGTAACTGTAACTCAGTTACTTCTTGAAACAAGTAACTGCAACTGTAACTCAGTTACTTTTTGAACCAAGTAACTGCAACGGTAACTCAGTTACTTTTTGAAGTAAGTAACTGTAACTGTAACTCAGTTACTTATTGAACCAATTTACTGTAACTGTAACTCAGTTACTTATTGAACCAAGTAACTGCAACTGTAACTCAGTTACTTTTTGAAACAAGTAACTGCAACTGTAACTCAGTTACTTTTTGAACCAAGTAACTGCAACTGTAACTCAGTTACTTTTTTAACTAAGTAACTGTAACTGTAACTCAGTTACTGATTGAACCAAGTAACTGTAACTGTAATTCAGTTACTTATTGAACCAAGTAACTGCAACTGTAACTCAGTTACTTTTTGAAACAAGTAACTGCAACTGTAACTCAGTTACTTTTTGAAACAAGTAACTGCAACTGTAACTCAGTTACTTTTTGAACCAAGTAACTGCAACTGTAACTCAGTTACTGATTGACCCAAGTAACTGTAACTGTAATTCAGTTACTTATTGAACCAAGTAACTGCAACTGTAACTAAGTTACTTTTTGAACCAAGTAACTGCAATTGTAATTCAGTTACTTTTTGAAACAAGTAACTCAGTTAATTTTAAAAATTAAGTTTCTGAACAGTGTTAAAATAACGATTATGCTCTATCAGATCAATCTTATTTCTGACATATTTCCCACAGAGTGAAAGTACACTTTTAATAAAATTAAAAGAGCACAATAATAAACAGAGTAATACTAGGGTAAATGCGCAAGCATGTATTGCTTGTACATTGCTTAAAATAAAAACAAACAATTACCAGAGGAAAAAGAGGTTTCGTCAAAACATGTGCAAAGTTGAAAATCAACACGAAGGAAGATTGAAAGACGACATCTATTTCTCGAGTAAGGAAATTGTTTTGTTTTCGCTTCCAACTTGCAGCAACAGAGAAATGTCTCTAACAGAAATTTTTAAAAACTTTTGCAAATTATCGTCTCACATTTCCCTTTAATTAAAAGTAAGCTTCTTGTTTACCGGCAAGCTTACAGAGGATTTTCTGACAAAAAAATATTTAGTTGAGAGTTCTTTTTTGTGCTCTTGATATTTGAGATTCTTTATGCACGAAAAAGTTACTTCATTTAGGAATTTCTCTCGCTTCACTCATTCCATAAACAGGTTCAGATTCAACTTCATATTACAGCGTTGTGCCTGGAACCAATCTCAATCATGGGCGTCGCGAGAGGGGGGACGGTCGAACTGGCCAGTCAATCCCCATTTTGGAAATTGACATTGCTCATTTCAAATTAGGACAAAAGAGGATAAAAAGTTTATTATTTTGATAGACGATAACAGAAATGAAGTTTTACTTGAATAACCACTTTTTCTGTTTCGGTTATTTGACGTCGCTTTCCTACCTCTTAGGTTAATCACGACGATGAGGATGAAATGGTGATTGGACAAACCACAATGTTTCATCCATACTTGACCAGGGTTCGAACCTGCGTTCTCTTGCTCTGAAGCACGTTATACTCCAGTCAAATTTGAGTTTAACTTTCTGGAATGTGTAGTACTACTTGAGTTGTGCCATGGAAGCTGGCAGTATTTCATCAATTAAGGAAAAAATGAGTTAAATCTAAAAACTGAGTATGAGATGCAGGAACGAGGTCAGAGCTTCATTTATTCCTACTCCACCATTTCATCCAAGAAGTTTTCAAAATTCGAAAGATGAGATTTTTGAAATCTAGTTTTAGAAAAAATAAGACCTCACAGAATATAGGTTGTTGTGTTGGGTTTTCCTTTAATTTTCAAAGATTTTTCTTAAACAACATGAAGAAAAGTTAATAAGAAAATAGACTAATTATTGAATTCAGTATATTAACTGCATGGAATGTAAAACTAAATACAGAAAAATGGTTGTGCTGTACATTCACTCATCTGGTGTATCGAATTGAAGAGCATCACCTACGACATAAAGACAATTATAATACATTATTAAACTTTATTATTAGTAGTTCATAACAATAGTTTTCATTTGATTGCTTCTTTTTTATTTTATTTTTTATTTTTTTTTATTTTACTATTCGATTTAATATCAACGGCCTACAAAGATTACTGGCACGCCTACGGACTGAATTTGTTTCATATCCAGAACAAGCCTTGCTTGCGGGTCCCACTTATCGAACGTAATTCAAACACCTTCTGCTTCTCGGGCAAGCGCTGTATTTCGTCTTCTGACGTCAGGTCGTTATTAGGCTAAATGTAGCGTATTAATGCTAAGAGATTTAAACCTAACAAGCCTAAGCTATCCACAAAAGCATTCCGCGCGTGCATCAGGAGATGAAATACGGCGCTTGACCTAGAAAGTGTATGACTTTAGTACAATGAGTCATACCCCCTTGCTTTCGCCCATAAAAATTGATGATTCACATATGGCAGTAGATGTGCATTCTGGTTTAATACATTGCATTGGTGTAAATCAGAGATCCATTCGTTCACTTCAAGTATACAATTTGGTTTTACGCGGTACGTCCATTTTTCTCCATCACTAGGTTCATCGTGACAGTGAATTATCAAGCAAGATGAAGCAAGAAAAAACTAACATTCCTTACCCAGGATACCTGGTTATGTACAGTCACCGTCAATTAAATTGGAAAACCTACATCCTGAAATACTCGCTTCCCAGCAAGGTGTAATGTGTGTTGCCTAACTCTACGGCGGTGGTAGAAGTTGCCATTCAAAATTTGCTAATAAAATTCACTTATCGCCGTAGAGTTGGGCAACACACATAACACCTTGCAGATTCAGAATCTAGGTAGCCCATTTTAATTGCCGGTGACTGTACGTTATCAATGTTGTCCACTGGGCTATGAAGATGTCCGTTTTCTAGTCTGGCACTAGGAGCCTACATTGTAGGGGCTAGAAAGATATTTGGAACACAAAGTGCTTAATTATGCAGAATTTTCGAACTGGGATGTAAAAAGAGAAAAAAAGATCAGTTGCAGAGTTTAATCGTACAATTTCATGTGTTTGGAAAATGTGAATAGCTCGTTATTAGGTTCTACACGCCATTCTCAAGGTTAAATGTACACAAATACTCTCTAATGGTAAGAGTTCAGGAATCGTTTGATGAGTTATGCCTAGTGCATATTGTACATATTTTTCTATTCATGAAATGATATTGGGCGCAAGATTCTGTAAAACTTTCTAGTTTATTGGATTTTACCGTAAATAAGTCTGAACTGCATTCATAATATGTTGTTACACTATTATAAATTTTAACATTAACATTATTATTAACATGTGTGTATATTATGTTAAACATAAATGAGACTTCGATCCTGTGAAGGAGAAATAAATAAAATTAAATAGGTTTAGCAGTCTCTATTAGGCTATGTGTGCACAAAGTGACACTTGAACTTTAAAACGAAAGTTGCTACCAATGCAGATAGACTGAACAGTAGCGTTTTGCATGCACAACGTTCATACACGGTCGGTGCGGATGAAACATCGGAGTTTCCGTGGCCGTTTACCACTTTCACCCCTTGCATTCGATTATTTCCGGCAGTGGCCGAAGAAAATCCCAGTTTACGGCCGCTGTTCATCCATTTCCTCGGGCTTAAAGCTTTATTAATGACCGGCTATCCAGGATTTAATTTGTTGACAAATGATTGGCCGTATTTCACGTTCCTCCCGCTCGCAAAAATCTTTCGTGGAAGTGGCAAAAGCGCGCCTGTTCCCGTGTCTTAGGTTTCTCCGCTCGACGCAACAATAACTAATGACTTGTCACTTGCTTCTCTGCTAAGAGAGCCAGGATTCACTGCATCGTTCATCGTTGAGGACTTCCTAATTCCTCATATACGGCAGCCCGACTCTCCACTTCTTTGGCTGTAGGGAGGTCATTCTTAGTCAGATAGCCTGACGGACTGGAGATTAATTGTTGTTTCGCACTGACCGCACATAGCTTTACTTCGGTCAGCTCTATCTCTGATGGTAACATTCGCTTTCTTTTTGATTTCCTTTTTGTATCACTAAAACTTGTTGCTGTTAGGTTTTCAAATTAGCAAGAAGCAAAAAATCTACAGATTCTTGTAATAAACAAGAGACAGAAATCATCTTACGAGTTTCATGTATTGGAACATTCCACGAAAAGTGGTCCTACTCCATGTACGAGTAAATAACAAAATGAATCAATATGGAAATTATTATTGTTTTTAAATTGCATTAACATTTAGATGTTGTGAAGGCATATAATTTGCACATTTCATCAATAAAAGTCACTAACATCAGCAGCCTATATGTTCCACAGACAAATTAAGTCCAAATCTGGTAAATTTTTAAAGCGTCACACACGTGACGCACTTATATTGATGGTTTTCATGCATTCAGCGTATGCCATCACACTCAAGTTTTTTTCATTTGTTAGCAGATACCATAAAGTACTTCATAATTCCATGAAATCACTTCATTGTGACTATTTAATCCAATATCATGTCTAGAATGTTAAATATTCCGTGTAAAATGTCTCATAGGTAACTCTGGAATTCCCCTATTACATACTCTATATTCCATAGAATTACAACCTTTTAGAACAGTAACAGTGATAATGAAATGTCCTTCTTCTTATCAAAGATTTTTATCGTTATAATGAAATTGTGACTGTTTTAAAGAATGACAGACACAAACTTCTTTTCTCATATTTATTTCGAAATTAATACATCAAACAGAACTGTCACCAGTATAAAAATTTGACCAATTCTTCCACGTTTTTCTGAGAATAGTTGATCCAACTGAAGGCTGTAACAACCATCATCCCTCGTTAGGCACGCCACTCACGTCATATAAGGAACCGTGATTTTCGATAATTACATTCAGGAGTTCTATTAAAATTTATCACTTGAAAAGTATTATCTTAAGCTTCTGTAATACTTTTAATGCACTGAAGTTCAAAGATTTCCATTTGCAACGTACAATCTTTCTCTCAAAATATTTTTGTTAACATCAAGTTAGTTACAAACAAGTTCCTTTTTTGTTATTTGTAACTCACATCCAATTAATTCCCATCTTTATAATTTTAAGTACATGGTTTAAATGTTTATTTTTGTATTTCGGGTTATTACAGAAAGATAAAATGCTAACAACGACAGTTACTTCTCTATTCCGAATGTTAAAATCGACCTGGTCACGATTGTTATTGACACAATTGGTCAACGTTCCAAGAACGAGTTTATTGGTAACCTTATACCACTCATATGTCATCAGTAACTCAATATATTTTATAGTCGACCGCACTGTTGCGTCTGTTGTCGCCGACCTCCGTGTCGGAGTGGTTTGCATAGCGGCTACCTATACCCGGCCTGGGCATAGGTATTCTTTGTAAGTATCCTTTATCAATTTCATCATGTCATCACTCACCCTCATCTTTACGATTAGCCAACATTGGAAGAAATGCGACGCTAAATTCTAAAAATTAAATCAAAGCATCTGTTTTGTTACCCCATGTGCATATTACTTTTGCATTTGTAATAGCTAAAATAATATTGTACCCTGCAACATTACTTGGTAAAGTCCTGTTCGTTCACAAGAATACAAAAAAAGAAAACACCCAACGCTCAACACATTCATGGGTCCGTCGATATACTTGGCGGAGTGGTTAGCACAGAGCCAGGTGTCCAGAGTTCAAATCCTGGTCTATGCTTGGGTGTTCCGTGTGATTTTCCCTTCATCAATTTCATCACAACATCGTACATTCTCATCTTCGCGATTAGCCAAAAGTGGAAGAAAAGCGAAATAAATCAACTTTCAAGGATCATGTACCACCATCTCTCCCCCACACAGGAAGCGGAGGAAATGGTTCTTAAATGTAAGTGAATATTGAGTCGTATATGCTATAGATTATCATCCCACAATCTGAAAGAACAATGTTTACCGTGTTAACCGAAGGTGGCGTTTATGGGTATTACAACCCCCCCCCTTAAAAAAATAGTACGTTACTGGCAAAGGCGGTAAAATATATGACATTGATTACGAAAAAAAGAAAGCGTGTCCCTTACGATGTTCTTGGGTAAGCCACGTATATAGAGGTTTCATCGAAGCCTTCCCAATTCCGAGGACGATTTTGTTTTTGTTTACTTAGATCGTGAGTTTTCTCCGGAAACGCTCGCGGCAGATTATCACAAACTCTGAGACAATAGTCCTTTTATTTGACAGCTCCCAGACGTATATTTCTGCAGAGATCGACACTGAACGCTCTAGAAGGCGACAGGGGGGTCAGCCGTACGGGTGGATGAACACAATTTTACGGAGGAAAACGTATCTCTTTTCCTTAGAATCGTCGCCGAGAGGGGAAAGGAAAAAAAAAGAACCTGTGGGTGTGTGAGGATATCATCTTGCGAAAGTTGGCTCGAAATTAGACGAATTTGAAAGGTGTCGTCCAACTTATGTGAACTGGCGTGCTGGACGACATCTTATGGGGAAGGAGGGAGGAAATCTCTGAAGATTGTGTTGAGGGAGTTTCTCCATGGTCGTGTCGCCGAGATCTTTCTTCTCCCTGTCGGGGCGAATAAAAGAAGTGTCCTACCCCCGCCCCCCGCCTGTCTCTTTGGCACGAGGAGGAAAATGCCTCTGGCGCCAGAAAAATTTCCCGTCCCCTGGACGCTGAAAGTGCGCGATTCTCCCTTTCCACCCTTCCCCACGTTCCAACTCATATCAAAACTCCTTCTTTCCTTAGTAACAGTTATATATTTATATTATTACGGTGCTGAAGGCACCATACATACAGTACTTGCTCCTGATGGTGAAGAATTGCCAAATTTTATAGCAAGATAAAACAATGTTTTGACAAATGTTTCAAAATATTGTAATTTTCTTATTTTATGTCGCTATTTTTCCCCTCTGGGCTAACCCCGACGATGAGGATGAAGGACAGGGGAGAGGGACAATTTCCCCTAGGTCCTTCTCTCCGAGGCAGATGGGGAGCACTGTTACCAACTTAACTCTTTTGAGGCCAGATCTGTTTCTTTCGTGCACTCGTTTAGCTGTGAAATGTGGCACCCGCTTCCTGTCACACTATGATGCCATCCCTAGCCCCATCCCACATTGACCAACTTTTGCCATGCGTATACATTCTGCACGTGACGTGATATTATTATATTGGCTGCGTCCTCCCACCCTCTCTTACCTCCCCAGCTACTTTTATATAGCTTCTTGGCTGAGGTGTAGATGGCAATATTGTTATTCGGTAATCCCTTATTTTCGATTCATAAACCATCGGTGGATTATTGAGATGGACGATGCCGTCAGATCTAGACGGTGAAAACTAAGAATAGATTGTCATCACTTTAAATTTACCGATAATAGCAGCGCCCCCACCCACTTGACAACTAAAATTACCATGGGAGAAACTTCATCCAGCCTTCGTAAATCTAGCTCCTTGAAAGTCAACTTTAGCTCAATTTAAGGTGAAATTTAGCTCTTTATGCTCATCAGGTTTGGAAACACTGCTGGCCGTAGGAGGCAAGGAGAAATGCATTACGCTTAAGGGAGAATTATTTTCTTCGTTCTCTTGGGGATATCAAACTTTCGATGGCGGAAAGAAAATATGATCGGGTAGAGGATCTATTGAAGATGATATTTGTTCTTGGAATTGTCGAAACTCTAATTTGTTGAGCCGTAAGTTGAATTTGAAGTTGTTTCTCCATATGGAATACATGGGATTCTGTAAATTCTTACTCATCATAATTTTCAAACATCGTATCAAGCTTAATAATGAACTTAAAAAACAGTTTCCACTTGTAACATTGGCAGAAATTAATACTCTCCAATTCTGTGTGGATTTTCTTTAGTAGCAGTGTCCATTCCGACGATATTGAAATAAATGCACACCTGGTGCGAAATTGTCCCTCTTTACCTTAACCAGATTCCCCAGGAAAAAAAAAACATCAACAGGAAACTCAGTTGATACTTTGCTTCAGCACTTACTATTCAATGTCTTCAATGCAGCAGCTCCAAAATCACCTGGTCTTGGAATCTTTAATATTGAAGAAAGGAAAACCTAAATCACCAACCCTGAGACCTTCTGTAAACAAACGGTCTCAACTATTCGATGTATCACTCCACATCAGCTGATTCATGACCGCAATCATCTGCTGTTACACTCATAGTTCGCCGCACCTATTCATTTTATATAAGAGCCTCTGAATGTGAGAACCCGCTCTCAAAACATCAGACGAATATGCAGCCGCATACATTGTTACTCTCCCGGTCATTCTCTCTTTCATAACCCTTAAAACTGCAGACACTGACACACCACTGCACTGGGATACCAACTTAGCCACTTCATTTACTGGTTTCTCAGGATACCACTGACAGAACGTTACATAAATATTGAGTAGAATCTGTTTCTCACTCCTTTTCAAAGGCTGTCCTTGCTGGTGTTTTGAAAACAAGCTCGAAGAACACGGATACCGCACGCATAGAACTCGGCATGTTATTTTTCTAAGGATAAGTCAGGCAATATTACTAAGTTGCACTACTTCCTTGCTGTTCACATGATTATTTTTAGAAAATAACCAATGTTATAAAATATCATTATGTACACAAGTCTCTAAGCTCATTGAAAGTTACAATGCATATTACTACAAAATGTTCACACTTATCTTGCCTTGCCATGTCACCAAGTTATTTTACGAAGTGCACTATATTTGGCGGAACAAAAATCGTTATTAGGATGCTTGTCAAAGTTTCCAACCGCAATAAATTTACGAACTTTCTTTGTCTTGTTTTGATCATCATCATCAATATATTTATTGGACTTACAGCAATGCATATGGCTGTTTATGCCCATTATATATTTTATTTACATAAGATACAATTTACATAAAATCTACAAACAAATTTCAAATACACTCCTATCTATATCATCCTTAGAAATATACATTACCATGTTATATCATTTTGTCTAAATAAATGCAAGTAAAATATATTCAATTCACATGCAAGAAAGAAGCCAAATTTATGGGGAATGATTACTGTTGCAAAGAGTTAACCATAAAGGTGAAGCAATAAGTAAAAAAAAAAGAGCATTGGGTTTAAAGTGAGACGTCATTTGCGGCAGCGTATCCCATACTACAAATTGGACATTGTTTTACCTTACGTAATGAATCCTGTAACAACGCTGGATTTTCGTGTGGATTATTTTACTTCTATGAGTTTGCAATGCTTTCTGCATGCACGATACTTCTAATAACCTTGCATGCACGTGGTTTTGTTTACAGAAGGTCTCATGGTTTGTGATATGCACAACATATAATACTGGAATGCTCAAAATATAATAGAGAGAGAAATATCTTGTATAAAACTTTAAATAATCTAAAGGTTCAATTTCCAACAAATTTGTTAAGTTTAGTTGTTAATCCAGATGTGAGAATTGGGTATAGTTTGTTATCATTTTTAAGGAAGTGTAACATACAATTGTAAAAGGCAAAGTGTTCATAAAAAAAAATCTAATATCTGTAAAATAGGGGGGGATGGACTGATAATTTTAATGTAAAACAATTGTGTACATTTTATATGTGTATTGTTATGGACAAAAAACGGCATAAAAGCTGTTAGGTTCCAAATAAAGGAATGAATGAATACACTTTACATTCATAATTCTCTCAATGTTCAGTGACAGTGACTCTACATTAGCGTGCGGCAATGTTAATAGGACATAATCCATTGTCTGGTGCTTTGAAATACACTTATTCTAACACTCATAATATCAGAAATCTGGGTTCATACCGGGTATCTAATAATTCTGTTAGAATAACAAGTACAGTTAAAAACACCAGATAATAGATAATGTCCAATTAATATTGCATAGCTGCAGTCTTGCACAATGTTAAATCATAATCGTACACGTAAAGCACGTTGACCCTATGGTTTGTTGTATTGATCAGATGCTTGGGTTAAGTAAATAGTTCTCTGACATTACACAGTTAAAAATTCCGAGCATGCTAGATCGATATGAGTTTTCCATTATAATAACAGCGTTCACTGTATCAGAACTAACAGTATCAGCCCAATCCATATTAATTAAATTGAAAACTCTTTCTGCTGCAGTATTTGTACCTCATAGACACAATGTAAACTGAAAAATTTGTTGACATTATTCATTGGAATATTGCAATTTTCTCATCTTTTAAAATATAGTCCATCAGATTTTGAAAATACAATTCTAACACACTTCATTTCTTACACTAATGACAATGATAATATCATGGCTCTCGCTTCCGTGTTAAAAAACGGTACAATATTAATGTCTACGCCAGTACTTGAACTACGAACCATCGGTGATGCCATTAATGGAAAATATATTATGCAAAACCAAGGGTACCATCTATACAGTACCTGAAATTGAGACATTTGTTGAGTGAAAGAACAAACTATAATATAACTATGAATCTAAATGTGGAACTGAGCAAATAGTTTTATAGCAGGGGGAGCCCACTTTCTTGTTGCAATCTACTTCATTCCTTCATTTACAAGTGAAGTTGAAATTTAATCTACCTGAAAAGGTAAAGGAACTTTGAAGATAAGATAAAGATTTTGAACTTGATGATACTTTGGATTTATAATTAAAATTTGATGAGATATTTAGTCCAAAAATTCATTTCTTAATTCAGTGTTATACTCCTACAATGTAGTATGTAGTAGGGGTTCCCAAACTTTTTCGTTTCACGGCGCCCTTAGTGTAACAAGGTATTTCCGTGGCGCCCAAGTCAGAATGTAGGCCTATCTAATACTTGCAACGCTCAGTTAGTATGGTTAGGTTGCTTGCCTTAAGTTAAATATTTTAAATTCAGAATAAGCACACAGAAATAAGCACATATTAGGATTGATGTGATGGTCCGATTCTAAAACCATGTGTAAACTAACAAGTAAGTGTAATTGCAGTGAAAATATTGGAACATTTTGCGGCGCCTCTGTAAGCCAACCACGACGCCCCAGGGGGCCACGGCGCACACTTTGGAAACCACTGGTATAAGCGTTCCTTTTGGTTTTGTTAATAAAAGTACAAAAAAATGTCTGAGGAAGGGAGTGTGGGTTTTTCCAAAACTTTACATTAAAATACTTGTTTGCATGCTTGTAACAACCATAAACTAGAAGAATCCTACAATCCAAGTAGTATATACCTACAAGAAGAATTGATTCGACATTCTGTATCTTATCCTCCTCTGTGCATAACCCAGGCCAATCTCTTACCAACCGCGAGCGCACAGCCGGAAATCTTTCACGAGCAAAATCGTTTAATTTCGAGAGCACCGAGATACAATATGCTTGCGGATAGAGGTTCCCGGAACGATCCCGTTCCAAGGATTCCAGATCTAAGACATTCTTCCGTAGCGACGGATTGGGAAATCGGAACTCCCTTTTTGAAAGCGTCAATTTCGTTCGTAAGGGGAAGGAAAGGAGGGGGAGGTCGTCTTGCGGAACAGCCTTAGCAATAAGGATGTCGAAATTACTTTCTTCTCCCCCCGTCAAGTCGACTCAGAAATAAAATTTCTTGGTTGATTTCTCCACAAAGAAGTCTTTTTTTCTAATAAAAACCTGTCTATCACCTCGCTCCATGGCGTTTTGGGGGGAAACGAAATAAAATATTGAGGTTGCTTAGGGGTAGGGAGCTTGCTTTGCTGAGTGTTCAGATGTGAGGGAAACAAATACCGCTGTTTAGACTTCAGAACTGGCAGTAAACGATAAAAGATAATGGAAACAAAAACACAGCCGACAGAATGTTTATTGAAAGCAGCATGAACAATGCTTTGTTGTAACTTGTTTTCTATTTTCCACTTTTTGGTATAGAATATTAGATTGCCATATTTTCTATTTTCAGGGCAATGGAACTACACTATGCCATCTTCATTGAATTGAATTGAATTGAATCTACAGCGTGAGCACAAAAACACTCCGTGGTTTTGAAAGGGTATAACTTTAACACCAAAAGTAGTATTCTACAGAAATGTTCACAGTAGTTATAAAAACTCATAAAGTTTTCGTGGTCGTCATTGGAATTAAAAATGCTCAATGTGCGCGCCACCTGTTACGCGGGAAACATCGAGACGATAATCCAGCTCCAACCACACCTTCTCAAGCGTATCCGGTGTGATGAAGTTGACAGCTGTACTGATGCGTTCCTGAAGATGATTCAAGGTTGTGGGTAGTGGAGGTACATAGACCAGGTCCTTCAAGAACCCGTCACAAACTATCATGTCCGGTGATCGTGGGGACCACTTGCATAGATTTTGATCATTGGGTCCAGCTCGTCCTATCCAACGGTGTGGGAGGTTGTCATTCATAAAGCTGCGTACAGATTGATGCCAGTGTGGGGGCGCTCCATCTTGTTGTAGAATGTAGTCACCTCTCTCTGTACCAGTCACGTAGCATTGTTAATTAGCTTTCACCTGTGATTGTTGGCCCCTCAAAGAAGAACGGACCGTACACTCGACGCTCTGACACTGCACAAAAAACATTCACCTTGAGTGAGTCACGTTCCACATCAAGAGTGGCATGCGGATGCTCGCTTCCCCAGATCCTAACATTATGCCTGTTCACTTTTCCACTCAAGTGGAAGGTCGCCTCAGCACTAAAAATGATCTTTGTCAGAAAGGTTTCATTGTCCTCCATTAAAGTGTGGATATTCTCGCAAAACTCACGTTGCTTTACCTTGTCTTGTGGATATAACTTTTGAACCAATTGCAGCCGGTAAGGGTGAAAACGCAAACGCTTCCGTAAAATCTTGCTTACGGTAGTTTCTGGCACCTGCAATTGCCTGCTGGCTTGACGTGTTGATTTTCTGGGACTGCGTACAAAGGCTTCTCGCACACGCTCCACAATTTCCTCAGAGATGGACGGTCGGCCAGAATGTTCTTTTCTTTGATCACAAATGCATCCTCTCTCAACAAATGTTTTATGCCACTGCAGAATGGATTTGTGTGTAGGTGGATCAACATTAAACTTCCGTTTAAATGCACGCTGCACTCTCACAACACTGCTTGTTTTGGCAAATTCTAACCCGCACCAGCTTCTTTGCTGCGGAGTGAACGCTATTTTCGATGTTACTGCCCTCTAGCTACCGAATTTACAACTAGCTATTCTGAAAAGAAAGATATTAAAATATTTTGAGTTAACTGAGCTTTGGATATCAATTTTATCAAAATATTCAAGTAACTATTAATTTTATGACATCTTGAAACCAGGGAGTGTTTTTGTGCTCACGCTGTACTTTATTGCTGGGCGAGGTACAGCTCTTGCTGGTCTACCACCTAAACTGATCTGTAAGTATTCCTACTTGTTGTTCATTGTTTTTGTAGTGCGTATAATATCGGAAACTTGTGTTCCTATTTCCATAAATGTGCAATATTTTTGATTTTACTGTGTGTCATTTGTTCTACTGTTATTATACTATCGAGAATTTGTGTGGAAATTCTCCAATTCATTTTATTTTATTTTCTAAGTCGAGACATTTTATATTTGTAGTGTATCTAGCCAGCGTACAAAAGCTGGAAGATGAACGTTTCCCTTTTGTAATCGTGTAACTATTTTTTGTTGCTATAAGATTTGGCTTGATGCACCTTGATGTCATGTAAACTCGAAGTATTAGCTACCAATAGAAATTATTATAATTACAGTGAACATGGGTACGATTCATAATTCATTATTTAATGCACGAACTCAATCATACAACTCCACATTGCAATGAGTAGTGAGATAACAAAAACTAAGAAAACATAAAAAAATAGTGAGGTATCTTCTTTTCTTTCCTAACCAACACATCTCCCTGAGATTTATGTATATGGTGAAGGGATTGTTTATGAAAATCACAAGTATGGACAAATACAGTAAGAGTGAATCCATATAGTTACTTTCAATCAAGTTTTTGTTTTTGAACAGCGAGACTTAATAGCAGGAAGCAAGGGTCACGTTTTACCACAATGGAAACAAAGCAATTTGGTAATACAATTTTATCAAATTTGCGGGTTTCAGATATATCACGGAAATAATTTCCCCTCCCCTGAGAGTGTGCTTGGAGTCTCTTTGTGAGATGGTTCTAACTTAAATTGTGTTAATAAGTGCCAGGTTATAAGAGGGACAATTTGGAAATGTAAGTCTTTGTATATTGTCTAGAAGTCATCGTACAAATATAGTAGACTCTTGCGAATCCTCTATTCCTTGCACCCGAGATGCCAGGTTGACGAGAGTGCCGAATTACTGAGAGTACGTAAAATACTTTAATTTTATTCCTTATTAAATGCAATGTCGCCAGTTTAGGGCACTACTTAAGACAGTGGCGGCTCCTGTCTATTCGCATAGTAGAACATGCACACCCAACTAAATCTGCAATGTAGTGAATTTTGATTATTCATTGAACGCAATCTTCTTCATGATGCAAGCGTACATACAAAATTATATGTAAACGATTGCTACGGGGCTTCCGCTGTTATAGCAGGAATTTTAAGTACAACAAGTATGTATATTAACTTTCGTCTTTATGGAGATTTTATTTCTAAAATTCGGACTAGATATTGAACATACCTTGTAAAAATGTTGTTTTTACTTTAAAAAATCGTGTTTTGTCGAACAACGTAATATGGGTGAATATATACCGGGTGAGTCACCTAAAATTACCACCGGAAATATTTCGTGAACAACAATAAATATTGAAAAACTGCTTTCGCACATATAAAGGTATGAGAGGGGCTCATGAAATGAGTGGACACAATACGTTCAACTACGTAATGAAATATGGTTTTCAACGCAAACTTAGTATTTTTTAAATAGAGACCCCATTTTATTTTTAGCTCATTTGAAAGTACGGAGAAATTCATCAAGACTGGCGTTTGTTACATTGTAATACGTCAAACCGTTCTCAAGAATTGTAACGTGTAGTTGAGTGGGAAGGCTCATGCCTACTATGCCTTTCGGCGGAGCCGAGCGAAAATACCGTCGTGCATACAGCCTGCACGCTTGTGCTGCATTTTTTCTACACTTGCCATAGATAAGTATCATCTCGGCCTTTTCAGAGTTTGAAAATACTATTTTCTCAGCAACAGTTATGACGTACGTACACTATCACAAACGTATGGTTAATCCGTGTACTTTGTTACTCCCTTGCTTCATTTGATAGAATTGATGAATCAATTAGAAAGAAAGGAAGAAAAATTTATAAGGTACAAAGTTTAAAAGTTGAAAATTGAAAGATTTGTCATGATCAAACGAGAATAGTTGATTGTTCCAGGTTCCAGTGTACTAAAAATTATGACGTAAGTGAATGGACGCCAATTAAATATTAGAAAGATGTTAATGTACTAATCTTTATGTATGTAACTGATGGTGGAATGTATAAAATTTATACTTTTTAATATACAAATATTTGTTAACTCAGATAGATGTATCAGAACCTTTTAGATAATTGAGGACTAAAAGTGGTAAACGTTGTAAGTGCCAAAAGCGAAAGTGTTGGGAAATCGCATCGTTCCGCACATCAGCCCGTAAGAACGTTCACACTAGTGACCTCTTTACACGCCCTTTGAACTACTTTGAGGGCTACCAGCCACTTTTCACGTTTACCACATTATAAAGCATGGCACATTGCACAGTTTAACGTGGAAAACGGTGTTTGAATTATTTTGGCACTTACAGCGTTTACCAATTTTAGTCTTCAATTTGTCAAAGCTTACTTATGTACAAACTACACATTTTATTGTAACCCTCAGTTGTTCGAACTTAACAACTTTCCTAAGCACAACGCATAATATGCAGAAGAGTAAAATATTTGTTACGATACATGAATGGCGTCAAAAGGGAGATATGTATGTTACGACACACGACTCAACTTGTGAGAATGTTTGTTACAAGCGTCAACTTCACATTACAGTTACTTGAGAACTATTTGACGTATTACAATGTAACAAACACCATTCTTAATGAATTTTTCCGTACTTTCAAATGAGATAAAAATGAAATGGGGTTTCCATAAAAAAAAACTAAGTTTGTGTTGAAAATCGTACTTCCTTACGTAGTTGAACATATTGTGTCCACTAATTTCATGAGTCCTTCTCATACCTTTATATCTGCGAAAGCAGTTTTTCAATATTTATTGTTGTTTACGAAATATTTCCGGTGGTAATTTTAGGTGACTCACCCGGTACCATTCTGATCATTTTAGTTATGTCATGCACAAATCTATCTCCAGAGAAACTTTTAAGTATAAAAAAAAAAAAAAGGTAAAGTGTTCCCCTGTGCATAGCACCACGCCATGAAGGCGTATAGGGGGTGTGGGGGTAACGCCCCACACTTTCTTGATCCGGTCGTGAGTGGGGGTGATGTGATCAGCATCACGCTCCTGACCGAATTTACCCCCCAGGGTTTCCCCCAGGTACCCATGTTATTCGACGCTGGGTAGGCGCCGGGGCCGCTTCCACCGTCAGAAAAGTTCCCGGATTTGAACCGGCCGGGGATCGAACCCGGGACCTTGAGCATGGTAGTCAGACGCGTTACCGACTGAGCCACCGCGGCCACTTTTAAGTATGGCGCTCTTATTGTAACTTTTGAAAGCACCTTAAATCTGCTTGAAATTGAATACTTATGGTAAGGATGACATCTCCAGTCACCTAAAGACCAGGATCCCAGCCCAGCCGAGAGGAAGCACGCGTGGGAGCATCAACCGAGTCCTCGAAGCAAGCGCAATGCATTTCTCTTCCACCAAGGCAAGGGGAAATTTGATTGACAATATGATCTTTCATTCCTTGCCTTTTTGAAACAGGGACACAAAGATACCAGAGGAACGGGAAGAGGAGGAAGAAGCGAAGAAAAATTGCAACCTGCGGCAAGACAAAGCAAGATGGCTCTGATCGACAGCCCAGAAGATGAGCTTTCTCCTCACATGACTTCAATTTCGTTGCAAGAAAGCCTCCTTCTATTTCTCGATTGACGGGGCTCGATTTCTCATTGATTTATCAGAAAGTTTTATTAGAGTCATATCTTCCTCCCTCCCACCCTCCTCTCTCTCCTTGGCTGGAGGTTTTCCGGGCTCCAGATTTGCGGATATAATATTCCACATTCGACGCTGTGATGGGAAATTGAATCCCAGAGATCTGCTAGACTAGATGCCGGCTATGAAAAGGAATAGACATCAATCCTTTATACAATGTCAGTATTGAAGACTCAGCATAGTGGGTCACTTCTTTTCTTCCCAAAGGAGAAAAAGAAGCCGCTGTCTTTCTCACAAGATTAATGCAATCCTTATCTCACAATTCTTCCATTATTTTCTCCGTCCGTTCACGGCAAAGCCCACACTGATTCCATTCTCAAGTTAAAGGACAAAGCAATAATACAAATTAGATGGAACATTTGAAAGAAATTCGATACCGAACGTAATGATGTCCAATATTCAGCAAGGATTGTCCGCTATCTGATTCTAACCAAGGGCGCCCGTTTTCAGTTCTCGTAGTGGCACCAGGATCTCGGATATAGGGCCGCAGAATGGGTGCGAGGCTACTATAAGGGGTGCGATCGAAAATCCACCACCCTTTACATATTTCTTTAGTTCAACACATTGTGGCTCACAACCATCTTATTATTATGTGCTTTATGGCTGTCTTTGTACTGTAAAATTATCATTAACTTATGTAATAATATTTACGGTTCACAGGTAGGAATTCGTACTGAACCTCACTTAGGTACTTATGAATACTTACTTCGACTACTTACTTCAGCTTACTAAAACCGAAATGTCTTCCCTTAACCTGAATTGAGGTTAGTGGTGACAGAAAAAAGAAAAGACCTAATGCAGAAGTAATTTGATCACTAAGAATTTTGTTCTTGTTCTTAATTAACGATTCCAAAGAAAACAGTTTTCCACTTCGGCATCTCAATGTTCACTTTTCAAAACTTTTAACTACGAACACAGGCTGTGTCACTAGCCTCGAATACGTGTTTCATCATCACCATGAGTCACACCCTCGCCCACACTCTCTATCCCCCCCATCCCTCCCCGTTCCATTTCAGTCGCTGCTTGCTATCAAAACAAAAAAAACAGGCGTGCTTTCTTCAAGTCTTAGTGAATAAAATAATATTTATTTTGAGCACTGCACTGTACGTATAATGCTAAAAATGAGAGTTTTTCATGGAAATATTTTTTTTAGTTCACAAAACCGAAGATAAGGGTTCACTTTATTCGAAGTTTGTAATATATTTGGGTCGGAACTGCTGATTTAGGTTGACTACAGCGAATGTTCACTACGATCAAGTTCACTGCATCCACAATTGACTGTATATTTGTTCTGAATGTGTTATCACAATATTTTGCACACCTGTTTGCCCTACACATATAACAAGAATGCAATGTCAATACGTATTCAACATATTTGATAATGTAACAAAAGTATAGAAAATAAGTAGAATATAGAACGTGAAAAGGAAACAGAAGGAATGAATCGTTTGTGACTGCTTTAGAAGAAATTGTTTGTGACTGGTAGATTTATTGGACAGAGTTCCTAAAGGCTGGGTACACCGTTAGAAGTTACCGTAAAATTTAAAAGGTTCTGCGGATAAAATCTAATAGCCTTCCAATTAATTTACGAAAACGGGACGCAATGTTGACTATATGTTTTGAAGTTTTATAATGAAATGTTCAGACGATTTGCACAAGGAATATGTATAGTGTAATTTTTAAATTCAAATTCTAATTCCTTTGTTGATGTTCAGCACGGGACAGTTCTTCCTCGTAATGAAGAATAATTTTCCATTCAACAAAATTTAGAGTGAACTTCCAGCAATATATTACCACTGACTTCTTCAATTCATTTCTTCCCAATATCAACTTCAAATGGCGTACATACTACACGTTTCATCATATTGTTTGAATAATTTTGAAAGTCCCGTTTCCAAGGAAGAAAAGAGAAGCACGAGAATGGGCCGATTTGAAATTATTGATACCGGTATCTCCCATTCTATTTTTCTTTCTTCCTCTTTTTATCCTTTTATCTTTTTCTCTCTTTCTTCTTCCGTTTTTCTTTTTTCTTATTTCTTTCCTATCTACCTTTCTATTTCTCTCTTTCTTCCTCTCTCTATTCCTTTCTCTTTTGCTCTTCCATTTCTCTCTCTTTCCTATCTACCTTTATATCTTTATCCTTATTTCTCTTTCTTTTCCTTTCTCTATCTCTTTTCTTCTTCAGTTTCTCTCTCTTTCCTATCTACCTTCCTATTTTTCTTTCTTCCTCTTTCTATTCCTTTTTCTCTCATTTTCTTCTTTCGTTTCTCTCTCTCTCTCTCCATCCCTTTCCGTATGTCTTCTTCTTTTTTCTGTTTATTGATTTTGTTCCACTCACTTGTGTTTCCCCCTCTTTCTCTCTTCCTGTTTATTTTTCCGTTTGTTTCCCTAATCTATCTTTCATATGAACAATCAGATTAACTGCTTTGATAATCAAAATTCAGAAGCATAACGTATGGGTAATATTCTATTACTAACTTCAAATTTTGCTGCCTCATTATAAAAAAACATTCAGAGTTTTTCAATCTCCATGTTTTTATGCAGCGACCGACATCTAGGATGAAAACCAGAACAAAAGCTACAACCAAACAACTGGAATTAATTTCCCAATATTCTCTATGAGTCATTAATGGGAACCAGAAAAGAGAGTACACATTGCACTGATCCAACAGTTCCGCGAGTTACAATCAAATTGTTTATTAAGCCATTATATTGCAAACTCCAATTCTCGCTTTATTATTTCAAACACCGCTTTTGAAGGTCCCTCTTTCTATTTCGAAATTTATTTTGTTCGTTTTCGATTAGGCGGTACGCCAGTAACAGCTGCATTGCAACCACAATTCGAATTGACTCAATATGTTACTATTAAAGTCAGCTCTGACCTTACTGTGTGTTTTTTCCTTCTGCCATTCCCTTCACATGCATTATAAAAGCACTAAAATGTCATTTCATATAGTCTTTGAATGAAGTAATTGATTTGTATTGTTCTTACCTTATGACACTTTTCTGCTTCTTTAGGCTAATCTTGGAAATTAAGATGTATGATGATTAAATGAAGCGACAGTAACAAAGAAATACATTCCCACGCCAGGACTTCAACGTGGGACCATTGCCTGCTGCTAAGATCCCAGCCATTCTGCATACATCTGCATATTAGATGAGTAGGAATGTTGATATACCACTTCTTCAGACACACCGAACTGGTATCTACCTGATTATTGAAATAAGTCGTATATAAATGTCATCTCCATGAGCCTTCCAAAGGTGCAATATAGCCTGTCCCACTATCTCTGGAGCAATGCAGCGCATAGCGGCAGAGAAGGATGGTGGTGGTGGTGGTTGTGGGAGGGATAAAGTGGGAAGAGCGAAGCAGTACACTCTGCTGCGAAGGCTGGTAACTGCAGTCTCTTCCCCATCCACGCAATCCTGTTCGCTCTCACGTGTTCATTGGTGTAGCCGTCTCGCATCACTACTTGCGCAGAGAATTGTGTTGGTTCGCTTGCTCTAGAAATAGCCGGGACAGGGTATAGTATATCTAGCTACGTATATCAATTTCCGAGCATGTTGAGTGTCTCCCCACCAAAGCATCCAGGATCGAGTCCTGGCTTACGTATGGGCGGTAACTTGTGTCTTCATCAATTTCATTTCATCGCCAATCCACCTTAGCCAATCAACGATTAGCCAAAAGTGGCATAAACTGAGGTTAAATAATGAAAATATCAAAATATGTAATATTTTATCTACGAATCACGCATTACCAAAGCATGTGTGCACGTGCGTGGGCCCCCGATGGTCATGATTCGAAGAGATATTCTCTTCTTCGTGGTCATAAACCTGAAACTCAACTCAACACACTTTCACTCACGAACGGAGCAGTTTATGTTTCCATCCGGATAAAAAGGAGAGGAATGCGTCACACATAATAACGCTCTCCCTGTCCACGCCTCCATCAGCATCCGTCTCCGTCCGTGTCCTGAATGATTGAGGAATCAGGAGGATTCGGAATGAAGCCCCTTCGCTGCCCTGGAGACAAGAAGAAGGTTCCAAGGTACCGAAGACTCTCGGAGTTCGAGGAAAGTCCATCACGAAACTCCATTCACATGCAAATGCGAAAGAAGGGAAGAATGTAGGCCCAATACAATGGAACCCGGAGAGGTCCAGCGAAAGAATTATCGTTCTTTTAAATTACCTTTCTCTCTCTCTCTCTCATCTTTTATTCCCTCCCTTTCTTTCCTTATCAACAACCCTTTCTCTCCCTTGAGGACTCCGAAGATCAGTTTTTGCCCTTTTACTGAGGAAATTCAATCAAACACGACCCAATTTTTCTCTCCCAACCGTTCTTCTGGTTCGTGCAAATAATCAAGGAGCCCGAGAAGAAGGAAGCGAAGGGGTTGATATTGACTAAGTAAATTCCAATCAGTGTTTTACACAAATACTGTTTCTGGGAGACGAAGACTAGAGTCATTTTTGTAAGTGGTTCGGTTATTTGTTCTTGCGTTGCATGACGTCATTAAACCCAAATAGGAGTGTTCTCGTTTCACTTAATAACGCGATATTTTTTCTCTTAAGAGTTTCACCAAGTGGCGAGATCATCATGTTTCTTTTCAAAAACCTAAATCGATATATTTGTATTAGAAACGTTCTTTCAATAGGATAAGGGAAGTTGTAAGAACCAGATAAACAACTTGTAACAATATAACTATTCTTTGAAGAATTTTCTTTGTTAACTAATTCCCCCCACCCAAAGTGGCATTGTTATCTTTACGGTAATTGTTTGTTAAGCCTGTACAGATTGTTTAAATGCCTTATCCCTATATCAGTCTATCTATCTCAATATATCTCTTGAATAAGATACACGTTTACATCATGTAAACGTTGATATTACAGAAGGTATATACTAAACAAGGAATCATTTTACATAGAAATCAAAGCTCATTAATTAAATACTGTAGTAACAAGGACAATTACGAATAATTTGAATCAATACATTCGAAATAATCAAAGAACGTGTTACGTTTCTCCGGTTGCCATTCAATATGTAATTGAACCTTGACCGGCCTATGTGATTGGTTGGTTGATTTGGTGTTTTAAGTCCACTTTATGCACATTAAGGCTAATCTGGACTGGATCTACAGTTTAAAGTGAACCACAATGTGCCTCCACCTGGTATCGAACCCGGGACCCCTTGATTACAAGGCGACGACGCTACCACTGCGCCATTGGGGAGGCCTGCGGCCTATGTGAGACCGCTCGTCCCAGACATGGGGTAATTTATAGAATTGATGATACAATACTATAGATAGCCACACTGCAGTCCATAGTATCTAATGTTTAGTACTAAACACTCTTATAACTAATATTCGTTCAATGCGAAATACTACAATTTGTTTCATTATGATGTACAATTTTGTTCTTAATTGCATAATCAAGATAAATAGATTCTGAAATGTTAAAACGTAAGTCCTGAGTTTTGTTCTTTTACTGCAAATCTTAATGTTTTCCCGTGCCCTGGGAGGTATCATGCGTATACCAATATACAGTCACATGTTGCTCATTCTCAATTTGTATTGGGATAAATATATTCTCATGGCTATAAATATCCTGCGGTTGAACCTGGCACGACCGTGTCAAGGTAAAATAAAAAGAGGTGGGAATAACACCTGCGATGCTGAAAGTGTCAGATGTCTTGGAATTTGCGTACATAGGAAATACTAGCAGGCCAGGAAATGGATGACTGTGTACTTCTTGCTGCGTGCGAAATGGCTTCAACGCTCTTCAGCTTTGGCGCAACCACAGGGGGTGCAGGGGTGCATAACATCTTTCAACCTTCGACGGAAGTCAATTCTAGGGGGAGCAAGGATTCACGGCTAAGGGCACCTGCAAGGGGGGGGGGGCAGAGAGGAGAATTGTCCCCTTCGATTTCAAATAAAAGTACATTTCGCAAAATTTGCTTGCTCGGTTCGCTCGCAGGCCCTGTTTGTCTCGGTATCGTCAAGTTCAAAGTCGTGGCTAGGGGGCGGCGGGAGTCGGCCATGAATGCCGAGCGATCTAAATGAAAAACTTGTAAAAGAGAGAATGCCATGGCGTCCAGTGAAATTATTTGTACCCTATTAAATCAATATTGTTTTCAATTGCAATAATCGGATCTAAAAATTTTCTTGTTCGCTTCGCTAGCAATGTAGTTGCTTTTTCTGCAATGTAATGTATTTAGATAATATGTGTTGTACATACCTGTGAATTGAATAAACTTTGAATACGTACACAACTAATGTTAGCATGTTGCCTACACGTATATTTTCTTATTTTATCTCACTCCATATGTTGTAAATGGAAGTTATACATGCTATATGTACAAAATAATTATCTTCGGAATGCATTTATCATTCATTTTCTGCCATTCAAAAATACAGTTTGTGTCCTTGTTTTCCATTATTAGCTAATACTTTAGTACCGACTTCTACCCCCTCTTTGCGTAATCTATGAGGATAATAACGTTTTTGTTACTACTACTACTACCACTAGTAATAATAATAATAATAATAATGCCATTATTATTGTTGTTGTTATTATTATTATTATTGTTGGTACGTTTATCCTGGTACTTGCCCCCCCCAGACAAAAATTCGTGGTTGCGCCTCTGCTCTTCAGCACTGACTCATGGGCAACATGGTCGCTATCCCTGCTAGGTCAGTCAGGTTTAGTCAAGCCTCGTGCATACCCATGTTGCTTTTGTGCTTCCATAGTTGTTCACTAGTTAAGAATTGAATTCGAAATTATCGAAACATATGAGGAGAAGCCTTGCTTGATACACGAAGGTTACCGTTACAGGATTCATAGAACAAATGAATTTTGTTTGAATTTGTTTGAATTGTTGTTTTAAATCTACTATATGCACAAATAAGCTAATCGGGACTGAACCTACAGTTCAAAGTGGCATCCGAACCATGTGCAATGTGCAAGCATCGGGTATTGAACCCACGACCCCTTGATTACAAGGCGAAGACGTTATCATAGAAGAAATTAACATTTTACGTAGGGATTTTTTTTTTTACTGAAGATGCCCTTCTCCACCCGCATACATTCAGTGGTATGCGCTTATTGCCCTAGCTTCAAATATGATATGCTAGGACGTCAGTTTGCATTTTGTTTTCTTTTGTTATCTCTTGCTTTTTGTTTTATTTCTTTAGTGTACAAATTTAAAATAATAATAAAGAATACAACATAAAATTACATACATGAAATAGAAGAGAATAAATAAAGAACATATTAGCATTCCAGCAACCTTAAGGGTTGCTGGCTTTGCTGTGTAGTTCCAAATAGAAGCTGCTCTCCTAGTCTGAAGGACTGCAAGTTTGAACTACATCAGTACAACACAAACAATTACATGAGTACATCACAAACATACATAATATATGAAGAAAAAAGTACAATTGTGTATTTTGTTTATCCTTTTCGTTTTTTAAGTCTTTGTCCTTGAACCGTCGGCTATCCTGGTTTCCTGGATATGAATGTCTTCCGGGACGATTCATCATCAGGAGACTTTTTTTTTTATCAGGGATATGTAACATGGAAGTACACAGGAAGTAATGAGATCGACCTCTGTGGCGGAGTGATTAGCACACATGTCGTGAAATAACAACATATGCAGTGCATACACAAAAGAATGGCGCAGTTTCAAAAGTTAATAAAAAGTTATTTCTCACGTTACACGGACACAACATACACCGTCAGCTGCGGAGACTGTCCAAGTTTCTTATGCGTTAATTACAATCCTTCAATGTCTGCACCCTGGGGAACACAACACACATCCACATTGTAATCAAACTCATCCCAGACTCGGTATAGCATGTCCGCTGTAATGGCATGCAGTACATGCGTTTTGCTATCACGAAGTTCATGGATGGACATGGACAATGACAATGATGATACATAAACACTACCTTAAACAAGCCCCCAAAGAATGAAATCCAATGGTGTACGATCCGGCGAATGGAGTGGCCAGCTTTGTGGAAGAACACCATTGAGAAGCATTCATACGTTCCTGTGAAAATTGGGGGAAGGGAGAGCTCCGTCCATATGTAGAATGTAATCTTCATAATTAGTATTCAGTCGGGACACCCTGCATGAAGTCCCTCTAGCCACTGACTTGGACGGACTTCACTGAAACGCCTCACGCATTCTTTAAATGTCAGCAGACACACGAGGTCGGCCAGGACTATTGCCTTTACACAAGCATCCAATTTCCACAAACTGTCGCTACCACCTGGTTATGTTAGAGTGATGCGTCTTTTTTAAACCGCGCACTAAGCTCATGTTCCACCGTAATCACAGATCTGGACACCTCAAAATGGAGCACACAGAAAGCCTTCTCCTGCTGTGATGCCATATTGGAAACTGACACCGCAGCCTCCCAGCAAGCATGAGAGTCGAACTGTTGGTAGCGTATGAGAAACTTGGACAGTTTTCTCTGCTAACGGCGTATGTTGCACCCGTGTAAGGTGAGACAAAAAAAAAAATGTTTTTAACTTTTGTAACCGCACCATTCTTTTGTGTATGCCATGTATTACGTCTAGCTCTTGCTGGTTCGAGAACCGGCGATAATCTGAAGGACAACACTCCACCTGACAACTAGTCACCTAATCTTCCTTCATTTCCTACCCGACTGGCATGAAAGACGGGTTGCTGTTGAGACAGACAGAAGTATCCAATCATCGAAAGGTGCAATGTACGTTGCCTACACTTCTGCATACTGGCATTGAAGCCTTATGATGCGGGAATGACTTTCTTCCAAGACTGTACGTAAATTCCAAGTCACCTGCCACTTCCAGCAAGGCAGGAATTACCTTCACCCTCTAGCCTTGCCCCTGTACTCAAAGTTAACGAATTTTGCTAGTGCGCATATTCCAACGTCCCCGACATCATTAATCCTGGATTTTTTCAATATTCAACTACTCAATTATGGGAAGGCGTAAGAATCATTTACAATTCGTAAGCATAAGAAGGAACGTTTTACTTTAAGAAAAACTTAATCAGACATATTATGGTACGTTTACCTGATTCCTACTGCTGTATGAAATATTCAACAGGGTGTAAGTTTCAGTAGGGGTGTAGCCATGGGATGAGTGAGGGTGGGAAATCGTCTTAACCACTTTCCTGTCACCTAAATAGCCTACATAAGAAATTTTCAGAATTATTTCGAGTAAAAATCACAGCAACGCAAAGTGATAACGAAGGATAGATAAACAGAGGAAGATAAAGGGAGAGAAAAAGGAAAACAAACCGAGGCGTCAACTAAAGATATATTTAAAAAAAGTTGTTTACCTTAGTGTACTCTATACGATGTGGACATGTCTTGTTTTTTTTGTAAAAAATGTTCGAGACTGAGATGAGAACTCTAGAGATGTTTTTTTTTTTATAAATCGAGGCGAAACGATGACTGAGATAAATTGACTCTGTCAAGTCTAGACTCGTCACGTTTCCATAACGCCCAAAATCAACTGATCTCAAAAGCTGTAAAGAATACAGTACACTACAGACCAAGTTATAAACCGGGAATGAAGATTTTATAGACCCTTCTGTGCATCATCCCCGCATAGGAGGTGATCCAGAGCGGTCCACTCGAGTCCTCGTAGCTTCCCGCCATAGGAGCAAGGGCAATTCCCGCATGACGAGCAACGTCATACAATGAACTTTCAATTACTCGTAGCACCAGAGTATAGGGGAATAGCTCCCCTGCAACGCCTAAATGCAACATTTGAGGTTCGACGAATATAGTAGAATGTACCTTTTAAAAGGGCTCACTTCCACCCTCTCAGCCTTGTTAATCCGCCACTGTCTCCTTGTGATTAGCTTTATCTGATTATGGCGACACGAATGTTTTCAGCCAGGGAGTAGATCTAGGAAAGAAGTTGCGCGAATATTATCTACGCCCTAGCTCAGAGACGTTATTCTGTACACAGACCCAAAACGTGTCAGTTGACACAAATTTGCAAAAAAAATTCAATCCATTAACACAGAGGTTCTCAACATTCGTGAGCCCGCGGCCCGGGAAATTAGTTTTTTAAAAGTCGATGTCCCGGTCCCAACAATTTTACTCGTAAATAGCTTGCTATTTTTTTAAAGAAAAATATATATGTTAATTAATATATACCCTTAAAATTTAATATTAATAAATATATTATGACAATCATAGAAAGTATTAGTTCAATTATGTCTAGGCTTCTCAAATATGAAATTTGTTTTAAATTAGATGAGGAAACTGGATCCAATGGAATGTTTTAGTTCCCTCTGGCCAATATCATTAAATATATTTGGTAAGTTCTGATTTTTATTTCCATGTTCTATTTCGGACAACGAAAAATTCCTATTGAGCAGAATATTTTCACTTCAATATATTTGTTAATGAAAATTGCTGCGCAAAACTAAGTCAACCTCCAAATTTGTAGGCGGGAAGCAACGCGAACCCCGGTTATATCCTTTGATAGCTCACCACCACTGTCACGAAAGAATTTTCTGTTATCACAGTGAAAACCCGAACGAAGGGCTATCTTTCCAGGTGGTTACCAGATCGGGCTGCAAGTCGTTTCACCCTGCAGATCCTAACTCGAGAACGACCACATGGGTGTAATTCAAATTTGGAGGCTGCACGGGTGACAATCCCCTACCAGCGGCTTTGATTTTTCACCAGCATTGGCGAGAAAGAATGTCCTCTTTATCGCTGGTGAACGAAATACCATCTTTACAGGCGGTTACCAGTTCATGCTGCAAGTCGCAAACTTCAGAACCTCTTGCGACCCATTTTAATTGACACCAGGGCCCGGCGGTTGAGAAACACTGTACTAACACACTAAAGTGCATAAGTTACTTAATACATAAAGATATTCATCAAAGAGTACTTTCATCAGCTGCTGTTGCATGTGATGCATTAAAATGAATCAGTTGAACAGATCAGACGCTACCATTTCAAACAAATTGAATTTACATCATTAACCGTGTCAGTTGATGTACCAAAAATGCATCAACCTAGATTTAATGCATTTCGCGTTCTGTGCGTTCAGTAAGATTATTTCATAAAACTGGGTGAATTGGACACCGGGGGTGACTTTGACATCTTCGCTGTTTTCGTTCGTGTTTTATTTATTCTTGAGTATCATTAAATTTCTATCGTTACCTTTGTTTGAGGTCAATAGAACATGAAGAGACTGAAATCGTAACCCTGGATTAATGTCATTCTTGTAAGAACAGTGAGAAAAATCGTTGAAAATGTTCCGTTTCTACGTATAAGAAATGGAACATCTAAGATTGAGCAAATCGTACGTACCTAGTGCGCTTACAAAAAAGGTGATTGGAAAACACATTAGCGTAGTCAAGGCCTCATCGGGCCCGGCCCCCCTCTCGAAATTTTGCCAAATTACGTAAAAATATCGATCATTGCACTTGCTGGAGATATTGTGCAAGATACTTTGTGACACATAGAGCGCTGATTATGAAGCTCGGGCGTTCATTATTTATGCTGAAAATTCGATTTGAAAGCAATCAACAACGGGAGCGTCGAATTAATGTGAAGCAATGGAACAAAGAGCGCTTCTATCATTTAACATGTTGACAGTGAGAAAGACGTGAAGAATGCCTTGCATAAATTTCCCTGCACTGCTCCACTTCGACTAATAAGAACTGTGTACTGGAACTTACGATTACATCTCGTTTTGTATCTTCCCGAATTTGCCTACATAAACATTACATGTCACACACAGTCAGTAAAAAGATATGTGAAAATTGTAACAGAATCTGCTGGAATAGCATGTGGGCCAGTAAAGGGAGTATTAGAACAACCAACTCTGTTGTCTCGTTGTTTAATGGCAGCACGTAGTGAGAAATGTGACCTCATATTTGTGTCTGGAATAAGAAATAAGTAAATTATGACACGCTCTCAATAGCTGGACGTTTGAAAAGGTGTGAGTGGAATTCGAAGTGCATCCAGCTTCTCGTGGTGACTTCTGTGTCATTTCTAAACGATGAAACAGGGAAGGATCCACACAACTGTCCCTCTACATAAACAATAAGCAGATTAATTGATTGATTGATTTGGTTAATTTAACTTCGCTTTTCTGCCACTTTTTGGCTAATCGCAAAATGAGGATGAGTGATGACATGAAATTGATGAAAGGACACTCACAAGTACACCCATGCCCAGGCCAGGATTCGAACCCGGGTCCCTAGTGTCGTAGCTAACCACTCCTCAAGTGTTAAGCCTGTGAATCATTTTACCATCGAGTAACGGCCCTAAAAATACACGTGTGTTGGTACCTAAAAATATTGTAATTCCCGTAAATTTCCTACATTTTCAACACAATTTAAGAATTAAATATGATTAAGTAAATTAAGCACTACTTATTTAATTTTTTTAAATATTTGTTAAAACTTAATATGTTATCTGTTTTTGATCTGATTTTCTTCCCACGTCACTACTTGAATAATGCAACTTCCCGCATTATTAGAACTTTATGAAGTGAAGACCCACCCTATAGAATTAGGAACTAATGTAGATCAAAAAAACTTTTTTTGCATTTAGCTACTAAAAATGGGGTTCTTTCAACAGCAGGATATCTGTACTTTAGGGTATAAGGGTACAACTGTACCACTTTACCTCATTCCTGCACAACTGGGCTTGTGTATTCAGAAGATTTAAAAGATAGAAAACAACGAAAAGGTATAGAGCGACCTCAAACAAAAGAACCTTCGGTCAAAAATCTTCGCGCATCTTTCCCTCCATCCGTTCAACTCGTGCCACAAGGAAGCTTGCTTCACTCTGCCCCTTCCCTCTACGCGCGAGTACAATGCACAGGTCTTTTTGCTTGTGGTCCCACTATAGTGTCAAAGTCAACACAAAGCCATGCCACGTTTCAGACGCTGAACTTTTCTGTATCCCATAAAAGTAAAGTTCTACAAAGGTAACAATACGCTATATCCTACATGCTCTATTTTACATGAAATACGTAGTAACTGTATAGGAAATGATATATCGTTTAAACGATACAAAATATTCGAAGAGGTATCAAAATAATTCCATTTAAGGTTATTTGTTATATTATTACCTAGGGCGAAGGAATATTCTTTGTGGAAAAATGGGCAAATGAGATGAATCAGCATTATTGAAAACCTGATAATATACTAAATTATGAAACGTGGAAGAATATCAAATTGTTCTACCTTGGGAAACGGGTTCGAAGAATCCGAAGAGCTCCCAGTGTGTAGAGAATCGCTCGTAAATTGCGAGCCAGAGATAGGAGGATTTGCAAACGAACGAGTTCCGTCAACTTTTTTTTTCAACAGCTATACCGTGGATCCCATTTGATCGGATTCCACGTGCTGTTTACCTAACTTCAGATTCATTTACTTCGCGATAATTGAATTGCTGTGCCTCATCATTGAACCGACTATTGATCACAATGCGGATAATCTACGTCGTGATTGATGGGCACGCCCGGACAGCATGAGTTCGTATTCCAGAATTCCAAGTAGATACATCACCACACGAGGGAGATGCAAAAAGTTTCCGGAATCCGAAATTCTAGTTGAAAGTTATCAGATGCGGCAACCCTGGTTCGTTCATCGGAAGCTGGCAACCTTGCATTTCTTTGTGGCTGTTCATGAATGGTCATTTGGGTGAGGAACGTCGATCAGTGAAGACGCGTCGAGAGCGTCTGCAGGAATGATATTTTCAGATCTTGGGTTCTTATCATATTACCGATTACAAACAAACCTCTTCTGGACTGCTTCACTCACTAAAGGGGTGCTAGGAACTTAAACCTACGTGGTTGCATGAGAAGAAAAAAGACAAGGGAAGACGAGAGCAGAGAAGTGAAGGGAGGAGATGAGAAGGGAAGACAAGAGAAGAATATATGGTAAAAGAAAAACAAAGAAGAAAAGAAAGGTGAAACATTTAGAAACATAAGAGGGAAGTAATAATAAGAAAGAGAGAATACATGTGCGTGTGTGTGTGTGTGTCTGTGTGTGAGCGTGTGTGTGTGTGTGTGTGTGTGTGTGTGTGAGAGAGAGAGAGAGAGAAAAACAGAGAGAGAAAAAGAGGAAGAAGAAGTACACTAGTGGATTAATTTAATTAACGTCCTTTGTTTGTACAATTACGGACATTTCTATATTACAACCACCCCATTTTTCAACCGAATAGTTTCAACCCAGAGGTCTCCGTGACTCTACAACTAGGTTAACTCGTACAGAGAGAAACGAGAGAATGGCAGAAGGAGGGGGGGGGGTCAGTGACCTTCATTAAACATACCGTCCCAGTATTCACCTTGAGTGATTGAGGAAACTCACGGAAAAACAGTAGAGGGAGAAAAGGAGAGAAAAGAAGATAGCGAAGAGTGTCGTTGCATTCTCCATTCCCTGGACGTCGAAGTTTGAATCAGGACCAGGTGGCGAGCGCCGCAGAGGAGGACGGGACACGGGGAAAGTTCTCCGCAAAGCATTCCGGCGGAAATCTTGCCTAATTAACTAATTAATTAATTCTCTAATTGATCTTCCAGGCCGAGGACAAGGGATAAAGTCCAGGAAAGGGCATTGAAAGGGAATAGGATCCAGGCTTAGGAGCCGGAATCGCTTCTTCTCGTTCATTTGTACGTGAAAATGCTCGCAAGGTCCAATTAGCGCTCGGATTTCATGTAGAAGTAACACTTCGTGGAAGTTAGAAGTGAGGATATTATATTGTTTTGGAGATTTGTTCTTACAATATTTCCACATACATGTGCAAGGAAATTAGATTTTAATTTTTTGAAAGAAATGGCATTCCTCTTATTAAAGTCAGAAAACTTAGATATTTGTTGTATGGATTTTAGGAATCCAACGAAAGAGTCGTTCCTAAATTTACAGGACTGGTACTTTCATCTTATGCGGGTACTTTCATCATATTAGTAAATGTGTGATTTCTAAGTTAAAATTTACTTACTCTTGTGCCACATTTTGAACGTCGGAATTCTTAATCAGAAGTCAAGATTGCACGCACTTATGTCCGGAAATGAAGGGAAGGAAAGTGTTTACCGTGCTTCGTGGAAATGAAGGAACTGTTCTGGGGACAGTAATAAGCAAAGGGATCTGTTTTGACGAACGCTTAGGGGTCAATCCATATGAAATCATACCAGCTGGTTGCTTGACCATTTTTAAAAAAGTTTATTTTTTGAGTTGTGTGAGCCTCATATATTGACAGTTCAGAACCACTCTTATTTTATTTTTACTATCACCGATTTGAAGATGGCGGGCATTTTTTTATCATGGCGCGCGTCATTTTCTCCATTCGTAAGCATCAGCGGCAACTTTTTTTTCTCAGCTCTGGTAAGTCCTACGACAATGAGACAAAATCTGTGATGTTAAGCACATTATAGGCTACAATTATATTTCTGTGTAATTTTCTAATTATTATTCCTTCATAATAAATTTTAAGGTTAAAATTGTGTATTTTAATCGCTCAAAATGACATTTTCGGACATTTTTTTTGAGGGGGAAGGCAGTTTACTTGACACTTGAATTTTTTTGCGCAAGTACCTGTGTACCAATGGAGTACGTCAAAATTATTTGAAGCTTGAGACTTTATATTTGTTTTTCTACAGGGTCATAAACATGTACTTTTTGTTAAAAAAAGTCCAAGTTCAGGGTTAAATATCTCTGGTGGGCAGTTGTTTAAAAATCTGAAATTTGTACACAATACAGTACTTCAGGATAAGTAACTTCAGTAAAAATTTTGAGTTTGAGATTTAATTGGTTTAGGAGATACAAAACTCGTGAAAAACTCAACATTTTGCATTAAATATGGCATGCCTAATTTCATTTCTTATTAACATTTTGTGTTGAAATTCTGCAAACTGTAATTTGGAATGTCAATCAACAACATTACAATCCTGAAATGGTTCTACAATAAGGTATATATACGAGGGCGTGCTGAAAAGTAACGCTTCCTATGTTTTTATTTTCTTTGTTACCTTGTAAACGCATTTTGGATTTTGAGCAACCATACATTGCACTTATAAGACTTTCCCCCTTCTCAATTGAAGGTTTCAAACTTCTATCGCCAGGGGGTGCTGATCTATTGCGAGGAAAATGGCAGCATGTAACCATGCAATGTCGGTGAAGTACCTGAAGTAGCGTGCAGTGATAAGAATTTCTAAACGCAGAAAATGTGCTAGAAATTGACATTCATCTGAGACTGAGGGCACTTTATGGGGATGAATGTGTAGACATCAGTACTGTGCAATCGTGGGCTGTTCATGCTCGTAAAGATAACCCCAGCTGAACACGATTCCGATAACCTCCATCAGTTGCATTTCGCGGCCTTTCATTCCATTCTCTCACATAGCTGGGGTTATCTTTACGAGCATTTTTCACGAGTTTTGTATCTCCTAAACCAATTAAATCTCAAACTCAAAATTTTTACTGAAGTTACTTATCCTGAAGTACTGTATTGTGTACAAAATTCAGATTTTTAAACAACTGCCCACCAGAGATATTTAACCCTGAACTTGGACTTTTTTAACAAAAAGTACATGTTTATGACCCTGTAGAAAAACAAATATTAAAGTCTCAAGCTTCAAATAATTTTGACGTACTCTATTGGTACACAGGTACTTGCGCAAAAAAATTCAAGTGTCAAGTAAACTGCCTTCCCCCTAAAAAAAATGTCCGAAAATGTCATTTTGAGCGATTAAAATACACAATTTTAACCTTAAAATTTATTATGAAGGAATAATATTTAGAAAATTACACAGAAATATAATTGTAGCCTATAATGTGCTTAACATCACAGATTTTGTCTCATTGTCGTAGGACTTACCAGAGCTGAGAAAAAAAAGTTGCCGCTGATGCTTACGAATGGAGAAAATGACGCGCGCCATGATAAAAAAATGCCCGCCATCTTCAAATCGGTGATAGTAAAAATAAAATAAGAGTGGTTCTGAACTGTCAATATATGAGGCTCACACCATTCAAAAAATAAACTTTTTTAAAAATGGTCAAGCAACCAGCTGGTATGATTTCATATGGATTGACCCTTAGTGGCAAGACACTCACGTTTTTAGTCAATGCTGTATTTTTGATATAGAACTATAGTACAAGATACATTTTTGCTTCGAAAATTATTGTATTTCAGAACATTTACCGAAATTGATGACATTTTCCTCAAGTTTATGTATGTAATAATTGTGTATTCCCTTACAGGTGTGTGTGTGTGTGTATGTGTGTGTGTGTGTGTTGGAGGGGTGGAGGATTATTATGTGCATGCTTGGCATGTTGATTTGTGAAATGAGCGAGGAAAGATCAAATTATAAATCGATCTTTCAGAGGGACGAGGCATGTTTAAATTCGATTTCAGTTGTTTAATTTGGGGTCTGTTTAAAAAAAAAATTGAGAATTTTCTGTTTATTGACCTTCTACAAAAGGGATGAATAAAAAATACTTCATCTATATAAGTTTGATAAATGTTTCAAATGTTTCTTTAAATTGAATTTCAGATTCAGAGGGAGGAATTGTAGACGTTAATGTTTGATAGTATCGTATCCAAGGGGTGATCAAAAAATAATTTGACCGTCCATGAGCTGGTTTGATTGATTGATTTGCTTCGCCTGTTGTGCCACTTTTGGCTAATTTGTGAAGATGGGGATGAGTGATGACATGATGAATGGACACTCACAAACATCCATGCCCTGGTCAGGATTCGAACCCAGGACCCCTGGCGTCGTAGCGCGATGTGATAAGCACTCAACCACGGGGTCCGGCATGAACTAGTTTTCAGTTGCAGTCTTGAGTGTATATTTTTCTTGTGAAAATCAATTGTTATTACAAGTCCATTATACTGTGCCCCTTCAAACAGCTTAACTCGCGTTATCGGATGGTCGTTGAGTGAATACCGATTGGGTGAAAATGTTTTTGTAACTTAAAAAAATTTTCATCTGTTCGATCCACTAGATGAGTAATTTCCCTGTATAACTGTTCTTCTTATTTTTTAACATTTCACACCATCAATAAAATTAAACCAATAGTTATTTTGTTATTAACTTTTACCAGTTCAAAAATAATATTTTTAAAATTAGAGTGAGCTTTTAGCCATGAAGATTAAGTTGTATAATCGTTCACATACCGTATAATTACAATTTTTTGAATTTTTGACATTCATGAAACCATTTACACTTTGTATTAAGTGTCACAACATGAAAACAATAAGTCCTCACCGTATTCCAGCATTTTTCATTCAATATTTCGATCTATTGCATTTTTTTACATTTACTGAACTTGATTCTCTATCGACTCTAAAAATACTTATGTTTTGTTTTTCAAATTTGAAATGGGGAAGGGTTAACGATCTGTTCCATTCCTACTCTTTCTTGCAACACCCATGATCCTAGTTATACGAGAATAATGAGAAATACGATTTTTTCCGTATCTCTCTCTGTTGTCGCAGAAGATGCAAAACACAGTCTTGAGAGAAACTTGGTGTTCCGGAATGAGTGTGAAAGAAGGACACGAAGCAACTAGGAAACACCTCCCGGCGTTTGCAGCCAGCGACGGCTCCAATAGAATATCAAGATGGTTTCCTGCGCCGGTGGTGACTTCCCGGGGACGTCATTAATGCATTCATGCCAGGATAATGACTTGATGTCGAGGCATTAACGTGATAGCGTTCCGCAAGGTAACCGTGGGCGTCATCGTCCCTTTCATTGCAACCCAGAAAGCCATAAAGAGTAGAAGATGACTGAGCCGCAATGAAAATTTTTCTAAAAAATGGCCCACGTTCAAATGTTGTGTTCGGAGAGGGCACAAGAGTCCTTGGATCATTTCCATACCCTTTCTCTTTATCTCAGACGCAAGGAAGTCCGTTATCGTTTGATTGCGGTTTGAATATGCGCGCACAATGGAGGATCCTGGCGAGAATAAATGCGGATCTTTAATGAGAGTCGTTTGAAATTTCACGGTTGCCAAGCTCCTCGGTGTATATCTCGGACGGAGTTGCCAACTTTGTTGTTTTGGAGCTCGATTTGGACACTTTTGGAGTCCTGTCAATGTAAGGCTCTACCAAGACGAGAATGAACCCCTGGAAACTAGCGATTTACAGTGGGACAGTCATTTGTTTTCCCTCTCCTTTCCCCTTCGATCGTTGTCAAGTGTCCCCTATTTATAACTTCCCTCCATTACTTCGTTGTCAAAAAATGCAACAAACTTTCAATATTACGTCTCTGCGTTTGCAGTGTATGGCTTTCCCCCTTCATTGTGATAGCAACACTTTACACTGAATAAAGGTGACGACGGTGTGATGAACAACGCGCTACATTTTGGCATCTGAAAGGCAGGATTACATGGCAAGCAGCTGATTGCAAGTAGACCTAGTGTCCGGGTTCTAAGCCATCAATTGTGGCTCGTGGGGCTCGCAGTGTTGTCAACTGCTTATTCGAAAAAATCACCAAGGTTTTTCTTGGTCTAACCTAGCCTAAAGCAAGGAGCTGGTAATTTTGCTTGAGAGTTCACAAACCGGAAGTGGGGCTCGGTGGGGCTCGCAGTGTTGCCAACTTCTTACTCGAAAAAATCACCAAGGTTTTTTTTGGTCTAACCTAGCCTAAAGCAAGGAGCTGGCAATCTTGCTTGAGAGTTCTGCAACCGGAAGTGGGGCTCGCAGTGTTGCCAACACCTACTCGAAAAAAAATCACCAAGGTTTTTGTCTTGGTCTAACCTAACCTAAAGCAAGGAGCTGGCAATCTTGCTTGAGGCTTGCCTTACAGTGCATAAAGCAAAATTGGTAACCTACTGGTATTTTTGCCATAGTTTTTTACAAAAAAGAGAGAGGAGAGAGAGAGAGAGAGAGAGAGGAGAGAGAGAAAGAGGAGAGAGAGAGAGGGAAGAGTTAAACAACCGACAGCTGCCAACACCCTAACCTAACCTAACCTAACCTAACCTAACCTAACCTAACCTACTCTAACCTACCCTAACCTAGCCTAAAGCAAGGAGCTGGCAACCTTACTTAAGACTTGCCTTACAGTGCATAAAGCAAGGTTGCCAACCTACTGGTATTTTTGCCATAACCTTTTACAAAAAAAGAGAGAGAAGAGAGAGAGGGAAGAGTTAAACAACCGACAGCCTACCTACAGTTTTTTTTTGTCTAACCTAGCCTAAAGCAAGGAGCTGGCAATTTTGCTTGAGGTTTGCTTTACAGTGCATAAAGCAATTTTTACCAACCTACATATACTAAACAAAGAGAGCCGGCACTGCCGTAAAAGAGAGAGAGATGGATGGATGGGAACACTACGCGGGTTCAACGTCATCAAATAAAAATCGTCTTAATGGTTTTTTCTTGTAAGGCATGATCTCTATTTTCTCGCAGTGCTACCAACTCCTACCTATATTTTTTTTAGTTGGCAAGGGCTAGAGAGAGAGAAAAACTTATAGCTGGGAACAGTAATGAGCGAATGCGCCATATCATAATTTTCCAACTCCCGGGGGCCAATGTTTGTATATCGTGATTTTTGTAAACCTCTCTCTCTCGGGGGAACGATGTGTCAAAACCTCAAAAAACTTATTTTCTCTTCACGTTCCGCGTCTTATTTATTGCGCTGACGATGTTTCACAGCGTAGAAAACAGCACCAAAACATCAAAAACACATTTTGACTATTTGGAACTCACCAAAACCTCATAAAAAACTTATTTTTATTAATTGAGGTTCACCAAACCTCAAAAACTCTTATTTTTTCTCCATGTTCCGCGTTTTTATTTGTTGCGCTGACACAGCGTGATGAGTAAATAATGCACTCTCTCATCCTTGAGGGATGAATGCATCTTATTGTAATTTTCCAAGTCTCGGTCAAATGTTTGTATATCGTGACCTTTGTAAACCTATCTTTTTCGGGGACGATGTGTCAAAACTTCAAAAAAAACTTATTTTTTTTTATGTTCCGCGCCTTATTTATTGCGCTGACGATGTTTCACAGCGAAGAAAACAGCACCAAAACATCAAAAACTCACTTTGACTATTTGGAGCTCACCAAAACCTCATAAAAACTCATTTTTATTAATTGCGGTTCACCAAACCTCAAAAAAAAAAACTAATTTTCTCTCCACGTTCCGCGCTTTTATTCGTTGCGCTGACACAGCGTGATGAGTAAATAATGTACTCTCTCATCCTTGAGGGATGAATGCATCTTATTGTAATTTTCCAAGTCCTGGTCAAATGTTTTTATATCGTGACCTTTGTAAACCTACCTCTCTCGGGAACGATGTGCCACACACACACGCGCGCGTACGTGATGAATCAGCAAACAGATTTTTCCTAAGTCTTACCGTTTCCAAGATAACCTAACCTAACCTAACCAGGTCTAACCTAACCTAACCTAACCTAACCTAACCTAACCTAACCCACCCTAACCTAACCTAACCTAACCTAACCAGGTCTAACCTAACCTAAAGCAAGGAGCTGGCAATTTTACTTAAGACTTGCCTTACAGTGCATAAAGCAAGGTTGCCAACCTACTGGTATTTTTGCCATAACCTTTTACAAAAAAGAGAGAGGAGAGAGAGAGGGAAGAGTTAAACAACCGACAGCTGCCAACACCCACCCTAACCTAACCTAACCTAACCTAACCTAACCTACTCTAACCTAACCTAACCTAACCTAACCTACTCTAACCTAACCTAACCTAACCTAACCTAACCTAACCTAACCTAACCTAACCTAACCTAACCTAACCAGCTTCCGTGCAGCCGGTTGGATTCGTGACGCCGCGATAAACATCAACTTCCGTGCCGGGCAGAACGCCCGTTCCGGCGGCGTGGAATTCGCGGCACTCCCAAGTTCATGTTGAAAGGGGAGAGGCCAGCTGCTACCATGATGCTCGGGTAGAGTGACGTAAAGCCCAATGTCAAAATAATCTCATCCTCTGTTCTGTTTTTGAGTGCCATGTTCATGTAAGGGTTACGGTGTACGTAACCCCCGACCAGCTTGTGATGATACTCGAGATGCTGCCGTAGGAAACACAAACATTGCTTGTTCTGCAACGCTTCGATGAAATAGTAATGCGAGAGATGCCAGTTGAGTTTGTGCCCTCGAACCTAGTCCACACGCAACACGCTCTGGCAGCACCTTTCACCGCTTCGGGTAAAGTGTTGGCTATCGGCGTGGTGCCAATATTCAAATTAGTGTATCGCATCAGTGCGTTGTTGTCGTTGGCAGCTCTTCGAAACGTGATTCTCAGTCCTCCTTTTTACATGATCTTCTTGTAGTCCGAGAAGAATCCCGGAAGCAAACGCATGGGAAAGAGCACCGTGCGACTTCTCGTCGATATTTTGGTTCCTGCTTCGAATCCTCCCGCCTGATAGTATGCTGCGTCTGTTTTGGATAATTTCAACGTTCCCACTGCCGTCGACGTGATGCCTGGATAATCTATTCTGTCGATGACGGTGTTGTGTTTCCTCACCTCCACCTGCGAGAACAGGTGAGGCACGAAGTTGTCCACGAGTATCAAGTTTGCTGCTGCGGGAAACGCGTCTCCGCTTTTCTTCTTTACTACGTTGAATTCAAGGTAGAGGTCTGCTCTGTGAGGATGAACGAACCCGCCCCCCTACGTCCACGTCGTATTCGATCTCTCTGTTCGCTTTGTTCAAATTTCCGAACATAGGTTCTATTCATATTTTTACTCACGTATAGGCGTACGTGATGAATCAGCAAACATATTTTTTCTAAGTCTTGCCGTTTCCAAGATAACCCTATTTCCGGTCGCCATTTTCGATTTCCAAACATAGGTTCTATTCATATTTTACTCACGTATAGGCGTACGTGATGAATCCGAAAACAGATTTCTCCTAAGTCTTACCGTTTCCAAGATAACCCTATTTCCGGTCGCTATTTTCGATTTCCGAACATAGATTCTATTCATACTTTTACTCACGTATAGGTGTACATGAAAAATCCGAAAACATATTTTTTCTAAGTCTTGCCGTTTCCAAGATAACCCCATTTCCGGTCGCTATTTTCGATTTCCGAACATAGGTTCTATTCATATTTTTACTCACGTATAGGCGTACGTGATGAATCAGCAAACAGATTTTTCCTAAGTCTTACCGTTTCCAAGATAACCCCACTTCCGGTCGCCATTTTGGATTTCCGAGCATAGGTTCTATTCATACTTTTTCTCACGTATAGGTGTACATGATGAATCCGTAAACAGATTTTTCCTAAGTCTTACCGTTTCCAAGATAACCCCACTTCCGGTCGCCATTTTGGATTTCCGAACATAGGTTCTATTCATACTTTTTGTCACGTATAGGTGTACATGATGAATCAGCAAACAGATTTTTCCTAAGTCTTACCGTTTCCAAGATAATCCCACTTCCGGTCGCCATTTTCGATTTCCGAACATAGGTTCTATTCATACTTTTTCTCACATATAGGTGTACGTGATGAATCCGCAAACAGATTTTTCCTAAGTTTTACCGTTTCCTAGATAACCCCACTTCCGGTCGCTATTTTCGATTTCCGAACATAGGTTCTATTCATATTTTTACTCACGTATAGGTGTACGTGATGAATCCCCAAACAGATTTTTTGCTAAGTCATGAATTGGAGGGTTCTATGACAACCTATATTAATTCTCGTAAGAGAACAGAACGTGTCCTACGGGGCAAGTTAAGGGGCATGTGCATGGCCAAAGGGGAAGTTCCTTTGCGCGCTCAAGCATGATTTAATTTTATTATATTTTTAGATTGACCACAAAACAAGGTGTTGACAGGCAGTGTGTATATATATTGTAAGAAGATGTTTCATTATCAACCTCTACTTCTTGCAGTACATCCTGGACACAGCGTTGCAGGTTAACAAAGGACCTTTGGTCAGTATATATTTTTTTTAAAACTGTTCGGTTACTCGCTCGTTCCTGACATCATACACAAAAGTTTTCTCCGCGATGAGGATGACGCTACACAGAGTGTCGGCAGGCAAGGTATCGTGGAACTCGCACACAATCTTGATGTTGGTGCGATCGTTAACAACCACCTGCTTTCTTTTAGATGTGTTGATGATGAACATGGGTCTGCGAGCTATGAACTCGTTTGGATTGTAGTACACGTCCACGTTACCGGAAGTCACTCGTTTGTAAGCTGTGTACGCCTCGTACAGTTTCAGGTAGTCCTCTTCTGCGATGTTTAGGTTGTAGTTCTCACGTGGGAAAACTTCGTTCCTGCCATTTTTGAGGTAAATGTTTTTAATCTTGCAGTTGTCGAACTGGCTTGAATTTTTCTCCTGATCGTTACCCCTTCCTGTCTGGAAGAGTACGGCTGCAAACTCGGGCATGTCGTACCGAATGTTGTTGAATTGCGTGGTTACGTCAAATTCGAAATGATTGCCGGAAGCAGGTTTTTGCACACACTGGTAGCCATAAAACTGAATGGACACTTGAGGATTCTTCAGGATGTCGGCTTTGTACTTGAGAGCATAGTTTGATTCGTATTCTACCACTGGCACGCGCAGCTCCATGGATCTTACAATACACTTGGCAGCATCGGGTAGTGTGTTGGGAAGCAAGGTAGTCCCGTCCGGGCCCAAAGTGCTGTATCGCATCAGTGCGTCGTTGTCGTTGGCAGCTCTGCGAAAAGTGACGCGCAAACCGCCCTTCCACATGATCTCCTTGTAGTCCGAGAAGAAACCGGGCAGCAGACGCATGGGAAATAGTACTGTGTGATTTTGAGTTTTGATTTTTGTACCTGCTTCGAATCCCCCTGCCTGGTAGTATGCTGCATCGGTCTTGGAGAGTTTCAATGTTCCCACGGCAGTCGAGGTAATCCCGGGGTAGTCAACCCTATCGATGACGGTGCCGTGCTTTCTAACTTCCACCTGCGAGAATAGGTACGGCACAAAATTATCTACGAGTCTTAGGTTTGCGTTGGCAAGAAATGCTTCGCCGTTGTCTCTCTTCACTACATCAAACTTGACGTACAAATCAGCTCTGTGAGGGTGAATGAATCCATCCCCGACGTCCACATCGTATTCTATCTCTCGATTCGCTTCGTTAAGGTTGGCAAACGTGCGACGGTTGGGAGGGAAGGACTGCAACTCGTAACTTTCGATTT
>NC_139231.1:63312772-63357231 GCF_977018435.1 Lepisma saccharinum | reverse complement strand
AGGCAATATCGTGATCCTTGCATGCAGCATCCAGGGGATTCACACCCTTGTCGCCTTTTTTTAGTCGCTGTTCGAGTTTGGTACCGGGGCCGCGGTACTGGTAACCTGGCAAGTGCATCTTGAAGGGTAGCTTGTTGATGATGTCGTTCACGAGACCTCGACCTTCGGCCACGTTCCAAAATTTCGGAGGTAGGGTGTTGATGATTTTGATGAGGTACCCTATGTCTTTGTCGTCATTCACAATGAAGTTGGCAAGCTTGGAGCTAACCATGTCCACAATTCCTATCTTCTTGTTGCGAAAGTTGCTGTTGCCTGCATTCTCCTCTCCTGCAATAACCAACAACCTGTCTATGAGCTTGCGCACGTCGTCAACCCATACAAACTCTTTGGGCAGGTTGTTGTAGAGTTTGACGCCGCTGCCTGTTTTGACCTGGTTCCATATCGGCTTGATGAGGTTCTTGTATTTTTCGCCGCTGCTAGATTTGACGCGATTCTGCGTAGTGTTGTTGTTTTGGTACAAGGCATCCGTCATGATCAAAATTTCCTTGTAATTTTGGTAATCTTCGTCTGTGTAATCTCTTGGCTGCTTTTTTGGTGATGAGTTCCCACAGTCCAACTGTGCTGGGATACCTGTTCCACCTGTTTTTCTCACCCAAATTGACTTTCACGTTGTCACCCTCGAACGTGACTTTCGATTTCCGATTTCCAAACCATGCCCTTGTCGAGTTCCATGGTTGGGTACAATCCGAAAACCTCGTCTTTCTCGAACTAAACTCAACGGCCTGTTGATCAATCAATTTTCGGAACGCTGCTCTTCTTGCTGGAACAGTGACGATTTCGATTCGCGACGATCGACATGACGAGGAAACCCAACGACGGAAAATACAAAAACAAAATTAACGACTTTCTAAACGTTGCAACGTTGCAACGTTAGAAAGTCGTTAATTTTGTTTTTGTATTTTCCGTCGTTGGGTTTCCTCGTCATGTCGATCGTCGCGAATCCGAAATCGTCACTGTTCCAGCAAGAAGAGCAGCGTTCCGAAAATTGATTGATCAACAGGCCGTTGAGTTTAGTTCGAGAAAGACGAGGTTTTCGGATTGTACCCAACCATGGAACTCGACAAGGGCAATGGTTTGGAAAATCGGAAAATCGAAAGTCACGTTCGAGGGTGACAACGTGAAAGTCCAATTTGGGTGAGAAAAACAGGTGGAACAGGTATCCCAGCACAGTTGGACTGTGGGAACTCATCACCAAAAAAGCAGCCAAGAGATTACACAGACGAAGATTACCAAAATTACAAGGAAATTTTGATCATGACGGATGCCTTGTACCAAAACAACAACACTACGCAGAATCGCGTCAAATCTAGCAGCGGCGAAAAATACAAGAACCTCATCAAGCCGATATGGAACCAGGTCAAAACAGGCAGCGGCGTCAAACTCTACAACAACCTGCCCAAAGAGTTTGTATGGGTTGACGACGTGCGCAAGCTCATAGACAGGTTGTTGGTTATTGCAGGAGAGGAGAATGCAGGCAACAGCAACTTTCGCAACAAGAAGATAGGAATTGTGGACATGGTTAGCTCCAAGCTTGCCAACTTCATTGTGAATGACGACAAAGACATAGGGTACCTCATCAAAATCATCAACACCCTACCTCCGAAATTTTGGAACGTGGCCTAAGGTCGAGGTCTCGTGAACGACATCATCAACAAGCTACCCTTCAAGATACACTTGCCAGGTTACCAGTACCGTGGCCTCGGTACCAAACTCGAACAGCGACTAAAGAGAGGCGACAAGAGTATGAATCCCCTGGATGCTGCATGCAAGGATCACGATATTGCCTACAATACCAATACCGATCTCGATGTACGTCATGATGCCGACAGAAAGTTAGAGCACGCAGCTTTCGGGAGACTCGTCAGCAGAGACATCTCGCTGGGCGAACGGGTCGCCGCATTAGGTACGACCATCGCCATGAACACAAAACAAAAAAAAAAATTGGGGTGGGGTCTATAAATAACAACCTACCCGAACTGCTCTGTAAAAAAATAATCAAGGTATGATCACCAAATCCTCTGACGGCATCCCAGGGAGTCACAAGCAGACAGGTATTATCGCTACGTTCAAACCAAACTCTGAGTTCATGGAGCCAATTATCTACACACCCTCCCCATCGATATACTTTCCTGTATCTCGTAATCGCATAGACAACATAGAATTAGCAGTGACAAACAAGAAGAGGGAGGTGGTTGATTTTGCAGGAGCCGCGACCACTGCCGTCGTGGAGATTAACATATAATAAATAGCCATCATGGAACAAGTCGAAAGTTACGAGTTGCAGTCCTTCCCTCCCAACCGTCGCACGTTTGCCAACCTTAACGAAGCGAATCGAGAGATAGAATACGATGTGGACGTCGGGGATGGATTCATTCACCCTCACAGAGCTGATTTGTACGTCAAGTTTGATGTAGTGAAGAGAGACAACGGCGAAGCATTTCTTGCCAACGCAAACCTAAGACTCGTAGATAATTTTGTGCCGTACCTATTCTCGCAGGTGGAAGTTAGAAAGCACGGCACCGTCATCGATAGGGTTGACTACCCCGGGATTACCTCGACTGCCGTGGGAACACTGAAACTCTCCAAGACCGATGCAGCATACTACCAGGCAGGGGGATTCGAAGCAGGTACAAAAATCAAAACTCAAAATCACACAGTACTATTTCCCATGCGTCTGCTGCCCGGTTTCTTCTCGGACTACAAGAAGATCATGTGGAAGGGTGGTTTGCGCGTCACTTTTCGCAGAGCTGCCAACGACAACGACGCACTGATGCGATACAGCACTTTGGGCCCGGACGGGACTACCTTGCTTCCCAACACACTACCCGACGCTGCCAAGTGTATTGTAAGGTCCATGGAGCTGCGCGTGCCGGTAGTAGAATACGAATCAAACTATGCTCTCAAGTACAAAGCCGACATCCTGAAGAATCCTCAAGTGTCCATTCAGTTTTATGGCTACCAGTGTGTACAAAAACCTGCTTCCGGCAATCATTTCGAATTTGACGTAACCACGCAATTCAACAACATTCGGTACGACATGCCCGAGTTTGCAGCCGTACTCTTCCAGACAGGAAGGGGTAACGATCAGGAGAAAAATTCAAGCCAGTTCGACAACTGCAAGATTAAAAACATTTACCTCAAAAATGGCAGGAACGAAGTTTTCCCACGTGAGAACTACAACCTAAACATCGCAGAAGAGGACTACCTGAAACTGTACGAGGCGTACACAGCTTACAAACGAGTGACTTCCGGTAACGTGGACGTGTACTACAATCCAAACGAGTTCATAGCTCGCAGACCCATGTTCATCATCAACACATCTAAAAGAAAGCAGGTGGTTGTTAACGATCGCACCAACATCAAGATTGTGTGCGAGTTCCACGATACCTTGCCTGCCGACACTCTGTGTAGCGTCATCCTCATCGCGGAGAAAACTTTTGTGTATGATGTCAGGAACGAGCGAGTAACCGAACAGTTTTAAAAAAAATATATACTGACCAAAGGTCCTTTGTTAACCTGCAACGCTGTGTCCAGGATGTACTGCAAGAAGTAGAGGTTGATAATGAAACATCTTCTTACAATATATATACACACTGCCTGTCAACACCTTGTTTTGTGGTCAATCTAAAAATATAATAAAATTAAATCATGCTTGAGCGCGCAAAGGAACTTCCCCTTTGGCCATGCACATGCCCCTTAACTTGCCCCGTAGGACACGTTCTGTTCTCTTACGAGAATTAATATAGGTTGTCATAGAACCCTCCAATTCATGACTTAGCAAAAAATCTGTTTGGGGATTCATCACGTACACCTATACGTGAGTAAAAATATGAATAGAACCTATGTTCGGAAATCGAAAATAGCGACCGGAAGTGGGGTTATCTAGGAAACGGTAAAACTTAGGAAAAATCTGTTTGCGGATTCATCACGTACACCTATATGTGAGAAAAAGTATGAATAGAACCTATGTTCGGAAATCGAAAATGGCGACCGGAAGTGGGATTATCTTGGAAACGGTAAGACTTAGGAAAAATCTGTTTGCTGATTCATCATGTACACCTATACGTGAGAAAAAGTATGAATAGAACCTATGCTCGGAAATCCAAAATGGCGACCGGAAGTGGGGTTATCTTGGAAACGGTAAGACTTAGGAAAAATCTGTTTGCTGATTCATCACGTACGCCTATACGTGAGTAAAAATATGAATAGAACCTATGTTCGGAAATCGAAAATAGCGACCGGAAATGGGGTTATCTTGGAAACGGCAAGACTTAGAAAAAATATGTTTTCGGATTTTTCATGTACACCTATACGTGAGTAAAAGTATGAATAGAATCTATGTTCGGAAATCGAAAATAGCGACCGGAAATAGGGTTATCTTGGAAACGGTAAGACTTAGGAGAAATCTGTTTTCGGATTCATCACGTACGCCTATACGTGAGTAAAATATGAATAGAACCTATGTTTGGAAATCGAAAATGGCGACCGGAAATAGGGTTATCTTGGAAACGGCAAGACTTAGAAAAAATATGTTTGCTGATTCATCACGTACGCCTATACGTGAGTAAAAATATGAATAGAACCTATGTTCGGAAATTTGAACAAAGCGAACAGAGAGATCGAATACGACGTGGACGTAGGGGGGCGGGTTCGTTCATCCTCACAGAGCAGACCTCTACCTTGAATTCAACGTAGTAAAGAAGAAAAGCGGAGACGCGTTTCCCGCAGCAGCAAACTTGATACTCGTGGACAACTTCGTGCCTCACCTGTTCTCGCAGGTGGAGGTGAGGAAACACAACACCGTCATCGACAGAATAGATTATCCAGGCATCACGTCGACGGCAGTGGGAACGTTGAAATTATCCAAAACAGACGCAGCATACTATCAGGCGGGAGGATTCGAAGCAGGAACCAAAATATCGACGAGAAGTCGCACGGTGCTCTTTCCCATGCGTTTGCTTCCGGGATTCTTCTCGGACTACAAGAAGATCATGTAAAAAGGAGGACTGAGAATCACGTTTCGAAGAGCTGCCAACGACAACAACGCACTGATGCGATACACTAATTTGAATATTGGCACCACGCCGATAGCCAACACTTTACCCGAAGCGGTGAAAGGTGCTGCCAGAGCGTGTTGCGTGTGGACTAGGTTCGAGGGCACAAACTCAACTGGCATCTCTCGCATTACTATTTCATCGAAGCGTTGCAGAACAAGCAATGTTTGTGTTTCCTACGGCAGCATCTCGAGTATCATCACAAGCTGGTCGGGGGTTACGTACACCGTAACCCTTACATGAACATGGCACTCAAAAACAGAACAGAGGATGAGATTATTTTGACATTGGGCTTTACGTCACTCTACCCGAGCATCATGGTAGCAGCTGGCCTCTCCCCTTTCAACATGAACTTGGGAGTGCCGCGAATTCCACGCCGCCGGAACGGGCGTTCTGCCCGGCACGGAAGTTGATGTTTATCGCGGCGTCACGAATCCAACCGGCTGCACGGAAGCTGGTTAGGTTAGGTTAGGTTAGGTTAGGTTAGGTTAGGTTAGGTTAGGTTAGAGTAGGTTAGGTTAGAGTAGGTTAGGTTAGGTTAGGTTAGGTTAGGTTAGGTTAGAGTAGGTTAGGTTAGGTTAGGTTAGAGTAGGTTAGGTTAGGTTAGGTTAGGTTAGGTTAGGGTGGGTGTTGGCAGCTGTCGGTTGTTTAACTCTTCCCTCTCTCTCTCCTCTCTCTTTTTTGTAAAAGGTTATGGCAAAAATACCAGTAGGTTGGCAACCTTGCTTTATGCACTGTAAGGCAAGTCTTAAGTAAAATTGCCAGCTCCTTGCTTTAGGTTAGGTTAGACCTGGTTAGGTTAGGTTAGGTTAGGTTAGGGTGGGTTAGGTTAGGTTAGGTTAGGTTAGGTTAGGTTAGGTTAGACCTGGTTAGGTTAGGTTAGGTTATCTTGGAAACGGTAAGACTTAGGAAAAATCTGTTTGCTGATTCATCACGTACGCGCGCGTGTGTGTGTGGCACATCGTCCCCGAAAAAGATAGGTTTACAAAGGTCACGATATACAAACATTTGACCGAGACTTGGAAAATTACAATAAGATGCATTCATCCCTCAAGGATGAGAGAGTGCATTATTTACTCATCACGCTGTGTCAGCGCAACAAATAAAAACGCGGAACATGGAGAAAAAATAAGAGTTTTTGAGGTTTGGTGAACCTCAATTAATAAAAATAAGTTTTTTATGAGGTTTTGGTGAGTTCCAAATAGTCAAAATGTGTTTTTGATGTTTTGGTGCTGTTTTCTTCGCTGTGAAACATCGTCAGCGCAATAAATAAGACGCGGAACGTGAAGAGAAAATAAGTTTTTTGAGGTTTTGACACATCGTTCCCCCGAGAGAGAGAGGTTTACAAAAATCAAGATATACAAACATTGGCCCCCGGGAGTTGGAAAATTATGATATGGCGCATTCGCTCATTACTGTTCCCAGCTATAAGTTTTTCTCTCTCTCTAGCCCTTGCCAACTAAAAAAAAATATAGGTAGGAGTTGGTAGCACTGCGAGAAAATAGAGATCATGCCTTACAAGAAAAAACCATTAAGACGATTTTTATTTGATGACGTTGAACCCGCGTAGTGTTCCCATCCATCCATCTCTCTCTCTTTTACGGCAGTGCCGGCTCTCTTTGTTTAGTATATGTAGGTTGGTAAAAATTGCTTTATGCACTGTAAAGCAAACCTCAAGCAAAATTGCCAGCTCCTTGCTTTAGGCTAGGTTAGACAAAAAAAAACTGTAGGTAGGCTGTCGGTTGTTTAACTCTTCCCTCTCTCTCTTCTCTCTCTTTTTTTGTAAAAGGTTATGGCAAAAATACCAGTAGGTTGGCAACCTTGCTTTATGCACTGTAAGGCAAGTCTTAAGTAAGGTTGCCAGCTCCTTGCTTTAGGCTAGGTTAGGGTAGGTTAGAGTAGGTTAGGTTAGGTTAGGTTAGGTTAGGTTAGGTTAGGGTGTTGGCAGCTGTCGGTTGTTTAACTCTTCCCTCTCTCTCTCTCCTCTTTCTCTCTCTCCTCTCTCTCTCTCTCTCTCTCTCCTCTCTCTTTTTTGTAAAAAACTATGGCAAAAATACCAGTAGGTTGCCAATTTTGCTTTATGCACTGTAAGGCAAGCCTCAAGCAAGATTGCCAGCTCCTTGCTTTAGGTTAGGTTAGACCAAGACAAAAACCTTGGTGATTTTTTTTCGAGTAGGTGTTGGCAACACTGCGAGCCCCACTTCCGGTTGCAGAACTCTCAAGCAAGATTGCCAGCTCCTTGCTTTAGGCTAGGTTAGACCAAAAAAAACCTTGGTGATTTTTTCGAGTAAGAAGTTGGCAACACTGCGAGCCCCACCGAGCCCCACTTCCGGTTTGTGAACTCTCAAGCAAAATTACCAGCTCCTTGCTTTAGGCTAGGTTAGACCAAGAAAAACCTTGGTGATTTTTTCGAATAAGCAGTTGACAACACTGCGAGCCCCACGAGCCCCAATTGATGGCTTAGAACCCGGACACTAGGTCTACTATTGCATCACCCACGATTCCTTGACTTGCTTAGGGTTGAAAATTTGACGACAACGCCAGAGGGTTCTTCTCTATGTGGTAGGGCAGTAGGATCGCATCTTCGATGTTAACCTTGCAGTGTTACATCCACAATTTCTAAAGTGTAAGATTAAAGTGGTGAAATTTATGACAGCTCGAACAAGTGGGATAAATGTTTTATTCAATAATTCTAAAGTAATCATTATATTTTTTTGTTATCTGGAGTCCACACTCAGTGGCAAAGTGTTGAGTTAAAGACTGTAGTACGCGACTCGCAATTTTCAACCATATGTTCAGGGTGTATTCTGTGTAGCAAGATGAATTCAACCTCTCTGATGAACAGCAAGGTATATGCTGAAGCATTAATAGTGTCCCTTGTATTACACAAATTCCTGACCAGAATCAAGAAATTCAAGCGGAGACCATTTTAGCCATTCCCACCAATAGCCCATTCATGGGCTCGCAAACCAGATGTTGGTTGCCTTTTTACATCACTATCTTTAATCACGTGTTTAGAACCTAATATCACGAAATGTTTGAAAATTATCTTTCGTTTCAAGAAGCAAAATTCAGTCATATACTTATGGTACCGCGGACCCTTTGACCTGTTCTACGTGTGGTTACTTTTCTCTGTTGGCTACATATACAGTAGTTTCGTGTCGCCTGAACGTATTTTCTAGCACAGATATTTAGACATCAGCGAAAACAAGCTGCACGAAGATTCACTTCAATATTCTAGAAATAATTTAATCGCAATTATTTCCAGTAACACATATTATTGGAAAGACAAAACGAGCGAATTAAAAAAATCTTTGGTATCCGCGCACGATATGGCAACCTTTGTCATGCAGTGTTGCCTAGTTCAACCCTTCCTCCCAAAGATAGGCTGCAAAATGAAAATATATTGTCGTAAATATCGAAGAAATTCGGTTTTGAGCAAGCGAAGCACGAACAATTTGGCAATAACTAAACCTAATTTCTTGTCTCCAAGTGAAGAACACATGAACGCCCACAGAAAATTAGGAAAAAGAAACAACAACTTTGTTTTCTTACCTCCATTTCCTTTGTAGCTTTTTCATTTCTTATACGTGTATATTGTTTCCAGATTTTGAGCTTCTTTTTCTGTCGTTTCATTCTTCTTTTTTATTACTTTTTCTTCATCATTTCTTTTGCTCTGTTTCCTGTTTTGTCTTGTATTCTTATTTACTCCATAACTATATCTTCCTCCATTTCTTTCATCTCTCTCTCTTCCTCCACCGCTTATTTTCTCTCTTTACTCTCATTCTCTATATACATTATGAGAAGTAAATGCGACGTCATTATATTCCAATTAAGAATTTTGACCTCCTTATGAAAGTTTCTGACAGTTGAACATGCTATACAGGGTATCTATAAAGAAATGTATCCTTTTCAAATCTTATTCTCGGACCTATATGGCATGATGCTGCTTCTATCACAAAACTAAGATAATCTTCAAGATTACAAAGCATGCAATTTGTGATGTACACTTCTTTCCATACTCGAATCAGCGACCGGTGTTAGCTCTAGTGCCTTAAAAAGTGTACTACCTCTTTTTACATTTCGTTTTAGCTCTTTTGTAGAAATCCTGCTTGGCAACACTGATTCACAGGCTCACCAAAAGAATATCTTACTCTCGGCTTCCATCCCCGACATTTTGAGAACAAGTTTGGCTGTGTAAAAGATGAAAGAGCGGCCCCGAGGAAGGCTGAGGACTGTTCGCGAGAGAGCCGACCATCTTTTATTTACTTGGTGAACCAAGCGGTGTGATTCCGAGCGTAATGATCATATTAAGAAAGATATTGTCTGCGCGCAAGAAGCGGAAGTTATCCCCCTTCTGGCCCAAGACCTCATTTTACTTCCATCTTCGCCGCTTGGATCTTCAGCGCGCGCGCGCATACATGCACACACACACTCTGAAATAGTTCGGCGCTTCAACAAGGACACAAAGTTTTTATCTCCATAGAAATGCGAACGCTCTTGCATTTTGACATGTCCTCCCTTTCCAGCATTACGTTTGTATTGTTAAATTTTATAAATTTTCATGACATCACGAGATATCGACCTACCTTAAGTCAGTGATCTTGTGATGTAAATGATCTTCCAAATAGTTTTAAATGTTGGAACGGCAATTAGATTATAGAATCTAGTTATAGTGATAATTACGTTACATTTTTACTTCATAATTCGTAATTTTTGTAATTTTTAAAGTTGAATGTTGATTTTCTGCCACAATTGGTTAGTGCCCATGAGGATGAACGGTGAAATAGATAAAAGGACAGTCACAAACACACACGGAGAGGACCCATAACATTAATCTCCAGGCGCCAGAGCTTCGTTCGCCTGTAAGAAAGCAGTTTCCAAGGTGCATTCTCCGTGGACTTAAATTTTTACTGGACTCATGGAAGAATTTATATTCCACTGAGAGTGGGACATGGAATTATGAGTCTTTGACAATAGAAGCTTGAGATTTGGACATCCATGATATTAAGAAACAGGAAAATGAATAGGGTTACATAACACTGAACAGCATAGTATATATTCATCTACTCATATTTTTAGAATAATATAATCAGTATAGCTTTTGATTATGACTAATGGATTGCCTTTGTAATTACTGTACTGTAAATAACCAGGAATGTATCTGCTTGGTATGTCTCAAGAAGTATCAGAGAAAAGTAGCTTAGGTAAATATTTCAAATAACATCCCGTCGTGAGCATGGATGTGCTTTATGGGAGTACTTTCATCATATCATCACTCATCCGCATCTTCGTGATTAGTCAAAGGTGGCCAAAAGCAAAGTAAAACGAACCAAATCAAAATCAACACATCCACGACAAAACAATGGAGCTAAGAAACACCAATTTTAAATTAAATAAGATGATATAGTAATATAATACTTACGTGCTTAGAACACTACTACAAAATTCTGATCAAAAGGAGCAAGACCGTCCATTGTTTCGTCACAGCATCAAAAGTGAGTCAAAACAATAAAGGGAAAGCAGACACAATAAATCACTTGACATCCACGGAAGCCTATTGACGATTTTTTTACATTCACCGTCCCTTCCCTCTTTCTATCAACAGCCTGTACGCTGTTATATTTTTTTCGGAAGTTCTCGCCCCTCCCCTGAGAGGCGCGCCTCACAGCTTGAATACCACTAGTACAGCCTATAGTATCATAAGAAAGCGCGTACCATGTAAAAAGTAAACTGGAACAAAGCGATTAACGATTTGCTATCATTCAATGTATCCAATACTATTCCCACTTCTGCTTAGAATATTTGAGATTAAAGTGGATCTGCGGAAAACTTTTATACTAAATGTCTTGAAGGGTGTCACCCTGCATGAATCTTGGCTATAAAAGCTCCGTAGGAAGTATTGGAAGAAGCGGATAATTGGTGACCAGATCCCTCCTAGCATGGGATTACACCTGTACCGTAAATCACATTACTGGGGTTCCAATTACGAAGCAGGTCGGTACTTCTTCATTAGCTCCGCACCAGACCCACCTCTGCTGGAGTCCGACCAACGCAGAAATATGATATCGCACAGCGGTCACGATTCCCCTCGGCCAAACAAGGCTGCTAATAGAAAAAAGGGAAAGTATCGGCCAGGGCAGGTCCGTGGAGTTCAATTCGTACACTAACGAAGAGTTCGATATCTGCTGACCTTTTCAATCGCCCCGTGTGTCGTGGAGTGATCAAAGAGAAGCGGAAATTTGATTTTGAAAATTTCAATACTAGTCCGTGGGTCAGACAGCAAATACATAAATTATTAAAATTGCATTTATATGTTCAGGGATATCGAAAACTTCAAAAGTATTGCAGCTTTGAATTTTGTCGTCAAAGATTTTAAACAAGATACAGGACTGCATCGGCTGGTTTGAAGTTTCACTCATTTTATACTTGAAATTTCCCACATAATTGTAATGGCTGTTGTTCAAATCGGCAGAACTCTGTAAGCTGACAATGAGTCTGCAACGATACAGAATGAAGTCTTTCTTGGTACCGATTCAGTAATCGAAGTCAGGGGGCAGAATGGTCTATCAATCAGTTAAGAAAAAAAAACAATGAAGCTATGATAGTTTCAATAAACACCCCCTCCCAACTGCCTTGTTGATCCACACAAGCATCCCCCGTATATACCCAAACTCGACCAAGCGCCCTGCAAGCTAAAAATTTCCATCGAGCACTGTACCGGATAATTCTATAACCTGTTTCAAAACTTGACCACTGTGTTCTGCTATGATAAACGAACAAACTAAACTGCATGACGTAACATCCTTCTGAGGGCCAGGATCGGCCAAGCGAATTTTATCATTGGGTGACGCGTGGTCAACGCATCAAGTCCCGTCGCCGCTGTTCTATGGTTTTTTAGACCGAAGCTCTCTGCCTTTTTTTTTTCAAGCAGCTGCACAATTATCTTCTTGATGAAGGTCAACAAAGACATTTTGGAGCTTCCACCGGGGATTTCGCATCACTAACCATTTGATTACACGGCAGCTCATAGTGAGGAAACGTGTACTTATGTGCTCACTGATGTTACAACGTATTCAAAATCGTTACTTCTTTAAAAATTGAATTTCGATTATATACCAAATTTATGCGTTATTTCACTCATTTCCATTGGTGCTAAATCATTCGCACGGAACAGTAAAGCAGGATCAGGTACCTGTGATAGGATGTGGCGGGGGAGATATAATTGAGCGAGAGTGAAATGTTTTTCGAAAATTAATTTCTCCCATAATTTTATGCAGACTGACTGTTTTCCAGTACTAATGGTAATAGTTAACAGTTTCCTTCGTTACTGTCTCTGTCCTTTTACTGTCTCGTTATCTCCTATTATACTAGTTCCCCCCCTCTCTCTCGTGTCTTCTATCATCTCTCTCTATTTTATTTTTCTCTTTCTTTCTCTAGTACCTTTAATTTTGCTGTCTTTCTCTTTCTATTCTTCTCGTACTCTTTTCCCTTTCAGCTTCTTTTTTGTTCTTTCTCTCTCTCTCTCTCTCTCTCATACATTTACTTCAACTTGTTTCTCTTCCTTTCTATCGATTTTTCTTCTACATCTCATCCTCCCCATATACTGTATGCTTCTCATAAAAACACTTGCATCGTAAAATAAATAACCCGTAAACAAAACATTTCTCGATTTTAAATATAGGTATATTCCACTTCGGAACCCAACGGTTTGATTTTGGCCCTCCGTCCACAGATTTTTTTAGAATAAAATGGACTTGATGACCCCAAAGCTCAAAGGTATGTACGAGGGCCACTATTTATATTTTGAGCCTTGGCAACACTGATTGAAGTTAGGCGCGATTTGACGTTTGCGCGGAATCGTCTGGCATTATTGACCATAACGTACTTCAAATGTTTTGTCAATAGCTTCATTTGTGTTGTTTATGTTGCCTTGGAGATTGCGCGACAACAATAAAATGGAATTAACTCGTGAACATTTTCGTGCGATGATTTTTTACGATTTTCGACGTGGATTATCAATACAAGAGTGCATCGATCAACTTACTTCCTCATTTGAAGCCCCATCCTTTGCCACTGTGAAACGCTGGTATATCGAATTTAATCGTGGCCGCCATTCGCTCACCGACGAGATTCGCGAAGGTCGTCCAAAATCAGTTGTTGTTCAAGGAAACATTGATGCTGTGCAAAACCTAATACTGCAAGATCGTCATTTGACATACTGTGATATTGAGGCAACCATAGGCATTAGTTCCACCAGCATATATAAAATATTACATGATAATTTAGCTGTGAGAAAGGTATGTTCTCGTTGGATCCTACACAATTTGACAAAAACTCAAAAAGACGCTCGCGTCAATTGGTGCAAACAAATGCTCAATAAATACAATCGTGGTGCTTCAAAATACGTATATAAGATTGTAACAGGTGACGAATCATGGATATATGCATATGAGCCGGAACGTAAACAGCAGTCGACTGTATGGGTGTTTCAAGATGAACCCAATCCAACAAAAGTTGTTCGCGCTCGAAGCACATCGAAACAAATGGTCGCCTGTTTTTTTCAGGAAAACTGGTCATGTGGCAACTGTGCCTTTAGAGGAACGTAGAACGGTCAACTCTGAATGGTACACAACAATTTGTTTGCCAGAGGTTTTCGGTCAAATACGGAAAACAAACAAACGCCGTCGGATCATTCTGCCAGCTGTCACACATCTCGTCTAACAACCGACTTTAAGAACAGTCAAAAAATCGAATTGATGGGTCATCCGCCGTACAGTCCTGATTTGGCACCCAATGACTTCTTCTTGTTTCCAAATGTCAAGAATAAATTCCGTGGACAACGACTTTCGTCGGCGGAAGACGCCGTTGATGCGTTCAAAAACCATATTATGGAGGTGTCTCAAGAAGATTGGAAAAACTGCTTTGACAAATGGTTCGAACGAATGCAAAAGTGTATTGACCATAAATGAGAATACTTCGAAAAACAATAAAGCAGTTTTCAATGCCAAATTCCTGTTTTTTCATTGTTAGGCTCAAAATATAAATAGTGACCCTCGTATGCACTCTTCTTCATCCACATTTTGGTGCTGACGACGTTACCGTCAAGCCTCGAAGCAGCCATAAAAGATGTTTTCCGTAAGTCTCTGCGCGTGGGGCACACACACCTACGGTCGGAAACTTTTACTCTGTCACGCTTCTCCTTGCCGACACCACTTCGTCACGGCTGTAGCTCGGCAAGAGCACATTTCCAGGCAGCGAGCACACCGTCACGACCGGTGGAAACAGGTTCTCAAAGCATCAGCAGCCATTTGACGCATCGCGTCTCTAATGAGGCTTCAGCGCGCAGACACATATCTGCTTATGCCTCATTATCTATCCCCGCGCTGCTAAAGGAGGGCGAAATGATTAGTTTCATGGATGATTTCCGTCAGAGAATCACGGAGCAGGTGATTCACTCCCGACGCCGGAGTCGATTACCGCGGTAATCAGCCAAACAAGCACCGGGCGACGCGCTTCGCATTACGCTCCCTCATTTACAAGATCAAAATCTGGTTACCGCAAACAACATTTAATTGACTCTCAATTCGTTGCTCTTTTTTACCTCCGGATTCCTTTTTTTTTTAAAAAAAAAAACTAAAAAAAAACATTCCAGAGAAAATTCTGTCGCACTGGAAGTTTTTTTTCATTCGTGGAATGTTCCCGTTCCCACATCCACCCGTTTTAGAGTGAGTACATGAAGAACATGTAAGGCGGCTCAAATTTGTCAGAACCATGGCTTGAATCATGAGTGTACATGTTTAATTATGCAAAACAATTAGTCTAATCAACAGTGTCCTAACCACAATAATCCACATACAACTAATAATCAAACTCTGAATGTTTTCCTCTCCAAAAATTGAATATAACTTCTAAAGAAGCCGACATTCGCGATAGATTGCTTACCGTAAGGAGCTACGAAGCCAGAAGTTCCAGGTTCGAACCCTGTGTAAGGTATGGATGGATGATTGTGTCTGTCCCATCACATCATCGGGACCACCCGTGAAAAGGGACATAAAATAGTCGAAATGCAAGCAAACAATTCCTAAAAATGGGTTTAATGGGGAAAGTTAAAGTTGGATGATAGATAGATTGATAGAGAGAGAGAGAGAGAGAGAGAGAGAGAGAGAGAGAGAGAGAGAGAGAGAGAGAGAGAGAGAGAGAGAGAGAGAGTTTTAAGTGCACTTTATGCACAGACAGACTAATCAGGACTGGACCTTTAGCTAAAAGTGGGATCCAAACCAGTATGTACCGCTACCAGGTATTGAACACCAGATCCCTTGATTACAAGACTACGACATTACTATTACGCCATCAGGGAGGCTCAGAGGGGAGGTGGGGAGAGCGAAAGAGAGAGAGTGAAAGAGATAGAAAGAGAAATAGATAGAGAAGGAGAGTCAAAGGGAGAACGCAATATAGAGTGAGAGTGAGAGTGAGAGTGAGAGTGAGAGTGAGAGTGAGAGAGAGAGAGAGAGAGAAAGAGAGGGAAAAGAGAGAGAAACAGAGAGAGAGTTAAAGTGAGAGAAATAGAGAAAGTAGACCTAGTGTCCGGGTACTGAACCCTCATTTGGCGCTCGAATCATCATGTGGCGCTCGATCGCCTTAATGGATTTCTCTCGTAAGGCACGATCTCCACTTGATGGCGCAGTGTTGTCAACTCCTTACCCGAAAAAAATCACCAAGGTTGTGGCGCTCGTTGTAGCCTTTTATGATGTACATTTTGAGGGCAGAGTTGGCAACACTGTGGGCTCACTGTAGCCTTTTATGAGGGGGGGGGTCTATTGCCCTCTGTTTACATCTGGCAACACTACCGTAGATTGACAGTGTTGTTAACCTACTGGGTTTTTTTCACTGTAAATTTTTATCAAAGGACCTGAGGGGTCCATGTACTCTTTATGTCTGGCAACACTGTTGGGGGGCCTAGTGTTGGCAACACTGTGGGTTTTTACTGTAGCTTTTTATGAGGGGGGGGTTTATTGCCCTCTGTTTACATCTGGCAACACTACCGTAGATTTTTTGACAGTGTTGTTAACCTACTGGGTTTTTTCACTGTAAATTTTCATCAAAGGGCCTGAGGGGTCCATGTATTTTTATGTCTGGCAATACTGTTGGGGGCCTAGTGTTGGCAACACTGCGGGTTTTTACTGTAGCCTTTTATGAGGGGGTCTATTGCCCCCCTTTTTATATTTGGCAACTCTATTGGATGTTCCTTTTTTGAGGCTCGAAATTATTATTTGAGGCTTAAAATCATCATTTGAGGCTCGTCGGTGTTGCGTACCCACTCTACAAAAATTCCAGTATATGATCTTTCACTGGCTAAGCTAACCTACAAATAGGAGTTGGCAGCACTGACTTATAAACCCACTGGGTTCTCTTGACATGTTTTTTCATGATGTGTTGCTAGACTATTGAGCATCTTGGCGTATACAATGTATATATTTTGAGAGGGGGGTTATAGCTTTTTATGCTGTACGAATACTGGAAGCTTGACAGTGACAACCAACAGAGTAGGTAAACCTACATCCAGGAACTGGCAACACTAGTTTCTGACAGTGAATTTGAAATAAAATATTAAACAAAATACATGAGTAAGCACTGTGATTACAAATAGTACCAGTGTTGTGCCCCTAACTCCAACTGGACAACTGGGGAAAATAATTGTACAACAATTTGTACCTAATTGTACAATACTTGTACCTAATTGTACAACATATACACAGACATAAAAGAGAGAGCCTTCCCGTAACTTACTTCATGTACAATTTATATGATTTTACAACTGTGAAAAGAAAGCATATGTGTTCTGTATGCACACATTTATTCTTATTTTTCGAAGTTGAATGAAAGCACGTGTTTTTACGCTCTCGTAATACTAACCTTGCTCCACTGATTTTAAATTGCTTCCATCCGCTTTTTTTTCCTGTGTTATTTCCGCATGCACGCAACATTCGCTTTCAATAGACAGAAGGAGTGTTAGTATAGCAGGCTTTGAGTTTACAATTTATTAAATTAAACAATAATTTATGTAAGAATATACTTGTACTTACCGAACACAAAATAATAAAAAGCACATGTGAATATTTGCGTGTGTTCATGTTATATGAGGACTGAGTAAAAAAATAATGTTGACTCCCCGAAAGATAAAAGTTCCCGGTTCGACATCAGATGCATGCAAATTTTATGTTTTGCTCTCCAAAATCTTGATTTTATGTTTGTGCTATTTGTCATACAGCAGAGGAGAAGAGGGGAGAGGGAGGGGAGGGGGTACTATTAGCGCCATCTATTAGCAAACAATAGAAATAAAAAGTAGGGTCAAACTTTTTCAACACCCAAACATTTTAAACGTCCTCGCTTAGTAATAAGATCTAGCTGAAGATGTTTAAAAGAGTACTCTTAGTCGACGAAGCTAATTGCTAGGGCCCTCATATTGCTAAAATATTCTTTAATTTGCATATTTCTCATACCGCCATATGTTGTTCTATTTGACTTCTTCCAAAAAAATGCTAATTAGCGAGAGTTAATTAAGCAAGGCAAGTAAAAGAAGCAAAATAGAACAATGTGTAGCGGCGTGGAAATATGTAAAAAATTCGATTCAAAGGTGGATCGAATTAAAGTTGGGGGATATTTTGCATTTTTTCCCTATAATGTACAAAACATTTACCGTACATAATCTTTTCCATTTACAACAGTATAAAATAAGAGGAATGTGTGACAATATCCATATTAATTAGGAAGGTATGTTGTATGCCAGGTTAGCTAATTGTGTCTTCTACAGCTTCACTGTATAGAGGGAAGATGGAAAAAGAGAGCTCTACGGAAACTGACGCTCTTAACAATATTGTACGCCCGTGAAAATTATATATATAAATAAGACTTAAGCGTATTATCTGCTTTCATGTCAGATTTTCCCAACCTGTGAGCTGTAGTGTTTAGGTGACAGGCGACCTGCTCAAATATGATATTGTTGACAAATATTGTACGCCCGTGAAAATTATATATAAATAAGGCATAAGCGTATTATCTGCTTTCATGTCAGATTTTCCCGACCTGTGAGCTGTAGTGTTTAGGTGACAAGCGACCTGCTCAAATATGATACTGTTGACAAATATTGTACGCCCGTGAAAATTATATATAAATAAGGCATAAGCGTATTATCTGCTTTCATGTCAGATTTTCCCAACCTGTGAGCTGTAGTGTTTAGGTGACAAGCGACCTGCTCAAATATGATACTGTTGACAAATATTGTACGCCCGTGAAAATTATATATAAATAAGGCATAAGCGTATTATCTGCTTTCATGTCAGATTTTCCCAACCTGTGAGCTGTAGTGTTTAGGTGACAAGCGACCTCCTCAAATATGATACTGTTGACAAATATTGTACGCCCGTGAAAATTATATATAAATAAGGCATAAGCGTATTATCTGCTTTCATGTCAGATTTTCCCAACCTGTGAGCTGTAGTGTTTAGGTGACAAGCGACCTGCTCAAATATGATACTGTTGACAAATATTGTACGCCCGTGAAAATTATATATAAATAAGGCATAAGCGTATTATCTGCTTTCATGTCAGATTTTGCCAACCTGTGAGCTGTAGTGTTTAGGTGACAAGCGACCTGCTCAAATATGATACTGTTGACAAATATTGTACGCCCGTGAAAATTATATATAAATAAGGCATAAGCATATTATCTGCTTTCATGTCAGATTTTCCCAACCTGTGAGCTGTAGTGTTTAGGTGACAAGCGACCTGCTCAAATATGATACTGTTGACAAATATTGTACGCCCGTGAAAATTATATATAAATAAGGCATAAGCGTATTATCTGCTTTCATGTCAGATTTTCCCAACCTGTGAGCTGTAGTGTTTAGGTGACAAGCGACTTGCTCAAATATGATACTGTTGACAAATATTGTACGCCCGTGAAAATTATATATAAATAAGGCATAAGCGTATTATCTGCTTTCATGTCAGATTTTCCCAACCTGTGAGCTGTAGTGTTTAGGTGACAAGCGACCTGCTCAAATATGATACTGTTGACAAATATTGTACGCCCGTGAAAATTATATATAAATAAGGCATAAGCGTATTATCTGCTTTCATGTCAGATTTTCCCAACCTGTGAGCTGTAGTGTTTAGGTGACAAGCGACCTGCTCAAATATGATACTGTTGACAAATATTGTACGCCCGTGAAAATTATATATAAATAAGGCATAAGCGTATTATCTGCTTTCATATCAGATTTTCCCAACCTGTGAGCTGTAGTGTTTAGGTGACAAGCGACCTGCTCAAATATGATACTGTTGACAAATATTGTACGCCCGTGAAAATTATATATAAATAAGGCATAAGCGTATTATCTGCTTTCATGTCAGATTTTGCCAACCTGTGAGCTGTAGTGTTTAGGTGACAAGCGACCTGCTCAAATATGATACTGTTGACAAATATTGTACGCCCGTGAAAATTTTATATAAATAAGGCATAAGCGTATTATCTGCTTTCATGTCAGATTTTGCCAACCTGTGAGCTGTAGTGTTTAGGTGACAAGCGACCTGCTCAAATATGATACTGTTGACAAATATTGTACGTATATTGTATTGTATAGGAGACTAGAAGCATATAATTTGGCGAAAAAAAAAACCCAAGTAAGGTCATAGAAAATAGTTAAAAAAAAGTGAGCAATTATATTTTGCATTGCACAGCATTAGGTATTAAATAACACACCCCCAAAAAATCTCTGCATTATGCGTTCTGTAAAAAATTGCCCTACGTGCCAAATTGCTATGTCAAGTGAACATTTTCAAAGGCACTGTCGTACTTGTGTGCCGGGAAAGCGAATATGTGCAACCAAACTGTGCTCTAAGTGTGGAAAAAATTTTTCTATTGCCAACTTCAAGCGACACCAGCTTACTTGCAAGAGCACTGGAACATCTCTACCGCAACCTTCCAAGCGAAAGGTAGAAGTAACCTCCCTCGATGCATCGCCACCTGCCAAACGCGTCAAGCTGGCGAAGAAAGCAGACCGATTTGCGTTTGAGCATTTATTAGAAGACTTTAACATAACATCAGACAGCTTCTGCGATGTGCGTAGTTTTCTGGAGAGCGAGCGAGCTAAGATAATATCCATCCTCAACGATGCATTGGCTACATACTCCACTAAATTCTATGCTGTGCTATGCTGCAAGTATAAGAAACCGTCTGATGAAATATATAAATTCTTCCATGCCACAAAAGCAAAAACACTGCATCAGGCAGATATCACTGACCTCGACAGCATCTACGACAAGTTTGTCGAGGAGTTTGTGGCAAAGCACGAGGAGCATCAGGCTGAAGGCTCGGGCGGTTCGCTGTGTGGCGACCCCCACGAACTTCGTCTGAAACTTAGCAAGTCCCTGCCACTGGCAGGGTCTAGCTATATTGCCCTGCCACCCGAGGTTGAAGCAAGGAAAGCTGTTCTCAATATTCAGAACAAAGACACCAAATGCTTCCTCTGGTCGGTGCTGGCAGCATTGCACCCTGTTCACTGGAAAAACAGTCCACGCCGTGTTAACCACTACAAGCAGTATGAGTCGGAACTGGAGGATGCAATGGCCGGGATTGCCTACCCTGTAGAAGTCTCGCATATTCGCAAGTTTGAGGTTCGTGCTCGTGACTTGTTGGGCCTGCAATTAGCCATCAATGTTTACAGTCTCACCGAGAACGAAAATGAGGTCCACCCCATCCGGGTGAGCAACGTGAGCAACAACAACGAGGTACGAGAAATCAACCTCCTGCTCATCAAGGACGAGACCCATCACCATTACACCCTTATCCGTTCCCTCTCTCGGCTTGTTTCGAGCCAGCGGAGCAAAGACAAAACCCACGTCGAGGTGTGTCGCAGGTGCTTGGCTACATTTAATAATCGAGAACAGCAGGATTACCGGCGCATCAGAGGTCCCAACATTGCTGCTGAGAAGCTAGCTCGCCACATGTTCTACTGTGGTACCAACAAGCCTGCACGAATTATCCTGCCCGAACCTGGTGCAGTAGAGTGCTTTCGCATGCACAGTGCTATGGTGAAGCATCCTGCCTATATTGTAGCAGACTTCGAGGCCTTTCTTCAACCTCTGTCTAACTGCGAGCCCAACCCCGAAACATCCTCTACCATTCCTTTCCAAATCCACGAGGCCTCGAGTTACTCCTATATTGTGGTGTGGCGAGACCAACATATTGCCTCCGAGCCCTATGTGTATCGCGGTCCCGACCCGGTCAAACACTTCCTGGAGAGAATGCAACAGGAAGCCATCAAGATAGGGAAGGTGCTGTTGGCCCCCAAGCCCATGCTCCCTCTGTCTCCGGAAGACAAGCATCAGCACGAAATGGCTCTAAATTGTCCTGTTTGCAACTCGGTCTTCACTGACGATAACAAAAAGGTCCACCACCATGACCATTATGGGACCGGAAGCTACATTGGCCCGTGGTGCAACAGATGTAACTTGAGAGCCAGGGACCCGCGCTTCATACCGGTCTTTTTTCACAATGGCTCGGGATATGATTTCCATCACTTGGTCACACATCTAGGGTACGACAATGCGAGAATCAATGTCCTGGCACAGAACGAGGAGCGTTATATTAGCATCAGCAAGTGGGTGCCGATCCCCGACTCAAGCAGCAGCATCGAGCTTCGGTTCCTCGACTCTCTGAGGTTCCTCCAGGCAAGCCTCGATGCTCTTGCTGGGAAGCTCAGAGACGACCAACTAGCCATTACCACATCAAGTTTCCCGAACTTAGATGTCGCACTCATCAGACGTAAAGGGGTCTACCCCTACGAATACGTCACAGACCCTTCCAAGTTCGAAGAAGAGTTGCTGCCTCCCCAGGATAAGTTCTACAGCCAGCTGAGAGGTTCTGGTATTACCGACGAGGAGTACAAGCATGCTCAGTCTATGTGGGTCAAGTTGGGTTGCCGAACTTTCGGTGATTACCACGATGCATACCTGAAGCTTGATGTGACGCTTCTTGCCGATGTGTTCCAGGCGTTTCGGGCGACTGCGATAAACATTTACAACCTGGACCCTGTATATTTTTACAGCCTTCCTGGACTGGCATGGTCGGCCATGCTCCTGCTGACTAAAGTTAAACTTTCACTTATCTCCGATAATGATATGATGCTTTTCATCGAGAGAGCTATCCGGGGCGGCATGGTCCAAGTGTCGCAACGCTTCGCACACGCCAACAATCACCACATGGCCACTGGTTACAACCCCTCCCAACCATCAAGCTACATCATGTACACTGACGTGAATAATCTTTACGGGCACTCCATGATGCAGCCACTCCCAACAGGACAGTTTAAGTGGGTTGATCCTTTATACCACGACATCGAAAAAGAGTGCGACGAGTTTGGGTTTTTTGCCGAGGTGGACCTTGACTTCCCCGAGAAGCTGCAGGATACATTCTGTGACCTTTCGCCTGCTCCGGAAATCAAGTGTCCACCTGGCTCGGATCAACCGAAGCTCGTCATGGACTTGGAGCCCAAAAAGCGTTATGTGCTACACTACCGGAACCTCCAGTGGTTAATGCAGCAAGGGGTCTCGGTCAAAGCAGTTTACGACGTGCTCTTGTTCAGGCAGTCTCCATGGTTGAAGCCGTACATCGAACTGAACACCAACCATCGCACTGATGCCACTTCGGAACTTGATCGCGATTTTTTCAAATTAATGAACAATGCGGTATTTGGGAAGACCATGGAGAATGTGCGAAATCGCGTTGATGTGAGGTTGGTGACGAAGAAAACACAGTGTCGTCGACTTGTTGCAAGCCCGCTGTTCAGGTCTCGAACAATTTACAACGAACAAATGTCTCTGATTCACATGAACCGGGGCAAGGTGCTACTCAACAAGCCCATCTATGTGGGAGCTGCAGTTTTGGATCTGAGCAAGTTGTGCATGTTCGAGACATATTACGGCATACTACGTGCACACTACAACCACAATATCTCGCTCCTCTACACAGACACAGACAGCTTGGTATACCATGTTCGCACGGCCGATGCATATGGTGATATAGCCAAAGTTCCAGCTCTTGTCAAGCTCTTCGACACATCGGGCTATCCCCAGCTAAACCGGTATGGAATTCTGCCCCGGAACAAAAAAATACCCGGCAAACTCAAGGACGAGAAAGACGGGGATGTGATTGTGGAGTTTGCTGGACTTCGTGCCAAAGCCTATGCGATCCGGGCTGAGGGTTCTGTAACAAAAAAGGCAAAGGGTGTAAGCAGGCAAGTGGTTCGGGAGCACCTCAAGTTTGAGGATTACCTCGAGTGCCTCAGAACAAAATCGCCCATTCTACAAAAAGAGCATCGTATTCAAAGCGTCGATCATGTGCTTACAACTAATATTGTCAGGAAAGTTGCTCTGGATGCACATGACGACAAGAGGTGTATTCTTGAATGTGGGGTCCATACACTTCCGTGGGGCCACTATCGCCTCCAAACTAGTAAGACCTGCCCAGAGTGTAACAAAAAGTAATAGGCAATGCGAAAAAAAAAAACAATTTTAATTTACTTCCACTTCCTCGATTACATGCATGCATGGCACAGCAAAATTAAACTTCTGGAAACTGCTAATTGCAATTTGTACTTATATATATAAAATTCCACATTTCTTATTGTGTGCTATTTTTTTTTTATTTATTTAAAACTGTTCAGTTACTCTTTCATTCTTGACGTCATACACAAATGTTTTCTCTGCAATAAGAATGACACTGCACAGAGTATCTGCATGCAAGGCGTCGTGGAACTCGCATACAATCTTGATGTTGGTACGATCGTTGACCACCACTTGCTTCCTCTTAGATGTGTTGATGACGGTCATGGGTCTGCGTGCTTTGAATTCGCTGGGCGCGTAGTACACGTCCACGCTTCCCTCGGTCACGCGTTTGTAAGCCGTGTAAGCTTCGTAAAGTTTGAGGTAATCGTCTTTGGTCACGTCGAGGTTGTAATTTTCGCGCGGGAACACTTCGTTCCTACCGTTCTTCAGATAAACGTTCTTGATCTTGCAGTCGTCGAACTTGCTGGAATCTTTTTCCTGATCGTTATCGCGTCCGGTCTGAAAAAGCACTACGACGAAATCTGGCATCTCGAACTGTATGTTGTTGAACTGTGTCGTCACGTCGAATTCCATGTGACTTCCCGACGCCATCTTCTGCACGCACTGGTAACCGTGAAAGTGAATCGGCACCTGCGGACTTTTCAAGATCTCCGCTTTGTACTTGAGGGCGTAGTTCGTTTCGTATTCCACCACCGGCATTCTCAATTCCATGCTCCGGATGACGCATTTCGCTGCTTCGGGTAAAGTGTTGGCTATCGGCGTGGTGCCGTCCGGACCCAAAGTAGCGTATCGCATCAGTGCGTCGTTGTCGTTGGCCGCTCTTCGAAACGTGATCCTCAGTCCTCCCTTCCACATGATCTCCTTGTAGTCCGAGAAGAAACCAGGCAGCAGACGCATGGGAAAGAGCACCGTGTGACTTTTCGTCGATATCTTGGTTCCGGCTTCGAATCCCCCGGCCTGGTAGTACGCTGCGTCCGTTTTGGATAATTTCAATGTTCCCACTGCCGTCGACGTGATGCCTGGATAATCTATTCTGTCGATGACGGTGTTGTGTTTCCTCACCTCCACCTGCGAGAACAGGTGAGGCACGAAGTTGTCCACGAGTATCAAGTTTGCTGCTGCGGGAAACGCGTCTCCGCTTTCCTTCTTCACCACGTCGAATTGAAGGTAGAGGTCCGCTCTGTGAGGATGAATGAACCCGTCGCCTACGTCCACGTCGTATTCGATTTCCCTGTTCGCTTCGTTCAGATTGGCGAACGTGCGACGGTTGGGAGGGAAAGATTGCAATTCGTAACTTTCGATTTGCTCCATTTTACATGTATGGTTATTTATTATATGTTGATCTCCACGATGGCCGTCGTAGTGGCACCTGCGAAATCCACCACGTCTCCTTTCTCGTTCGTCACCACCAACTCTATGTCGTCTATGCGGTTGCGACATACTGGAAAATAGATCGGCGAAGAGGGCGTGTAGATGATCGGTTCCATGAACTCGGAACTTGGTTTGAAAGTGGCTATGATTCCCGTCTGCTTGTGACTTCCTAATAATCCGTCCGAAGATTTCGTGATCATGCCTTCCGCTACGTTGCAGTGTACGTTCAGAGTCTCTATGGCCAAGAATTTAGGAATGTTGGTTGCCACGTGCTTGATGCCAGCTTCGAGTTTTGGGTGGTTGTTCTCGAAACCTAAAAGTTCTCCCATGGTGCCCAGGTCCACGGTCTCCGTCGCGGATAGGATTTCCACTCTGTGCGTGACCGAATTTTGAGAAAGGTATGTGCCTTTGGGTAATTGAGCTTGCAAAGTGGAAAGATTGTATTGTCCTGGTGTGACGACGATGTGTTCGCTTCCGACGCTAATTTTGTTGTTGTGCTGCGTGACGTTAGGTATGAGGTACATGCTGTAGAATGCACGCAGAGCCACGGATTTAGGATAGACGATGTCGTCGTGCAGCGTGAGTTTCAAGATTGAAGATTCGCTCGTGAGATGGAACATGCCCATCCTAGTGATGCTGTTTGAGGTTCCACAGTACTTTCTGGAAATCTTCGACCGTAGGGTTATTTATTTTAGAGAGAAACGCGAGCACGGAGAGGCAGAGATGACCGCAGTTCACGTCTCCGAAATTTTGAATGCGTTCGTCGTTGTAGTATATAGAGGTTTTGTTCGTTTTCAGATAATGAATTAAATTTGTAGGTGGAACACCTCCGAAAGAATCGAAAACGAATGCTTTATCATCATTTTTGTGGTAACATATCCAATGCGTGCCTGGATTTTCTTGACCGTCCAAGTTGACTACTCCGCATTCTCTTCTTTTAATGCTTGAAGGTAACGAGTCGGACATGAAAACTCCTCTGAAGTGTTTGATTTGTAACGGTCCGATCAGAGATTCAATGTCTCGGTTGGTGAGTGCTGTTGTTTCTTTTTTTAAACTTCTTCATCACGCCCTTCCCCCCTTTCTTCTCCATGGCCAGGTTGTGACGTTTCTGTTCTTCCAACTCGGCCTTGTTCTTCTTCGAGTCGATGACGGTTTTCGCGATGGCGGCACTTCCACCGGCCAAACTTCCAACGGCCCCCAATGCTGCTAGGATGGCCGGGATGCTGAATATGAAACCTCCGATCTTTTGCTGTTTCCGCGAACGCTGCAATCTTTTCAATTGAGGTGTGCTGAGCAGCAATTTCATTCCGTGTCCTTTCGACAAGCAAGAACGTTTCTTCTCGCGTTGTTTCTTGGTGAGTAACCCATCGAGGGCACCTAGATTTTTAAGATTGGAGTATGGTATCTGGTACACGACACCCTTGGGCTTCATGTTGATGCTCTATGTGTTATTTTCACGGTATGTTATTTATATATATATTCTGAGATTTTTTCTTGTGTAGTTTTTTTACGGTATGTTATTTATATACCCCACCCCAATTTTTGTTTCGTGTTCATGGCGATGGTGGTACCCAGTGCGGCGACCCGTTCACCCAGCGATGCGTCTCTGCTCACGAACCTTTCGAAAGCTGCATGTTCCAATTTTTTGTCTGCTTCGTGACGTGCGTCCAGATCCGTCTGCGTGGTGTTGTAAGCGATGTCGTGATCTTTGCATGCCGCGTCCAACGGATTCACAACCTTGTCTCCTCTCTCCAATCTTTTCTCGAGTTTGGTACCCGGTCCGCAGTACTGGTAGCCAGGTAGATGCATCTCGAAAGGTAACTTGTTGATGATGTCGTTCACGAGTCCCTTTCCTTCGGCCACGTTCCAAAATTTCGGAGGCAGCGTGTTGATGATTTTGATCAGGTAACCTATGCCCTTGTCGTCGTTCACGATGAAGTTGGAAAGTTTCGTGCTGATCATGTCCACGATGCCAACCTTCTCGTTGTAGAAATTACGGTTGCCTGCATTCTCTTCGCCGGCTATCACCAACAATCGGTCCACGAGTTTCCTAACGTCGTCCACCCAAACGAATTCTTTGGGTAACGTGTTGTAGCGTTTGTCGCCGCTGCCTGTTTTGACCTGGTTCCAAATCGGTTTGATGAGATTCCTGTACTTCTCGCCGCTGCTCGATTTCACCCTATTCTGCGAGGCGTCGTTGTTCTGGTACAAGGCATCCGTCATGATCAGAATTTCCTTGTAACTTTGGTAATCTTCGTCGGTGTAATCTTTCGGCTGCTTTTTGGCGACGAGTTCCCACAGTCCCACCGTACCCGGATACCTGTTCCAACTATCCTTGTCGCCTAAATTGACTTTAATGTCGTTGCCTTCGAAGGTCACCTTCGATTTCCCAATCTTCCACACCACACCGCCGCCTTCGCTGGTTTCCATGCTGGGATACAATCCGAACACTTCATCCTTGTCGAATTTCCCCGTGCTCAGGTAGTCTCGTGCCAAAGGTCCCAACTCGATTTTATCCGAAGACGTGCTGCCTATGGCTCGACGTCGTGCCGGTGCATCCTTCAGTTCGAACGGCGTCGAAGGAATGCTCGAAATAGGCGTGGGTACAGCGTAACTTTTAGCTGCGAGCGGTACGAGTTCGTTGATCAAATTTTTATTTTGTTCCGTGACACTTTTAATTTCTTTACCTAGACTGCTGATGGCATCGATCACGGGTTGATCCTGACGTTTCTTCTCTTCGTAGAATCCGCGATTCTCGGATTTCCAACCTTTGAAGCGTTTCGCGAGGTAATCGCGAAGCTTGAGATTTTCGTCTTCGATTTTTCGTTTCGTCATGACGTTATTTATACACGTCGTTTCTCACAACGTTGCAACGTTTAGAAAGTCGTTGATTTTGTTTCTGTATTTTCAGTCGTTGGGTTTCCTCGTCATGTCGATCGTCGCGAATCCGAAATCGTCACCGTTCCAGCAAGTAGAGCAGCAGCGTTCCGAAAATTGATTGTAGTTCATGTCTCCGCCTACGTAGTCATCGTACGCGTGCTTGAGGTTGGTGTGATCTTGACGAAACAAACATATGAAATTAGCGTTGTCGCGTACTAACTGTTTTGGAATTTTGGTAAACGTTTGAGCTAGGTAAAAGCAATCCATTTCTTTGTGACGACCTTGCGTGAAAAAGTTGCGAATTTCATTTTGATTTTCCAGGATGGCGTCGTCGAACACAACGACTGAATTTTCACGACAATCGTCGAGTGGTTTTATTTCCGAGGCGAACGTTGCAATGTCCAGACCATCGTACACTTTCATCAGTTGCTGGTATTTGGATTGCTCCAAACTTTTCGAGAACACGTACAGGTGCCTGTTCTTCCAATCTAACCAATTCGGTGCGAGGAGAAAATTGTCCACGAGCAGTGTCGTTTTCCCACACCCCGAAGGACCTACGATCAGACAGCGGATGCTGTCGGGAAGCAACTTACCGTTCTTTTTTTTTCTCGTTTGACTTTCCGTTTCCGGTAGACGCTTCACCACGTTCCACGTACTCACAAGATCACTTCGTTCGCGTCGATCCAACTCTTTTCCGGAAGTCCCAGCCATTTGACAAACAGTTTGTCACCTTTCCTACGCAATACTTTCTCGATGAGGTACGTGTCGGGGTGTTTTGTTTTAGAGAGTTCCTCTTCGTAAAATCTTCCTTTCAAAATCTCGCCGCTACTATCTTTTATTATATACGTGTGTCGGTTTCCGGGTAGAACTCGAACCACCGTAAAGAGTTCCGTGCTCCAATTTTTTGTGAATCCCTTCTCGAAGGTGCGTTTGAATTTGCTGATCCTCACCTGGTCTCCAATTTTGTATTTAGCTTTTTTTGTCGTGGGTGTGTACTTTGGACAGTAAACTGTAGAAATTAAACGCTGCTCGTCAGATTTCGTAACGTCAGCTGGCTTCATGCCTATCGTTCTGTGTACCGTATCATTATAGGTGTCGACGAGTTCCGGCAGGATGTCGACCCATTTGTAATTTCCCCGAAGCGTGAATCGTTTCCACATGTGTGTTTTCAAGGTTCGATTAAATCTTTCCACGATGCTGGCTTTGATGTGACTGAAGGTCGAATAATGTTGAATCTTGTGTTTTTGAATAAACTTTTGGAATACGGCGTTGTAAAATTCTTTACCGTTGTCCGTTTGCAGAAACCGTGGTTGTCTGCCGCCGCTTTCGTGAAAAATTGTCTTGAATGCTTCCGTGACGCATGTCCCCGTTTTGGCTTTCAAAGGTAGAGCCCATGCGAATTTCGAAAACGTGTGTATGACGGTGAGGAGGTACTTGTTGCCCTTGTTCAATTTATGTACGTTTTTCAAATTGCCGCTACTCATCTCCACGAGGTCGCTTTGCCAGAGGTCGTCGATGCCCTTGGTTACCACAGCCAAACGTTCGTAGTTACGGCGTGCAGGTTTATGCAATTCTTCGACGATGGCTTGCCTAGACATTTTTTTTTAGAGATTACGTTTCAAAAGAAGCACAAGCATGATGGGATTCCGACTCTAAACTTTTGTTTAAGGTTTCCTGCAAAGCAATCAATTCGGTCCTCAACTTCTTAACTCGAATGTCCAACATGAGAATCTCTTCTGCGTGGTCTACACGCTTGGTGTTGCCGAAAATGTCGTTAGGCATTTTTGGTTAACGGTTATTTATAATAGGATAGACGATTCGTAATTCTACAAAGAGAGGAATGAGTTTGTCGTAATCTCCGAGAAGTTCCATGTAAAGATAATCTCCTGCAGAAACATCGTACGTAATGTTAGAAAGCATCTTGTCGTGCTTGATTCGAAAAATATTCTTGCCGGTAGAAATTTTGATTTCGCCTGCGTTTTCCGGATTCACGGTGATTTGAAGTTTCCCGTCGATCGGAATTTCGTAGAAATGTAAATTGTTATTAAAAACATAAAACATCTTGCCCACATCGTCATTCAGTTTCGTCCAAATGCTGTTGAGATGAACAATCAGTAAACCATTGAGTTTAGATAATACGGAAGGTAAAAGGTTATTGAAATTTGGCGGTACAGTCTCCATGTTGATCTGTTTGCGGAAGCCAAAAAGATTCATTGTCCTTGTTAGTTATTTAAGAATACAGTCAAAGTTTTTTTTTGTAATAACAGGCAAAGTTTTTTTTGTTTGCTTGCGTCACAATACAGGCACGCGCGCGCGCGTGTGTGTGTGCGACACATTGTTCCCGAAAAAGGTTTACAAAGGTCATGATATATAAACATTTGGTCCCACAGTTGGAAAATTACGATAAGGTGCATTCATCCTTCAAGGATGAGAGAGTGCATTCGTCACAATACACGCGCGCGCGTGTAAAAATTATACACCGTGAAAAACTACGACGAGTTGGAAACACTGCTGGTAGGGTTAACATACACCATAAAAGGCTACGCCTCGCCCCGAGTTGGCAACACTGATTGTGAGGTTAACATACACCGTGAAAGGATTCAAAATATCATATAGTGGAATTTTTGTAGAGTGGGTTGGCAACACCGACGAGTCTTGAATTATTATTTGAGGCTCGAATCATCATTTGATGCTCGAAATCATTATTTGAGGCTCGAAATCATCATTTGATGCTCGTCGGTGTTGCCAATTTCTATTTGTAGGTTAGCTTAGCCAGTAAAAGATCACATAGTGGAATTTTCTTCGGATGGGTTGGTAAAACCCAAGTCTCAAACAAAACATCCAATAGAGTTGCCAGATGTAAACAGAGGGCAATAAACCCCCCTCATAAAAAGCTACAGTAAAAACCCACAGTGTCGCCAACACTAGGCCCCCAACAGTATTGCCAGACATAAAAAATACATGGACCCCTCAGGTCCTTTAATGAAAATTTACAGTGAAAAAAACCCAGTAGGTTAACAACACTGTCAAAAAATCTACGGTAGTGTTGCCAGATGTAAACAGAGGGCAATAGACCCCCCTCATAAAAAAACTACAGTAAAAACCCACAGTGTTGCCAACACTACGCCCTCAAAATATACATCATAAAAGGCTACGACGAGCCTCAAATGATGATTCGAGCCTCAGTGGAAAAAACCCAGTAGGTTAACAACACTGTCAAACTACGGCAGTGTTACCAGATGTAAACAAAAAGCAATAGACCCCCCTCATAAAAGGCTACAGTGGGCCCACAGTGTTGCCAACTCTACCCTCAAGTGGAGATCATGCCTTACGAGAGAAATCCATTAAGGCTACGACGAGCCCCAAATGATGATTCGAGCCCCAAATGATGACTCAGTACCCGGACACTAGGTCTACTAGAGAACGAGAGAAAGAGAGAGAGAGAGAGAAGTTGAGAGAGAGGCACACACGCAGAGAGAGAGAGAGAGAGAACTCTTAACGAAGCCAAACATCATAATTCAATTTCAAATTTTTTAAAAAAAGCAAAATGCCATTATGATAGGAAAAGAACTGAATGTAAATCCTGTAAGCGCTACAATCCTTTGAGAACCAAAGTTTGCCAAGAGTTTTTTCGTTAATAACACGCGATAATAGTTTTGAATCTGGCTGTCTATATCAGTGATGTTCCATATTCTCATTTATACAATAGCTTTAGAACATCAATCCTTCATATTTTATCTTCATTCAGATTTGTATCACTACATTTATGAACATTTATTAACAGTATGCCATCAATATACTGAAAGTGGATTTACTGGCGCTTTGACAACCAATCAGTTAAAAACTACAAATGCATATTCTAGAAGGAAATTGGACGATTAGCAAATGTTTAGTATCAAAATCTTACAGCCTCTTTCAACATACTTTAGTTAACACCAAATTCATTCCTCGAGTCTTCGATGACAATAACTTGGCTTTATGCTTGGGAACACTTCATTAAGTTTTGTGTGCTTGAATTATTCTTTGATTTAGAAACAGTTTGGCTTTTTCAGGATTGTGTACTAAACTATCAGCATCAAGTACTGATCAGTTACTCTCGTTTACGACCCATATTCCGCAAGGGTCGTGCCTCATTTTATCTGAATAAAGATTTTACAGCCAAACCGAAGGTTTTACGCTTGGGAGTAACACACTCGACTGTAAAGGTGTAAATTGAGGACGCAGGAGTGCCTGGAGGCAGTTGCGGGAATTAACCGCAGGGCGGCGTTACTTGCGAGAGGGCGCGTGTGTGAAATATGGCGACATTATCCTGAGCGACCCAAGTCCCAGAATCACCTGAAATATCATTTGCATCGAGGTTGTTAAAGGGGGGCGAATGCCCCTTCGTAATACTGTTCGAAGGAACGGTACTGGATGACAGTTATGGCGGTCTATCATAATAAAAAAATCCTCGGAGTACTGGGGACACATTCTGCACAAGGGATCTAGTGCCTCTTTTTGTAATATATGTAGAATGGTGGTGGAAAACAGCCATCTTGCTTTTTTTACTTGCTTCATATGGCATGTGCCATTAACTGAAATACGAGGACTTTCTCGCAACGTCCCTACCTGTTCTCCAGGACGCCATGATTCCAGATCTCGAGATATTATTTCCAGTGATTACCCATAACTGGTGCACTGGAGTTTGACGACTATGAATGAAAGGGTCTGAAGAAAGTGCTTTAAAGAGCGGGCATTAATTGGTGACAGTTGGGAAAACCATCCACAGAATGTTTATTAAGCGTCGAGTTGACTGCCGAGTGCCTTTGGACGTTGCGTGGTGGTCGAGGTGTTCAGGAGCCGTGAAAAAAAGCGGTCGGTTCCAAGCCATAACCGCTGAAGGCCTTCGCCCACCGTAAATGAAAAGAAAAAAATATGTCTTATGGGAAGGAGTGTGTCTTCGAAAACCCACAGTCTCATTACCACAAAAGGGTTCCAGAGCGCCGAAGAGTCGCTTATCGTCAATTCTAGGAAGTGAGAGAGAGTGGGTGCAGTTTGAGGAACATTGTGGAATATTTCAAGTTGCCATATTATACAGGGTGGTGCAAAAGTACTTTTTTGTATTAAACAGGTTGGTGATTCCTAATGGCGGGCAACCTGACAGTCCAGGACAGAAAGTGGATCCTGAACTATTACTGGAAATATTAAAATGCAGAAACGGTGCGCCAGAAATGGAGGGAAACCTTCCACACTACAACAAAATAACAATACTACTGTCAAACTACTTTTGCACCAGCCTGTGTACTGTAATTTTTGTCTTACTGTACATGATTTTAGTACGTTTCCCTCCACTTTATGTATTTGTAGATCAATCGTAACCAGTAGCCAATGCAATGCCACAGAGTCATTGCAAAGCATGATTAATGTCTTGCTCGATGTATTCTTGATATTTAGCGTCTCTTTGCTTCCACTTTTGGCTAATCGCGACAATGAAAATGGCTGATGATATGAAGAAACTGATGAAGGAGCACTCATAAAGAACACCGTTGCACAGGCCTCGATTCGGACCCGGGACCTCTGGCGTCGCAGCACGCAGTAATAACAACCGCCACGAAGGTCAACACGATTCATGTCAAACTGGAAATGATTGTTGTTATTATTCCATCTAATGAAACTGTTGGTGACGGATACATACGACATACCTGGATAGTAACATAATGTTGTTTCCAAATAGCAACAGTGCACTGCTCACAGTGTAATTGTGAAAATTTTAGACGTTAATCTGCAACATAAAATGATAAGTTACATTGTAATTACAAACTTTTAATGGGTTCCAGAAACAAGTTGTGGAAAATTAAACAAAAGCAAACTCACTGGTTGTTCGGCTTTGAAATTGAGAAAGTTGTTACGTTCCTCCTGCTTCCAGTCAATATATAAATGACCCTTCGCTCCCTCAACGGAGAACAATGAAGTTGGGGAAAAACTACAGAACAATTGATGCAATGCCATAGCTATCCACACTCCAGTTCATAGTGCCTCGTCTAGCACGAAACACTCTTACCACTAATATTCGTTCCATATGCTTCACACTTCAGAAGAAAATCTGAAATAAATAGTAATAATAATACTTTTAACAACAATTGGACATACTACCACATCTAGCAACTCAACAACTCAACAAAGTTTTATTGGACTTAAAGCTTTACAGGTGGCTGTTTATGCCCAGCATACATTATAAGTACATAAGATATAAATGAATTATATTATAGTTTTATATCAGCTTTTCTCAAAAAAGCAAGTATAACATATCCAATTCTAACATCTTGAGCATACAACATTGAAGTCATATTAATGGGAAAAGTAACATTATTTTTTAATGATGTTTTGTATAAAGACTTTCTTTTTTTCTGTGTGAATTGGGCATTCCAAAATAATATGATGAGCATCACCCCTTAAATCACCATAGTCACAATTCGGAGATTTTAAAATGTGTATTTTAAATAAATGATGATATGTTCTCGCGTGACCACTTCTTAGTCTATTTATTAAAACAATTACAGTACATTTCTTGAACCTTTACAATTATAAAACCAAGGTTTTTTCCTAGTGTAATCAACATAAGGACGATAACTTTCACCAACACTTTCTAATGAATTATTACACCATAAGTTCCATTCTTCAAAAAATTTCTTCTTAACCCTTGGCAAAATATCTGTGTAATGCAGTGGTAACTGGATTGTTTCATTCATCTGAGCCGCTTGTTGCAAACAACAATCTCTTAGCAACGGAATATCTACAGGTTAGTCAATAACCACTTTGTGAAATTACACAATTACGTTGTAAACTAAACTGAACGTCATAACATAAGAGGAGCGTTACATTTTAATCTCCCGCAGTTTAAATTTTCAACTACTCAGTTATGCGAAGGCGTAACAAAATTAAATTTTACACAAATTTGGCGTCTATACATATTCTATTGAAAAAAAATTAATGAAAATTGTTGATCGAATCCTGGATCCTAGTATATATATATATATATATATATATATATATATATATATATATATATATATATATATATATATATAATTGGAGCCAGCCTCAGTTAGCAGGTAACCATTTCACCCATGTAACATAACCCGTGGCGCAACAGCCAGTGATGGTCAGGGCCCATCTAGCGATGGTGACTTCACTCCCACATGCCTTAGCAGGGGTGGGCGATTATCCAACCAGTTACGGGGTGATATGTGGTCAGCACGATGAACCCCCAGTCGTTGTTGTAATTATCCGTGACCGGGTTACTCTACTCATTCGTAGCTCCTCAATTTCCTCACGATGGTGGGTGGCCACCGGTCCCATACACGGCGGAACTCTCAGCAGAAATATTAACGATTTCCCCCAGGAGACTCAACCAGGCCACTTCCCGTAGGAGAGCCTGAAGCCAGACGTTTTAGACCACTCGGCCAAGGTGCGGGACATTTTCCCTATGTGCGTTTTTGTTTCTTAGAGAATTTCCTATGTAGCAGAAATATGAAATTTGAAATTCAATGCACACAAGAAATCTTATCTACCTCAATGAATTCAATGCAGATACTCCATATTATTTTTATGCCTCAGTTAATCTCCTTTTGGAAAGCGAGATGCCTTTTTGTTTACTTAACTATAACATAACTTTCTTAAATTCTGATGTCCTTTCATTTATTCATTACTTCCTATTATTCTGTTTTCCCCTTCTGTATATTTCAACCTTTCTATATCTCACTAGTTTATTGTCTCTTTCTCCTATCTTATTCATTCTCTCTATCATGGTTTCTTTTTTCTCTCCCCCTTTCTTTTTCTGTATTCTATGTTCTTTTCCCTTTTGCTTTCTTTATTTATGAGCTTCCTCCGCTCTCTTCTCTTAATACCATCCGTTGAGTAACAAGAAGTCCGTGCAACTGCAATTCAACCGATCTACGTAGCGGAGTGATCAGCACAGCGCTCTATAACGCCAAGTGTACCGCTTTCAAATCCCGCCCTGAGAATGAATATTCTTCATGAATGTCCCTTCATCAATTTAATCTACTCATCCTCGTCTTCGAGATTAGCCAAAAGTGGCAGAAAATCGTCGATAAAGTAACAAAAATCAAATTTGACTGGATTCCAAGTTTAGCTCGGCTACTGTTCTTAAAAATGGCGTCTAGCTAGATTAATTTAGTTTTAAATTAATTACGCCGTGAACAAATATCCTAAAACCAGGGTGGTATTTGAGAGGAGAATGAGGGGGAATTTCCTATAGTGGTTTCCGCATTCTTATGCTTGTCAATTTTTGGCTCTTCCGCTGAAAATTATCCTGGTTCTTCAAGAGTAGTTACTAGAATCCCCTCTCTAATGGGAAATTTTTCAAATATCACGCTCCTAACAACACTCAAGTTTCTTTTGTTTTCGCTCATTTCACTCCCAATTAATTGTTTGATTGAATTTATCCAAACGAAAATGTTTTCAATGGATTAAATATCACTACTTTAAATTAGTGATTTTTCGGAGGGATGATGCGCTATTGCAGAGACAGTCATGGTAGAATCTGTGCCCCAGACACTGGTATCCAATTCGAATTTCAGTTTATTTCTTATTATTTTTTCCTCTAAATGATTTTGTGTATACTTGTATGACTTTAGATTAACTCGATAGCCTTATTTTCACGCATCCTGGTCTGCCAGAATTTGCTGAAGGAAATATTGTTTCAGTCACGTGATTACTTTGATGACGTTATAAATAAAATTGAAGAAACATATCCGTCGAGGACTCACGATGACTTCAATGTTATGGAATTTCAATATTTGACAGCTCTTAGAATTTCCATCGGAGGGCACCAATTATTATTATTATTTGCATATTTTCAACAGGGAAAAACGGCTTTGTGTTTCTAAGCTGCGCAAAAGCAAGCCTACCATGCGACAATCTTTGTGCAGGACGTGCATAGAGCGGAGTGACTGCACTACGAGACGTTGGATAATTCTACCCCGAGTTTTCTATTTTGACTCTTCCCAATTCCTAGGATTTTCCCAAGGCGGATGGAATTTGCAAGACGTGGCGAAGATGTCTGGGTGTGAAATGAATACGAGATAGCGACCATCTTCTGGAAAGAAGTGCGGGATGGGGAAGGGGGTTAAGACTGTATCCCTTTTCTTGGAGGGAACCCTCCCCCCGGGCCCTTCTGCGAGTAGTTTCCTCGCCGGGGCTGCCGGTGGCAAAGGAAATATGAGCAACCATTTATTTCTACCGATGATCTGTCCCGAGGAGCTGATGGACCATTTCACTTAGAGCCGAGATGGGAGCGGCCAGCTTGGAGGACGACGAGAGAGAGAGTGAGGGGTAGGGGAAGGGGAAGAGAACGTGCACTGGGGAGTCGAGCCCCGGAAATGTAACCCATGAATTTCTCGTTCTCTGAAGTCTTGCCCCCACCCCTCTCAGAAGGAGGAAAGGGAAGGGGAAAAAATAGTAAAAAAATACATATATAAACGGTTCTGGCTGCAGACCTCGACTTCTCTGCTTGGATATTGTTGACATTTTCGGAAACTTAATAGGTTGGGTTCCCACTCTCCTCCTTCCTATATTTTTATGAAGGCCAGGGGGGAGAGATGTGGAAAGGTTCTACCCTTCCTCGGATGCTGTGGCTCTAAATTAAGCTTCATCTCTCTTCCGACAACAACCCCCGCGCGATATTTCCTTTTCCAAGGAACGTGTTAATATCGCAGGCGACGAAACGACCCCGTTCGAATCTGTGCGTGTGTCCTTTCCAAAGATATAAACCACGGAGATACGATCTCAGAATTTGAATATCTCGACCTGTTTACGTTTAGTGAAAGACCCTAAATGCATATCGTTCCAAGAGAAAAATGGGGTTGGGAACGCGTTCTGCGGTATCGTAATGGATCCTCTGTCTTCTAACTATAAATTCAGATGGATATAATCCAACTGAGGGAACTCGCGGCTCAATATCTTAGCTGTAATTATTGTTGGTGACAAACAATTGAAACAAGCAAGTACGAACAAGTGGTCCAATCGGTACGGAAATCCGGTTCGATTCCCAGGGTGGGTCATGCCAAGTAGGAATTTTTCAGGCAATGTTCTTACAAGGAGTGACTCTGATGTTCACTTAGCGTCTAATAAATGACAGAGATTGTGAATGCCTGGGGTCCTACCGCCACACCCCTCATTGCATGTTACCATGTACAGCAATAGCATTGTTACATCACTGAACGGACGGTATTTTGTAGTTTTACTTAACCATTTACTCCAGTTTTTCATAACATTAAAACACTTACATATTTATATATTTTTTAAATTTATCGAATGTAGTTTAGTGTTACCACTATTTAATATTATAACCTGCAGTTTAAAGTGAGATCCAAACTACTGTGTAATGTGCCTCCACCGTGTATCGATCCCGGGATCCCTTCATTACTAGGCGATGACGTTACCATTACGCCATCTGGACTCGCACATACAATAGCGTTTAATGTGCCACCAGTATTGCAGTTAAATATATTTTTTTTAAAACTAATGAATTGGTAATATAGTAGCTCTTTACTGTAATATTAGGCGCCTCCAGACAGTAAGTTTCCCACTCGCTCATAGGTGCGAATTGAAACCGGTTTTGCGCATGTGTGAGAGGCACATGCCCTGGCTAGTGAATGTCCTAGAAGACGTTCTTGAACGCACAAAACATACAACCGATCGAAATTCATTGTCAGCTGTGGCAGGTGTATGGGCCAGACGTCATGAGCAAGCAGATGGTGCGTCGTTGGTACAGGACATTTAATGAAGGCCGGCAAAATGTGCATGACGACGAGCGCAGCGGGCGGTCATAAGCCGTTATGGACGAGCTTGTGGATCAGGTGCAGCAGTGCATATTGGAGGATCGTCGCGTCATGATCATGGAACTCAGCAGCCATTTTACGCAGATTTCTCGGTCGTTGTTGCAAGACATTGTTACCAAACACCTCTTGCTCCGGAAATTGTGTGCCCGGTGGGTGCCAAAACAACTGACGCCCGAACACAAAGGAAAACGCATGGGCACGGCGCTGACATTTCTGCAGCGTTCCAATGATGATGACGATTTTCTGTGATACACTGGGGACATTGCGACGAGCCATTCAGAATAAGCGACGCGGTAAGCTCAGTGCCGGGTGATCTTGCTGCACGAAAATGCGATGCCGCATATGGCTAGGCGCACTGCAGCCCTTCTGGGCAGGTTCGGTTGGGAGGTGTTCGATCATCCATCGTACAGCCCGGATCTCGCTCCACCTGTTTTTGAACCAGAAAAAGTTCCTGTCCGGTCAACATTTTCACAGCGACGAAGAGGTTCGGACGGCTGTCACACAGTGGTTCGGCGCCCAGGCGGCGAACTTCTACGACGCAGGTATACGGAAGTTAGTCCCACGCTATGAAAAGTGCCTGGATTCCGGCGAGAATTATGTTGACAAATAACTGGACAAGTGCTGTATCTGTGACAATAAATCATTGAATGAAATAATGTTTCCTTTTTGTGCACGACCCCAGGGAAACTTACTTTCTGGATGCGCCTAATATTTTCATATATTTGTGCCATATAGTCCTTTGCTTCAAAATACCTATGTATTGTTTGCATAAGAAGTCGGACCAACTCACCCCTATCTCTCAATCTTTCTCTCTCACACATATAGTAAAAATACGAATATTTTAAATTCATTTGTGGCTGCCTGGAGCTCACCTTGAGTCTCCAGTAAGTAGTTATATGATTTTAGCGGGGATGTTATTAAAGCTTAGTGGATACACTCTCTTCCTGCATTTCACTATCTTTCCATCTGTTACACATTACACTTATTTCTGTATGCTCCACGTCCTTCTTTCTCTGTGTATTTCTTTCTCACTTGCTCATTTTCACTCAAAGTCTCTTTATATCTTCCTCACTTTGTTATTTCCCTTATATTTTATATGTATCTTCGCTTCTCTCTTTCTGTTCTCCCACACATACACTATTTCTTTCTCTTATATTCCAATCCCTTTGCCCTATTTTTACGCGTCTCATACTTCTCTCTCCCTACTTCTTGTTCTCCATCTTCAATGCATCTCCATTTTTCTCCGCATCTTCCTCTATCCTATTTTTTACCACTTGAACATGTAATTGAACCTTAAATGATGTGATGATACGAGTAAAATTAAATGTATGATTAACTTTGATTTAATAATAGCTAATTAAGATCTAAGTTCAACTCTTGTAAATAAACTTCACGAACCAATCGATTTGTATCTATAATTCTAACTGGAGATAACAGCCTTAGCTTAGTATAATTCATATCGCAGAATCTATTTAATTCGTCTTTCCGTTCAAGAGAAGCCCAGTGAAAGATTATGCACTCGTGCTATGCAACAGTCTCCAACACACAGTCTCCATGCTTAAAAGCACTGCCCAGAGTCAGTCTACGGGAGCTGCAGGCGGCGTTTCGTCCTCCTTCCTGCAAAGTCAGGTCACTCCGTCACACAGAACTGACATCTTACGTGACCTGACTCAGGTGAGGCGAAGACTGGCCGAGGTCAATTCAGCGGGTTAAGACGGAGAGACAAGTGTCACCGTATTTTGCTTCGATACACGCCGCGAGAATTTCAGATGGCTCCAAGTGGAGGGCTTCGCGATGAAGGATGACGGTTATTGAATAACTGTCACGGTGGGAGTTATGGCACGGAAAGTAGTTAACTTGTCTTAACAGGGGAGCCAACTTGTGGCGGAAGAAGTGTAGCACATTTGTCAGCAGTTTTTCAAGGGTTGCCAATTTTTTTTAAAGCGTATGTAGAAAGTAAAGTCATTGGTACAAGATTAACCAACTACGAATGAAGGGTTAAAAGGAGACAACTTGTGGTCTTCTTAGTTTCCCTTTCCTGTTCTTCTTTAGAACTGGATATTCAACAGCTTTAAATTGGATGACTATGGATAGAGCCATAAGAACATGCAATTACAAGCCAGAAGGTTTAACCTGGTTCAGCTCTTTCCCTGTCGACCAAGAACACTCTGCAGACAACATAGAAGTTTTTGCGGGAGCCGAATCAGGTTAAATCTTCTTGCCTATACATGTGACATGTGTAAGAAGTCAATACAGAATAGCAGTTTTAAATTAGGAGCGAAAAGTTTTGAATTCGAGTGAATGAGAAAGTTTCTTACTTTTCTGATGGTGCTAGTTTTTGGAATATTTGGGAATGGCATATGTAATTGGACGCTTGATTTTTTCTCGTGGTGGGATTACAATGTATTTCCCTTTTGTGTAAGTTTTGCGGCCGAATGGTTAACGCTTTCTTTTTTGGTGAGAACGGTCCCAGGTTCTGTCGCCGGTGGGAGCTCCAAAATGTCGATCTTGACAAAATCATTTGAGGGCTGTTGGTGGACAACTTGAAAAGAAGAAGTGTAAAAAGTAACGATGTTACTTAATGAAAAGCATCTTGGCAGGCCTTGGACTTTGACACATTCGTGCTAGAATGCTCAAATGAAATAAAGCAACAACTTGCGACTCTTTGGTTTAAGGACTCATACGTTATCGCTGGATGAATGGATACATTTATTACTTACAAAAGTGTTTTCTTCATAAGAGTTGTTTTAATGTCTTATTCACCCCATGGCGACAATCAAAGCATTTCAGTTAGATACGCAAAAAGCCATTCTATTGCGTATGGCCTACATTGGAAAACACCACCTCCTGCATATGGTTGCACCCATGAGTGGCTTCCTCCTCGATCGTGGTGAAGCAGTGCTCTTAGACATCTAGCTAACCATACGATATTATTAAATTGAGCATATCCAAGAAAATATTAAACCTTCCTTAGTGTTTGAGGATATGCTGTTTAACAAATAGCTTAAAGATTATACATTTCAAGATATAATAAGTAATATTAATGTATTTGTAGTAACTTGAATTAAGATATAAGAAACTCTTGATTGATTGAATTGTTGTTTTAAGTCCACTTTATGCACAGAAAGGCTAATCGGGACTGGACCTACAGTTTAAAGTGGGATCCGAACCACTGTGCCATGTGCCTCCACAGGATATCGAACGCGGGACCCCTTGACTACAAGGCGACGACGTTACCGCTACGCCATCGTGGAGACCCTTATAAGAAACTCTTGATCCGATAACAGGATAGCGATTCGTTTCATTTCCGATATATGAGTCACATTTCGCATATTTAGATTAATGACAACGATGAGGATAATGATGATTAAATGTTGAACCCAGAATCTTCTGACTTAGAATCGAACACTCAACGCCGAGGTTGGATATGCTTAAACGTCCAAACACTGTACAAGCTTCTATAAGCCCTCTGAAGAAAAAGGAACACATTTGTAACTCTAAACCATAGTAGAAATCGTTAATAAGCGCCTGACAACATGTATGGAGCTCTAACGATTACCCGTGACAGATAGGAGATTTGTTCTGTAGGATTTCTCAATGTTCAGTCGTACCGCGCAATGTTTCAGCAATTCAAAATCACATCCATCATATTGCTTTATTTTGTTTAATTGTTCTGATAATGTCTCAATACCCAGCTTTTGAAGCTTTGCCTCCGGTAAACATGACGCTGATCTGTATCTAGACATGTTTTTCGCGGTTGTAAATCTTTCGGAAGGAAGCAAATGATTGTTTTGGCGTGTTAATCATCAGTTATTTCAGGGAGATAGATTGGCCAGAGATTATCTGTGTCGACGAAATTTACTTCTTTTTCTACTCGTGTAATTACGCACCCATGTGACTCCCTGTGAATAATTGCAGAACTAAAATACTTCATGCATCATAAGTTGTTAGCGGATTTTTGCAAAAATGCATGTTTTCATTCATGAAAATCCCTATGCTTTAACCCAAGAACGATCACGGGAGGGGGAGATCCTCGAGTCTACGGATACCATTTCTTCCTAGATAAGTGTCTTTTGTTGGCACTTCGTGGTAACATTTGGCATTGATCTTAATGATATGCTTCATATTTCAAGAATAAGAATATGAGTAAAGTAAAAGAAAATAATAAGAAAGAACTAAAGCCTTTCCACTGAGAGATATAAACTCTATGTTTCCTTAAAGTTGGTTGTAACACAAGAACATCGTGTTATGGAAAGATTACTACGGGAGTATTACAACTTAATAAAGTGTATCAGTTTTGCATGTTCATACCATAACATTTAAAAAAACAATTTTCATAAAAATGTATTTGCAACCTAAATGAGGAATATGCTTAAACAATCTAACATTAAAGCAAAATATTGATGTATACATCTAAGCCATACACGGAGTATTACAATACGCTGAGGATAAGATCTCTTCTAGAATACTAAAGAATATTGTAGAAAGCAAAATGTATTATTCGATCGCATACTATATGCAGATAATAGTATGGGAGTGCCAGGCTCGAAGCAAAGAACAGTATTCTTCTCAGAGGGAGTATTTTGTACGTACGTGACTACATTCTTCAGACCACAGCAACTGCTTACATTGGATTAGCGACGAGGTTCCTGCACTTAACACTGAAAACCACATGATAACTGGGTAAGTTTCCAACCATTTTGCACGACACAACCATCCACAGGGACCCTGGTTTACCAGAAAGATGAAATAAAAATTTATCATAGTAAATTGTAAGGCCCGGTCTAACATCCTGCCAAAATTCAGCTTTTTTTCTAATTTTTTCTGACATTGGCCGATTTTCATGTTTATTTACTGGGCTATTAGTGTTCTTTGTACAGAAACTTGTTAATTTGCTGTTTCATTACGGTAGAGTTATTTTTGCCATTTTGCAATTTCTACTTCACATAACGCACTCTTTAGGAATAATATGAAGAACATATAGAAGCAAAGGGGAAATCAGCAGACTCTGTATGTCTATCCACTCAGAATCACGAGCAGGGAAAGTAAATCCAGGCTCGATCTGCAAGTTCAAGATTCCAGACAGAGACGACCAAATCCAAATTCTAAATGCGACATGTTTCACTGCCTCAGCGCCAACAATGGAAAACCGGAAGTTGGGGGTCGCAGGAAGAGGGAGGATCTAGCGTTGTCCCTACAGGATCCCCCTACCCAAATCTTAGGGATCAGAGCACAAGAAAAAGTATTAACTTGTGACTGGCTGTCTCCAGAGGGCAGGGCAATCGCAACAGCGGCACCGTCTTATCTCGGTAACACAAAGGCGCACGGAGAAATCTCCAGGGAGGAAAGATACCAGCGGAGGTTGGGAATTTTTCTATTTTTTCCTCCTTCCTTCGGAGACGCCTCCTGCTCGCTGTAGATAGCAAGGCTCCCTCTCTGCAGCCTTTCCTCGTCCAGTTTCCGTCACACAAGTTTAAATTACCCCTCTTGCTTTGTCCCTAGTTGCAGATATTAAAACGAGAGGGCAGCACGATAACTATGGTCGAAATTCACCTGTATTAAGACTGGAGAATTATGAATAAATTTCAGATTGTACAGAAAAATCCAAAATATCTGTACTTCA
>NC_139231.1:63288431-63312672 GCF_977018435.1 Lepisma saccharinum | reverse complement strand
CCTTCGAGGGCAAATATTTAAGAAATTTACCAAATGGAAGAAAAGGCAATTAAACAATAAATAATAAATTAAGTAAATGAACATCTTTGGATCAGTCACAAGTACTTCTAAAGAACATGCATCAACATATTAATTTTTGCACATGCATTGTAATAAATGTGTAGAAAATACTTGACATATGCATATCAATTTCTAAAATTACAAACATTTACAAAGAGTTATTTAACCTTTGGCACATACATATTTGATATTTTTTTTTGTAGAAGTCATTGTCATGTGACATGAATAAGGAGTCATCACTTGTTCAAGTCTAAAATTTTAAACTTTTGCTGACACATATGCATACTTTCAAGAATTATAGCTTGATTTTTTTTTTGTTTTTATTGACAGTTTCAATTGCCAAAAGTTTGTCATCAGTTGATTCCCTTCTGGCTGTGCGTCTGTAGTTAAACCACCTGACCGTGACTATTTGACATAATTGAAATATTAGGATAATGTAGTAAAGTGTCTGAGAAAGTAAGTAGCACTGTATTTCTCTCAATCTCCCTCCCTTCACTCACAGAGCAAACAACATTTGTTATCATTTCCTCTTTGACATATTGTCTCAAGACTACAAGCCTTTGTCCAAGAGCTTTGTTTTTATCCTACATACGATGGGTGTTCAATAAAGATTTCCCCCTAACCCACTTTCAATGGCTGTATGAGGATGAAAGTGCACATAGATAAACATGAATCCTTACATGGGACATACTGCAATTTGTAGCCATGAAGTAATAACTATTTTTGTTTTATGTCGATGCAAGTGTAGTAAGGTGTCAGTATGGAGCCAGTGGAGTACAGAGAAGTTATCAGGTTCCTGTTGCTCTAATGCAATACATCCCAACAAATTTTGCAGAACAGACGATGCTGTATGGCCCAGATGCTCCATCCTATGATGTCATAAACCACTGGCATAGAGAATTCAAATGTGGTTGGACGTTAGTGGAAACAGCTCTTATTCCCGGTCACCCGCAGTCAGCCTTGATGGAGATATAACCATCTGGGAACAAGCTGACAGAGTAAAGATTAGCGTGGGGTCTGTAGAAAAATCAACTAGCATCTGCATATGCAGAAAGTTTCTATTTGCAGGGTTCTCAGGTTTCTCACACATTTCCAGAGGGACATCCGAGTCAGGTGCTCCTGCAAATATTTAACCCTTTGCCAAGAAAACCAAGAGGACCTTTTTTGTCAGACTAATTACACCCAATTAGACGGAAACTAAAGAACTGTCTAACCAATGAAAGCACTATGACTCACCACCACCCAAAAAGGCACGTGCCCAACCCTCCGTTGGCAAGGCGATGCTCACACGATGTTTTAGAACAAGAAGAAACTGGTATTGACAGATTTACAACAATTCTTCTTTATTGTATGCATCATGTCGTAATTAGATATGCTAATAGAAATAGAACACCAATCCAGGCATGCAAGTAAAACAAAAACAACTTCAAATTTTGCAGCAATTTCTAAATAAGTATGTGAAAAATGTTCGTGTACTTGCGGTAAACCAAATAACATGGGAGAATACACCACTGACATAGTGTGGTTGAAACTGATAGAGATCAGAAAACTACCTTCTTTATAGCCCCTGGTGAGCAATCAAGTTAGACAAGTTAAGTGAGTGAACTAGTGCCTTCTGTCTATAATCCCTTATTTTCCATGTCAAAAGAAACCTCAACGTGGGGTAATTTTGTTCCTTGTGATCTGACTTTATCGAGGTTCTTCTGAAGGACACACAATAAGCAGAGTTACAGGATGTGATGACTGAGTGTTGTCTTATCCCATAGGAGATGCTGTTCCCTCAGGAAGTAGAGAGACTAAAGTATGTACCGGATGAAATACTTTTTTGTAAGGGATCATAGCAGGGTTAGTTGGAGTGAATTAAGTTGGTTTTAACTAAAGTTACAATTTTAATCAGTAGTGAAGCAGATAAATACAAAGGTTGGCTATTACCCCAATAATAGCAATAGTTTTGGTGCAGACTGAATAGGATTATCTTGAGATCACAAGGTACAATTTTTATAGTTGATGGTGGTTTATTTGAGGTTAAGATAAGCCAACATTTTTCAATATTTGCAAAATGAATAGCATGCAGTTTAACTTTTAAAGTGATAATGAAAATACTTATGGCTAGAGCCCGGAAGTTCAGGCATTTATTTTCGTTAAAATAGGCAGGCAAAAAGGCATTTATAATGTGGTAAATAGGCACTAAAAATAAAAAAAAGGCAAAATAAACCGAAAAAAGGCACATTTAGAAGTCGCTTACTTTTATCTATAATTTCTGGCAAAATGTTAAAATCTAAATTGGGAAGAGCATTTCAGTTTTCTCCGTCTTGATTGCACATAACTACAAGGTGCTTTTTAAGTTCTCAACATTCATTGATAGTCGTCTGTCAGAGAGAATGTTTTTCATAATAGAAAATAATCTTTCTACTTCGACAGAAATTATTGGAGCATACATAAAACAAGCTAATGTAGCTGGACTCATTTTGGTAACAGCATTTTCACCTTTTAGAATATCACAAATTGTTTTCAATTGTTTCAAGTCCTCATTTGCACTCACTACCCTTTAGCACTTTTCCGCAACAGCTGACCCCTTTTCTCCTGGCACTTCCATCATCTGCTGCATAGATTCCTCTTAGATTTTCATGGATGCTATAATTGTAATTGTCTCTGGCAATGCACCATAATGTGCAAAAGTAAACTTGAATAGCACAGGAGTTTTTTCACTTCACGAATTGAAGCCGCTTCATTTTCTGGAAGAGCATCGATCACCTCACTGATTTTTTGAAGGTTGTTAGCATAATATATAGCTGCTGATATCCAGGTTCCCTATCTCGTCAAGACTGGTTGCTGAGGTAAACTAAGCTCAATCGCAACTTCCTGAAATTTTCGGGTTCGAGAGGGAGATTTCAGAAATATTTTCTTTGTGTTCGAAATTAACCTGTCCACTTCAGCAGTCAATCATGCACAAGAAATGTTAACCGAATGGCAATATCCTGACTCAGCATGAAATACTTTTTTCTCACACTTTTCTCCTTCAGCAATGTTGAAACATGCGTGAGTTCAGTATTACTGAAATAAGGCGAAAATTATTCACATAATAAACGGAAGAAAAATAAATGCCAACAACGTTTTTTGGGAGAAAAATAATTTATATACACATTTTTTTTAAAAAATGTCAAATTTCATTGAAAAAGGCAAAAAAAGGCATTATAATTAAAAATAGGCAGTGGGGTCCCAAATAGGCAAAATGAAAAGGCTTCCAAAACATTCGAAACAACATAAGAAACGTATATCCGGAAAAATTTTATCAATATATGCAGTAGATAAAAAGAGGCATTTTGCCAAACTTCCGGGCTCTACTTATGACTCAATAATGATTACATTAGAAACATTATGATCAATACTGTAAGGAAAATCACACAAAAACCTGATTTACATGGGTACATAGTTCAGATTTTTATGATTTTAAAAACCATGACATTCTATGCAAGCTGTATTTTGAGGCACCAAAAGTACCTTGCATTTATTTATTATTTAAATGATGCCACAGAACATTGCAATAATAAACAACTTTGAACACTATTTAATCCTGTCAGGATGAACCAGAAAATACAGAGTTTTTCTCAGGGGACAGAGGTTTTGGAATATTTTTTAAAAAAATCATAACAAATATGTTGAAAGTTAATGAAAGTAGAAGCTATTTTTAACTTGCAGTAACTCACCAGTCCTTTGTCAGCCAACATGGATGAAAGATGTGTTGGGAATTGCTTATGTTTGTCTCTTTAGCTGTAGCAGAACAAGAACATTCTTACAGGTATTTTTGTGAAGGTGGAACAATGTTATGTGCAGACTAAATTCCATGAAAGGTGGAAAACTAAGTAAACTCTACAAACGTTTTGTGCTACCACTTGAAGGTACGGTGTCTTGAAAACAATACCATGTGACTGAGAAAGTGCTGTGTATTTTTTTATTTTCACAAATAATTTGTACTATTGTTTACATTTGGCCTCGCAATAAATTATGTATGTGTCAGAACACAAACCTATCTACTCATATACTTTAGTTTTCAGTACGTTGGTGCAACATAAAACCATATATTTGCCCAACGTAAAAACCACACGTTGGCCCAACGTAAAAACCACACATTGACACAATGTAGAAACCATGTGTTGGGTCAGCGTTGGAACCACGGCCAAAATTACCACTGTATGTTCTTAAGTTTGGCCAATTATTTTCAGTACTTTGGGCCAACCACTTTTGGTTACCTGACAATGGTGGGTGGTCACTGACCCCATACACAGACTGAAATCTCAGGAGAAAAGTTGTTACACTTCCTCCAGGGGTACTCAAACCTGTGCAAGGCCCATAGCCTGAAACCAAAGCTTGCAACTTAGACAGCATGGCCACGGTGCAGGACAACTAAATTTCAATTACTCATCTTAAAAGTTTACATTACAATTACCGTTACTTAAAAAAGCAAAGGCTGCTTCCAAAAACTGACACACAAATATTAAAAAGAAGTTACAATAGCACTTGATGAAGCTGACTACACAGCAGGGGTGCCCACAGGGGGGATTATGGTGCAGGTTGCCCCATCGAAATTTTTTGGGGGGATTTTTACCCTTCAATCCCAGAGGGGGCACATTTTTAATATACTGTGTCGATTGGCAGATATAGCAGTGTGCACAGAGCCACTTGCCCCCTTCCCCCAAAAGCTATAAGTAACAGGAAAGGGATGATATCTTGAAACTCCAGTGAACAAAAAACGTTCGAGCAACATCAAATAACAATATTTCAATAATGACCTTTCCAGATTGCCAAAGAATACAAAGATAAAGTTTAACTTACATGAACAGTCTAATCAGGACTGTATCTACTTGATATTTACAGGTCGATAATGTTAATAGACTATTAATTGACTATTAATAAGTACCAACAGCCTCTCTGTAGAGCTGATTAAGGGAGCTCTTTATAAATCGTGCTTCATAATGTTTCCCTCTAGTTTCCAGTATGCAAGATTTTTACGCACAAAGGAATCTAATGGGAATCCAACAACACCATCGTGTTGTGCAAGGAATCTATTTGCTTCAAAGGGAAGACTCTTGCATCACTACAGACAATGTTTGCCTACTGGTTTTGTTAACCATTTTGTAAAATATTGTGTGAATTTTGTTATTTTATTGTTGAAATACATGTGTTTGACACTCTACAAACAAATAGGAATCCCTTAATTGATCAATGACTTCTTGGATGACATTGTCATCAATAATATTTCATATCAAGTTTCATAGAGAGGCCATCTGGCCATCTGGCTCTAAAAGAGCTAAATTAGCAACAGTGCTCCCCAGCTGACTCAGAGAGAAGTACCTCGGGGAAATTGTCACTCTTACCCTTAAACTGTATTTACAACCAATAATGGAAAAATACATTTGTAACGAATTAGTCATAATGCACCGTTATTTAAAATAAACACTTTCCTCCACAACTATACCCTGTCCCAACTATCTCTGGAGCAAGGCTGGGCATAGCATCAGAGTAGGTGAAGAAATCGAGTGGCAGAGCGAAGCAGTACACGCTCATGCAAAAACTGGTAATTGCAGCTTCCTCCTCCATGCAATCCCGTTCCCTCTCAATTGTTCATTTGTGGAGCCGTCTCGCGTCACTAATTATGCAGAGATTTGTTTTTCTTCGTTTGCTCCAAAAATTTCATTAAAAGATGCTGGTAATGTGTGCATGCAGTTGGCTACTTTGAACAACTCTTATATAGCCTGACAAGTTAAGTCCCGATATGCGCAGATCGCTGCGGAGCACTTCCTATTACGTCATCCTCCCCACCACTCTTCTACTCACTGGTCTGGCGTTGAGAGTACCAGTGGTGCCAACTCAGCAAAATTAAGCTAAAACAAATATGACAAACAATTTTCACTGTTTATCGTGACGGTGCATGCAGGCTCCTGACGGTGCATGCAGGCTCCTATTATCAGTGGTTCATTTTATTTAATCCAGCCTTTGAAAATGCATGCGGTGCGCCGATCGTAAACTGTAGTATTACGCACGTGTGTTAAGGTTTATAACGAAGAGAAACTACAGGGCGAATGACTTCATTTTCTGAATGCGACATCGAGCAGTGGCAAGGTTTTTTTTTTATTTTCTTATTTTTTTTAACTAGTGGGGTAGTGGTTCGTTTGTTTATCGTACAACAATCACTACGAGAATGCAATCTGATAACACGCTTGCCTGTGTTCTTTTCTAAAGCATTGAAATGTTCATGCTCTTTACTCTTGGCTGCAAGATTCTTACTTTGAAAGAGATGGACTTATGGACGAGCGTACTGAATTAAACTTGGTGAAGCCGATTCAGACACGGACACAGATTCATCGGTAGACACAGACTCGGATGAGTGGGAGAGTGAAGCTGAAGAAGGAGAACTGGAAAACATTTAGAAGGTGAGCTCAGTTCTATCATTTATATATTTTTCATTTTTCTATCGTTTTATTTCATACATTTCTTATGCTGGTAAGAAATATCGCTAATATAACTTAATTCCTTTAAGGTTTAAAGGGAAAATATCAAAATGTATTTAGAATTTAGCGTAATCAATAGGTAGCGAAGGTGACGGGATACTAATTCATGCCTTTCACATTCAAATTTCGTTGAAAATTCTCAGACAATTCCGCTCCCTCCAGGTTGCAACACTGCGAACGAACGTCGCCGCAGACAATGGAGTGGGGAAATGTGATGTGAGGTGCGCAAACAATGGATTGAAGCATCTTATTTTAAACTTGTCAAGTTATAGCACAGGTTAATACAAATATGCAATACAAATATAATTGTCTGCATGCAAAAGATATGTGTGTAAAAATAAGCCGGATGTCACGGTTCGAAAATGCCGGCATCCGCGCCATGCCACGCTGTGTGCAGGCATGCGCTATCTCAGCCCAGAACCAAAATGAACGCTAGTGTAGATTCAGGCAAAATTCAGTGGACTCGGTATTCTCACTGTTGAACGTGAAAGGGCAAGATCTAATGATGTGAAGTAAAAGTGTCAATCTGTTAAGAGAGGCAGGGTAGGGGATAAGTAAGTATTGTATTTTCTTCTTTTGAATATATATACACACCAAGACTAAAAACCCATAAAACTTTCTTCAAATCTCCAAATCTTTGCTAAAAGCTGAAGCTGTAAAAGGGGCATTCAGCACAGGTAAGTACAACACATAACCCCACAGAGGATTATAATGGCTGTGGGACCAGGTGCCAGATTCTTCTTTGGATAATTAACCCGTAATTTTTCCTTGTAGGATGGTCAAGTGACCTTTGAACTTCCCTTTGGGCACCCTACAGATATCACCTTGTAATAAAATGGTCCCTGGTTCAATAGCAGGTGAAAGAACTTGCCAGTGAGAAGTACTGTACAGTTATCTGAGTGCACCGACCTCTGCCCCCCCCCCTGGAGTATTGTTACAAGCAAATTCCTAGGGGTGAGGGGGGGATAATTTGAAGAGACTAAACTGCCATTCCTAATCTGCTTAGGGATCTGTCAGTCACGTACATCCTGTTCTTGCTGTTAGCAGATACTTGAGGCCAGGTTCTTTTAAGGAGTGGAAAAAATATATTCTTAAATTTTCTTCAGAATAAAAATAAGTTACAAAAAATATAGCCTCATTTTCTCTACAAGAACATTACAGGCGTATGCAACAAAATGAGATTCACAATTATCATCTAAGTCCTGAAATTAAAAATTAACTGTTACAATTAATGTGCAACAATGTCAAAATGACTATATTAAGAAGAGAGTCAAATTAGCTGTACCAATTGATTTTACCAAAGAATTCCACATAGTCCATGAGCCAGGACATCAAATTTAAGCGATCGGTATCACTTGAGGGGGGATACGTTCTCATATGATTTTCTTTCAAGGTGTGGATGCCTGTAACTGGAAAATGTGTGATAGCATCTTATAACTCCTTTGCTTTTTATATAATATTATTGAATTAGTAACCATAACCGAAAATAATGGTTTTTCATATCTTTTTATAAATAGCATATAAATTCATCACAATATTTGAATTAGTAAATTTAATTTCATCAGAATTATTAAATTCAATATTATTTTAAAATATAACTATTAAGTGTAATAATATTAATATAATCCTTATAATACTAATAAAACTTTATTATATTGCTTATATACTGACATAAGTTTTAAGTTTTACTTACAATTTTCAATAATAATAATGGCTAAATCTTAAATATGCATGTATGTTATAATATAACATAAACAAAATTTTATTATTTACATTCATCATCATCATCTGAATAGGTGTCATCACTCATTGATTTTCGCATGTGGGATGTCAGCACTTGTCAGTGCACCTGATGTTATTTAGACAGAAGACGTAGTTTGTAGTTTCTATTGAATTGGTTGGTTGACTGATTTGGTGATTCAAGTCCACTTTATGCACAGTAAGCCTAATTGGGACTGAACCTACAGTTTAAGGTGGGATCCGAACCACTATGTGCCTCCACCGGGTATCGAACCTGGGACTCCTTGATTACAAGGCGGTGACGCAACCACCACACCATCAGGGATGCAGATACTTTCTAATGGAGTTGCAAGCTAGTAGATCTAATAGAGTTAAAGATGCTGGCTGCCATACCATCCAAACCATTACCAGCTCCTATGCTCCATTGTGTTTTTTTCAATGTCCACCATCTCCCACTTGGTCTAGTTGTACGTGGATCATTCAGAACAAATCTCTTGCTTATAGAGGATTGATAATCGCACGTTAAGCATGCGGCCTGTTTCACCTTATTGCGTTTTCACCTCCCCCAATACAATTTCAAATTATTTATGTGACACGAACTTTCTAAGGCAAAACGGGACATCCTATTTCGCCTTACACACAAAAAATTTCCCACCAGGGAATATTATCGACATAAAGGGTTATTATTATTACCTAACCTAACCTAACCTAAAATTTGTTCGTAAAAATAATCGTTCGTACACATACCTGTACACCCTTGGAACAGGTGTCAGTGGCTCCTCTAGCACACGTTTCTTCATCTTATCCAAACCTGCGATCGTTCCTGGAGTAAAATCGTGTTCATGTGTTCCAGATGTAGATAGTACTTCTTCCCCCGATAGGACAGTTGGAGCCAAGGTAGGCAACATCACAAGCTCTGCGCTCCCATTATGAATTACCCATCAAGTCGATAATATTCCCAGGTGGGGATTTTTTGTGTGTAAGGCGAAATGGGATGGCCCGTTTCACCTTAAAAAGTTCGTGTCACATAAAGCATTTGAAATTGTATTGGGGGAGCTGAAAACGCAATAAGCCGAAATGGGAGGACACGATCTCACCCTTCTTTGCACAGAATATACGACATGTCATGTCATTCACACAATGTACAGTCAGAGAAAGTAGTTTGTGGGCCACGTTAACTACGATATCGTAACATATTAAAGCATGTTGTCTACGCAAACCAAATAACAAAATTGTCGCTTAGGTTTGCCTGGTGAACCTGGCTTCTCGGGAACGATTGAGTATTGACAGCAGCGTGAGTCATACCCCCAGGCCAAGCCATAACAAACAACAGCTGGGTGCCGTGAGACCACCAGAAAAAGTTTCAGGAATTGGTTTCTTAACAACAGCATGAACGTCCGCAGGATTTTTTTCCAGGGAGGGGCAAGGAAGGTATTTTTTTCCAGGGGGGGCAAAAAAGTCACATTTTCCCCCAAAAGAGTGTTGTTCCCTAAAAAAACATTGCTTAAATTTGAATTTATGGTGTTCATGCAATAAATAACATATATTATTGTGGCTAAAATGAAATTTTATGTGTGAAATACATAATTTTTGGTTGACTTTCATTTTCCAGAGGGGGCACGGCCCCCCCTTGCCCCCCCTTCCGGACGCCCATGCTCGTAAGGAAATGTTCTCTTTACTCATATTCAGAGTAGGGATGGCCAGATCCGGATCCTGGCGGATCCGAAATCCGGATCCGGTTGGTTCCGGATCCTAAAATTTTTCGGATCCGGATCCGCGGATCCGGAATTTTCAGATCCGGATCCAGAACTTTCGGATCCGGATCAGGTACTTTTGGATCCGAATCCGGAATTTTCGGATCCGGATCCGTTTTGCCATCCCACATGCGCTTCTTTGGAAAGTAAGAATGTGCTTATAACATATTGTTACCTGCTAATATACATATATATATATATAATATACATACATATATATATATATATATAGTGTGTGTGTGCGCGTGCGCGATTTGTAATTAATTAATACACTTACTAGGGAGGTCTAAGTCTCCCCCTCCGATTCCCATGAAACTTGGCAGGTGTATAGAGGCCCCCCCTCAAATGTCAAGATGAGGAGAAATTGAAGTGGGGATTTAACCCCGAAACCACGTAAATATGGCATAGGGCCTCTCTATATACCTGTCAAATTTCATGGGAATCGGAGGGGGACACAGGGGTCAGATGATCCCCACGTCAATTTGTCCTCATCTTTACATTTGAGGGGGTTTTGCCCCCTAAAACAGTTTTTTAGCTGAAACAAAAAAACACGTAATTCTTCCTTTGGGCCCCACTATACTGCCAAGTTTCATGGAAATCGGAGGGGGACACTTAGATAACCTCCCTTGTTAGTCTTACACTTTGTAATTATTTAACACTGCATATATTATAATGTTTTATTTTAATTTGTAAAACTGTAACTGTAGAACAATTGTATAATTTTTGTATAATATTTCTATCTTGTTATATGTGTTAAAGGTTTCATCCTGGAATGGAATGTCTCACATTTATGTGTGTTTTCATTTCCAATACATTCGAATGAATACATATTCGTTTCAATGGCATTTACAAAATCACCTCGGACATTTGTGCACGAGTGTGTTAGCCGATGCGTAGCAAAGTATTTTAGGAACAACACTTGAAAAAAATTATTGTAGGACTAACGAAAAATTTCTTTGTAATCGACGATCATAATACCTTTTAAGGTGTGGTAATATTATAATGGGATTGAGATACGAAACTCTCGGATCAGGATCCGGATTTTCAGATCCGGATCCAGATCCGAAACTTTCGGACCCGGATCCCAAATTTTCGGATCGGGAACTCTGGGATCCGGATTCGTTTGGCCATCCTTAATTCAGAGGCGTCTCGTGAACGAATGCGGTGCATGCTGCGCATGCGTCAATTGTGGGAAAAGGGACAGCTTGCTCTGCGACGACATTTATGAGCATTTCTACATTCTAATTTCTTCATATAGGAGAAGTATTTATTTTACACGAGAGCGCTGAACTAACCTTATATTATTTATACATTTCTTGGATCTGAAGTGACGCATGCATTAATTGTGGGAAAAGAACTATTGCTTTCTTTCACTTCAGATCCAAGAAATGTAATATAAGCTTAGTTGAGCGCTCTCGTGTAAAATAAATACTTCTCCTATATGAAGAAATTAGAATGTAGAAATGCTCATGAATGTCGTCGCAGAGCAAGCTGTCCTCTTTCCCACAATTGACGCATGCGCAGCATGCACCGCATGCGTTCACGAGACGCCTCTGCTCATATTAGAGTCATTGTCAAGAAAGTGGTTTTCATCGAATCATCATCGCGGAACACATGCTATCATCCCAGAATTCCTTGAAAAAGATTAGAGTTAAAAACAACTACTTGACAAATCACAAGACGAAATTAAGAAATTAATAAATGACATTTTCAGCGATTTCACGCAGCGACTCCGTTGCATGTAGAAATAGCTTATTTAATCGAGAACCAAGGCCCCCTCCCCTCGTTCTGCTTTATTGTGATTTCCCTCCCTGCCGCGATTAACCTGATGTTGATTAATTAAAACAACCAACCAACGAAACAATCCACAAAGCGCACCAAAGCTGCGCACATTATGAATAAGTAAACTATGGGATATTATGCAAATTTTGAATTTAGTAATAAAATGGGAATTTCGGGGATCCAGATAAGTGGCTGCATGATTCATGCACATCTCTTATGTAATCGCGATATCGCCAAATTGTACAAAGCGTGTCTACACCTACGTAAAGTGCCAGTCCCCGTGATGGAATATGTAGCGCAAAGCCAAGGCTTTAAGATCAAATGTGCTTTGTTATTGTTATTAGTAATTGCCTCCGTTTTCTTCCTCTGTAGTTAAATTATTCATGACAATTTATGATTACATTAAACACATGAATGAACATACACAATGAACCCATTTTGGTCTGAACTAGAACTTGGAACCTTGTTCGGCAAGAAATGCAAATTCTCCATAAGGAATGTTTTTGACGGTAGAGTGTGAACTGACACCTGCTTATTTAGATTGTTCTTTGTGTCTCGTGTGTGGTTCAAGACAGGAAAAATTCTTGTGGAATGATTAGGGCTATAAGAATTCCGACTGTGACGGACTGGTTAGTACAGTGCTCTACGATGTCTGATGTCCTGGGTTCGAATCCCGCCGTGGGCACGGGTGTTCTTAGTGAGTGCCCCTTCATCAATTTCATCATATCACCCATCCTCGTCGTCGCGATTAGAAACAGGTGACAGAAAATCCACGCCGAATAATAAAATAATAAAGGGGCTATAAGAAGCATTTTTATTTCCGAACGTGTTCTACATTTTAGAGTTGTGTCTGGCCTCCGGAAGGAATTTGAAAGAAATCACAAATGTCTTATATTTTGGGCATCACGTAACTTCAAATTAGATGGAGAAACAGAAAATCTGAGATAAAGTGGTTCCTTGGAGAATCATGCTTAAAACAAAGAGTGTACATGGTTCCTACTGGATGTTTGGAAAAAAAATCCAATCCCAGCTCAGAAATTACTTCCAGATTTTCTAGATCCGGAAAAGTCCGGATGTATGTATAAAAATTCTTACTTTGTGACGTTTTATCGATACCATAAGTATCGGTATTTTGTTCGAAGTAACAAGTTTCATTCCAGAAATTACATAAACAGTCCTTGAAGCAATAAAGCACACAATTCTGTTTTTTTTTTTCCAGTGTATGAAAGTATTTTACATTTCAATAAGCAAGAACTTTCCGACTTCGTTTACGAAATTGTGAACTTTTTGCTTCCCGAGTTCATGGATTGTTTTCCCTTCCTGGCCCCGTCTCGACGAAAAACGTTCCGTTCCGTCTTGCATACACAAGTTGAAATCACATACGGACGTCCTAATTAGCAGTTGGGGAATTTTGAACTCAACAGTTCACTTGAACATTAATTTTTGAGCTGAAGATGTATCATATTCTCGTTATATGCTAATATGTCCTAGTAACCTATTATATTTACTGCAAATGCGTTCATGTCCAACTTTTTGAGAAAATATGTCGCTGAAGAGTGATCTGATAGCCCTATGTAAGATGAAAACTGTTTTTACTCAATTTTTAATATCATTTTTTCCAGCATATCCTTCAACTTCTATTTCCTTGTTAATACCTCCAATGCCTACACGACTTTTTCTTCGTGCTCGACCTTTGGGTTCAGAAATGTCTACAACACCCCCATCTCCCGTGTGTAAATATCAGGCAACAACACTCTGGAGAAAGACCATAATGTATACAACTTGTTTACTACATATTTTACGAAAATATTATAATGTTTGCTTGATATAACTGTGGATTGGAATGAACGAAATAAAATACCTGTTTTATACGCAGACTGGAACGAGCGCAGACCTGCTGTGAGTCACTCTGCAAGTGAAGGTCACTGATCGAAGGAACTGGCACTTGCTACATGCACGCACCTTATCTCTGCTCAAGGAAACACGGAAATCTTTGTTACCTTTTCTTTTCGCCAGACTAATGGTGAACATTTACTGGAACGTAAGGAGTAGTATCGTATTCTATTGGAATTAGATTTCGTGACGTTTAGAATATATCATAAGAATATGTAAATATCTTTTGTGACCTACACTGAACTTACGTTAAAGTTTCATTGCCATGTGAAAGCGGAAATTTAGAGATCCTTCTTCCTTGCGATTTCTTAACAACCTAAGAGTGTGGTGAACGTGAAACTACTTATTGTAGTATTACAGTCATTACAGGTTTACATCGCAGAAGACGTATTTATCAGATACAAATGGTCTCTAATCAAAAAACCTATTACATCACAGGAAGTGATTTTTAAGACAATTCTACCACGTATCCAACGTAACCAATATTCAGATTGATTCCAAGCTTCTGTTTGGGTTATTTTGCGTTGCATTTTTACCTTTTGCGATAATCGCGACGATGAAGATGATGGATAATGATACGAATACAATGCTACATCTAAGTCTCAACAGGTTTCGAACCTGCATCCTCTGGCTTTGTAGAGAGTTACGGTGATTTTTAGTATTTTCATTTGGTGTTTTAAGTCCACTTTATGCACAGTAGGGAAAATCTGGACTGGGCCTACAGTTTAATGTGGGATCCGAACCACTATGTGCCTTCACCGGGTATCGAACCAGGGACTCCTTGATTACAAGGCGACGACGCTACTACTGCGCGATCGGGAAGGCTAAGAGAGAGAGAGAGTTACGGTGACTACGCCAATGAAGAATTGAAAGAAGCAGAACGACTAAGCTATTCTTTAGTAAACATTGGGATCGTTAATGAATATTATGAATGTCAGTTCAAATTGAAAAAGAAACCAACGAAATTTCTAGAGTTCGTTACAAGTCGTTAATTTTTCTCCACACATTACTTTGCTACTAGATATTTGCATGCTAAGATGTAGAAAGTGCTACATTTTCAGTATGTGGAATTGAGATTTATTTCTGATACCAAGAATCGGAGAATGGACTAGTGGGAAAAGGATGACGTCATATGTTTGAATTAAACCCCCCACCCCAGACACACACAGGATATCGGCCGTGGTTCTTATAACGAAATATAACACGTATGAATTGTGTCAAGATAAATTGGAGCCTATTCCCATCCCTACGGAACTTGGTAGAAAGTCCACGTAGAGATTGGAAAGTTCTGTTCCGACAAAATCGGGATGTATAGTAAATGAAAAAGCAAAGTGCTTGTGCTTTGCACCAAGAGTTAAGGCCACACGCTTTCTTGTTCAGGCCGAAGGTGGGGGGGATGATGTGATCAGCACCACGTCCCTGGCCGCCTTTACGCCCCTGAGTTTCCTCCAGGTACCCACTTTATACGACGCTGGGTGGATGCCGGAGTCGCTTGAACAGGTGGACAAAATCCAGATTCTCCCCCGTCGGTGATCAAACCCAGATCTCTCGCATGGTAATAAAACGCCCTAAAGACTGAGCTACTGAGGCACATACGTATAGTAGCTATAGCATTTCGTTCAACGTTTTTATGCGAATCATTTTCGGACATATAACGTGTAGCTCTTGTCGGTTCTGCGACCTGGCTTGAGAAAAGGCGATTTTCTGATGAACAACATTCTACCTGACAAGTCACGTGGCTTTCCTACATTTCCTGTGTCTATTGGCTATTGCGTGAAAGACGATTTGCTCTTGAGACAGACAGATTCAGCGGATCACCTAAACGTGCAATGTGTGTTGCCTATCCTTCCGGCATTATTTACTGCCATTAAAGTCTTATGGCGAAGAACTTTTTACCACCACTGTACGGAAGATTTTGGAGCATGCAGTAAGCACGAGAACTACAGTTTGTCCATTACTATTTCATTGAGATCCCATTGATCTCCGAGGGTGCGAAAATATTTCCTGTGTTTGTCTGTTGGCAGGACGGATGCACTTTCTTTTCCTGCAAATGCATATGGAGACTTAACATATCTCGACAAACATTTTAAATAAGAATTGAAGCTATTCTCAACCCACATGGGTATTTTAGTACTATACTTCAGAAAGAATTTAACCATGATTCTTTCATGGAATCTCAAACACACAATACGCACATCTGTGTCATCTGAGCCTCTCATTACCCTTCATAACCCTCATTAGCAGCGGCAGTATTCACCAACAAATTACCATATCTTCTTCATGTTTACTGTTGAGATTGAGCACTTTGAGGCTCCCTCCAGATGTGATTTTGCATCATTTATCTCCACAGTTCGCGAAGTGTTTTATTCAAAAGATTTACAAAATTCTCTGATTTCCTACATTCGTTAACAAGAAATGCAATTAGAGTTGTATTATTCATTACGTGACTTAGGAATTTCCTTCACTTCCTGACAATTTGGGAAGATGAGATGCTCTGTGACTGATGGCCGAGTTCTTCCCATGTGATTATCCTTTCGGTGTTCATTACAGACGTCTCATTATACGTATTAAGCAGTGGACAAGGCAGATAGATCTCACCAAAGTTTGACTCCTCTTCTTTTACTCTCTGAATAAGAGCCATACCATCAATCGCCGTGGCTGAATTTCCAGATATTTCCTCAGGGGGATAACATTTTTCTGCAAGTATGTCTCTAATGCCCATGATAATGGTTCTAAGAGAAAGCCCATTTGAAGATTCCGATTCTGTGCTACCACAATAATTCGACCAAATGGTGTCTTGTCTGATAATTGACCTGCCATAACTATCCACCGCCTTCGTCTTGGATCAAGAGAGGAGCAGAAAGAACTAGACGAAAACCATGTTTATGCAATCGAAAGAACATTCAAAGAACAGATACAGTAGAGTATGGGTTAGTACAGGTAACAGAGGTACCCTACAGTCGCTTGGGCCAATACCTATATGATGTGCGTCACTATAGAGCAATGGAACAGCTCAGAAACGGACATGGTCACAGCAGTAACTCATCCCTAGTATGGTGTTTCAGCTCTGAAAGAGTTGAGGGAGGTGCCATCCTACCTAGATTAGAATGCGTCTGCTAAGCACATCCCAGACATTCTCTATGGGATTTAAGTCCAGTAATCACGTTCGCCACTCCATACTCACTATTCCCTCGTCCTCTGGCACGTTGTGCACTAACAGAACTCTATGAGGACGAGAATTACCGCCGATGAAAAGGAAACGATCACCTATTGCATGAAGTTCTCGTCTCCATATCTAAGGGCCGTCAAACTGCCATTTTGGATGACGCGGAGGTCCGTACGTCCCACAATTTTGATTCCAACCGACAAAATCATTCAACCACCTCCATTTTAGAATGTTTCTTGAAGTAAAACAGGATTATAGTGTGTTCCGTATTCCTTCCAGATTAGGCACGTCTATTGTAAGACTGGGGTTTGAATCGCAACTCATCGGAGAACACCGCTCAACCCCATTCGTTGTTGGCCCCATTGCGATGTTCCTCAGCCAAGTTTCTACGGACTGAAAGCTGTACGGTGATGGAACACACACCATGAGTATATCTGCATAGAGGCCATCTTTAAGAAGGCGATTCCAGACAGTTTGAGATGACACCTGCGCCCTATTGCTGTGAGAATGGCATGTTTTGGAACAGAATATACAGGCGAGAAATGGCATTGAGACACTCCAAGGGCTACAGATACCTCTCGCTGTCTGTCCAGCTTTCATCCTTTCTATGGCACTCCACGCCATTGATTCAGGTAAATCGCACTTTTGAAGCATTGTACCACTTGCCCACGTTCCTCAATGAACTCTTACACTGTCCTTGGACTGTCATTCTCACAGCTGCGCACTTCAGTTGTTAATTAAGAGATATCGGCATTAATGATGGGCAAATAGCCAATTGACTCCTGTAATGGTGTTAAATACCATCCAACTTGACAATTAAATTATTAAAATATTCACAAAAATGTAATTAGTTTTATTATGATAATCTTAATTATTATCATAATTATTATTAATTTAGATCAGAATTACTGTATTTGTCATTTCTAATAGTAAAAGTAAAGATATAAAAAATTATCAAAACTTTCCATTTACATCAAGGTAATCTGAGGAGTGGAGTGATAACACGCAGAAGGCAAAGAGTTACGACGCGCTATCACATATTTTCCATCTCTAGGCATCCCAACCTTACCAAAAAATCATATTAGAACCCGTCCCCCTGAGTGGTACCGACAACTTGCCTGGCTCAAGGCCTAACACGTATGGAGCAAATGACTATCGTTTTAAGATTTGTTGATATTGGAACTGATTGTGTCGAAGAGCTATAGGTCTTTTCCACTCTTACGGCGGACACTCTAGAAGCTGGCAAGGGTAGTGGGGAGCGGGGATTACACCACAGACCAACCAGACAACAGCAGTGGCGCCGAGAGAGACGACGCGGCCGGAAAAGTACTACGTGAAACTCGTTGTACTGGCTGCTACGTTTCTTATCGTGCTGGATTGGTCGCTTCCCCGCTCCCCACTTCTCCTGCCAGCTTCTAGAGCGCCCGCCGTAAGAACTGAAAAGAGCTATAGTAGCTAGATATTGGCGCCCTAGGTAGGGTTGTGATTTAGCGCCCCCCACAATCTCCCCGCTCTACCAAGAACAGACATTTTCTGTGCGTCCATCGATATTTTCTTCTTATGTCATGTTGTGATATTCACATCCTACAAATTTTGAAATGAGGAAACAAAGAAAAACTCATTAAAAATAATATAGGTTATAAGTATTTAAAGATTCGTAGTTTGCATTTCTGATTAAAAAAAAAGTTCAGCATATTTAATGATATTTCAGTTATGTCTTAGTGCCTGAAGAACATCTTTTTTAAAAAGTACTATTACTACTACTTTCGTTAAAGAAAATTCCAGTAGTGTGTTACAAGAATATACCTCTGCCATGGGCGTATTTAAGGGGGGTGGTTTAACGGGTCCAAACCCCCCTTATGGTTCAGAAAAATTGCCAGATTACCTGTTCTATCCGCTTGGTCATAAAAATTTCTTCGGACTTATTGTATTCTCCTAAATTCGAGACACACAGGACAGGATACGGATGGGAAGAAAATTACGTAATTCCACAAACCAGATGGGACTGCAGACGAAATGTCTCCAATTTCCTGATAGTTTCGGAATTTTTTGCGATAAGAAACTGCATTGGGACGGTCAAATCAGTTGTAATTTTTTCCCCTCCAGTCTTTGTAAAGAAATTTGGATTTTATAAACGCAGTGCAAGAAAACCAGGGAAACACCGTAACATTCTCAAGTTGTTTGACACAAGATGAACAGAAAAGTATCAATACTAAGTAGCGTGACTTGTGGTAACCTGTGGGGAGTTTGAAACATCTCCACACTTTGTTACGACCTTACTTATTTTGTAACTTTGAATTTCCATGTTAAAAGAAAAATCTATATAGTGTTACCCCGAGTCCTTGTTAATGTCCATGATACTACATGTTGTATGGTTCGGGTTGTGACGCAAATATGAACGCGCCAATCAAGGCGTTGTTGAACTAATGTATTCACCTTTCTGTAACAATCTAATGAAGTCAGCTCGCTTAAGACAACGGGCATTTATTATGATGTAAATATAGATTTGCCAATCAAAGATTATCAATGTTTGATGAACTAACCTAATTGTAATTAAATAATGGCGGAACATTTAAATTTGTATATTTCCAAAATGTAAGATTTTATCAACGTTAAAGAAATAATTGTTAACTCAAATGAATATGTAAACTTTCTTTGTAAATTATTATTTGCCAAACTATGTATTTTTCAAATATTCTTCCGTTGTAATTTGGAGTATTGTAATAAGAAATTACCTAAAGACAGGTGTTCGAGGCTGGAACTTTGGGTATAAATACGAAGCACTTTGGTCTGTGAGGAGGTCTGTTCTGGTGTCAGTCTAGGAAGAAGTGAATATGTGCAAGCCGCTCTTCTGTAAAACCTAGACTGGCCAAATAGGAACGGTCTAATCTAGGAAGAAGTGAATAGGTGTATGCCGCTCTTCTGTAAAACCTAGATTAGCCGAATGGGATATAAGTTCCAATTTAGGAAGAAGTGAATAGGTGTTAGCCGCTCTTCTGTAAAAGCCTAAATTGGCCATCTCGGATGATAACTCCAAGTCTAGGAAGAAGTGAATAGGTGTATGCCGCTCTTCTGTAAAACCTAGGTTTGGGCCACCCTAGTTTGACCTTTCTAGTAAGTTTGAAATTATCTATTAACAATTGATCTCCAAGTTCCAGTTACGAGTTACCTAACCACTGGCTGTAAGTACTCAAGCAGTAAATAAACATTTCATTAAAACTTCACGACTTTGGTTGGATTTGTTCTGCACCTACCCTGAAGATAGGTTTCAGTGTAGACCCTTAGAGCCTCAATGCTCCCGGCTATAGGAGTAAAGGGTGAGGAAAGTTACAAGGAACGTAACAACTTCTTCTAATCAAATGATTTTCATGCAGTGCAAGATTATGTTGGGCGCCTCAAAAGGTGGACTGTTCTGTTCAGTACTGCGAACATGACAGTATTCTAATAGAGATATTTAAAAGAAACTAAGAGAGAGAGTTCTGAGAACTTTAATGAAATTTAATCCAAAGCAGAGAAACTGCTCAGACACTATGATGAAGAAACGAAGACCTAGAACACCCAGCCATTAAATTTGAGGAAATAATGCACAAGGTGAGAGTACAAAACAATATTACAAGGCAAACCTTTGTTGTCCATTTTTGGACCATTTTGTAGTAGAATTGAACTCACGCGTTTCTCTGAACACAGTAAACACATTGCAAAATTGCAACAACTTATTCCAAAAATGTAAAATGGCTATCCCTCATTCATTGAAACAGTGTGTCAAAATGTTGGATGGTCTGGTTGATAGATTGGATTTTGATAGCCTGATCATACCTAGGTCTGCTATACGTCCCGGATTTTCCGTGACAATCCCGGAATTATATAATTTGTTCTGGTGTCCCGAATAGTTTCTTCGGGATACACAAATGTCCTCGAATAGGGTAGGAAAGAGAAATGATTAAAACTATACTTTCCTCAACTATATTTATATTTAAATGCGTAATATTAAAATGCTCATTTTATGAGGCTCAGTCAATAAATAACGAGACAGAGGATATTTCACAGTACTTACGTAATGAACCTCAGAAGTAGGGAGAGGACTCTAGCCCCGGACACTTAAGAAAAAGTCATATCTGGTGCAAGAACTTATATTCCAGGAGAATTACAAAATTACAACTTGAAACACAACTACAAAGTACAATGATATATAAAACAACACGGAAATGAATTCTTAAAATTAAAAAAAAAATATATCAAAAAAACTGAAAGAACAAGGTATAGTACAAAATCAGAATTGGGCGGTAACCCCGGACACTTCTGAAACTAATTGGTTTTTGCATTTTTTTTCGCAGCACACACATCACAGTGATAATATGCATATGCAGGATCAAGACATGCACATTCTTCATGAGCCCAGCCCTTGCAGGTGTCACACTGTATCCAGTCTTCATCAAATTCTTCCTGACAGATTATGCATTGGGTTGTGCTTTGAGAACTCTTGGGTATGGCTACATTACTTGACTGCCTGCCTTCAAAATCTAAATTTCTCTTGCAATTTACACGTTGTCTGTTGTCTTTTGGTTTACCTTTCTTTGATTTTTCTACCATCATAGTTTTGTAAGGAGTAGAGGTCAAAATCTCACTTCTCTGTGCTTTTCGTTTTCTTGTTGTCAATCTCTTCTTGGATGCATCAGGGAGAGGCGAAATTTGTTGCAGAATACCTGAAACATCGTTTGTGGTTTCTTCTTGTTCCATGTCGTTTGTCTACAGACGGCTGGGAAACATCCACACCAGATGTATTAGAAGGTTGAGAAACATCCACACCAGATGTGGAAGGTTGAGAAACATCCACACCAGATGTAGAAGGTTGAGAAACATCCACACAAGATGTAGAAGGTTGAGATGCGTTTTGACTACATGTTGCCTCTTGGAAACAATTAGACACGCCATCGCGATCATTAGGTGTACCATTTCCGGAAACAGGATTTGTTGTTAATAGTTGATCTTCATCGATGTCTTCAGCGGTGTCCGGGGCTACGAGACGATCGTGTGTCCGGGGCTACCGGCAACAAGTGGAAACAAAAAGAGCAGTGTTGATCAAAGTTTTGAAGTTAGATTTTAGTTTCAAAATCAAAATTAAGGTTAGACGCGTCAAAAATTCACCAACAAATTTATTTACACAATACCTACAACGTCTTGCTCGTACATCGTTACTGTTCGACTGTTGAAGCTGAAGCGTCGGTTGTAACATCTGTGGTACAAGACAATTATTATCTTCAATACCAGCTTATGCCAGCTATGGGGATTATTGAGAACTCGTTGATGTCCGGGGCTATGTGCCGTCCGGTGCTTTGGGCTCTCCCCTATTGTCCGTCACTGTTTAGGCATTTATCCCATTGTGACACCCATCGCAAAATGGCATGCTCGTAGAACTCCTTTAACTGCTGTTGGAACCAATTACGCACGTACTTCTTGACGTCATCGTCCGATTGAAACCGTTGTTCCCGCAGTGTTTTTTGAGCTCACCGAAGATGTGGAAGTCACACGGGGACAGATCTGGAATATGGGGGGGGGGGGGGGTGGCTCAGGACTTCCCACTTGATTTTTTCAGGCATTCCATTGTTGCGTTGGCTGTGTGTGGTTTAGCGTTGTTGTGCAATAGGACGACACCATGAGAAAGGTGACCGGGACGTTTCCATTTGATTCCCTTCCAGAGGTTCGGGCCTCCCCGATGGCGCAGTGGTAGCGTCGTCGCCTTGTAATCAAGGGGTCCCGGGTTCGATACCCGGTGGAGGCACACGTGGTTCGGATCCCACTTTAAACTGTAGGTCCAGGCCCGATTAGCCTTACTGTGCATAAAGTGGACTTAAAACAACATATCAATCAATCAATCAAACCTTCCTGAGGTTCGTTAACGTTTCACAAAACCGCTGGTCACTGACCGTAGCTCCATGCTCCAGGAAGTCGACGAGGAGCGGTCCCTTGCGATCGAAGAAGAACGAAAGCATGACCTTGCCGGCACTAGTGTGGAGGATCTTGAACTTTTTTGGTGGAGCGGAATCTGCGTGCTTTGTAACACGGAATAACTGGACACGGCCGTTGCTCGGTTAGCAGCCTTTCCGCATACCTTTCCAGACACGTAACGCCATCTAGCGGGAAAACACGCGCGAATTAGTTTCGTCACACCTGCACCTCTATTTCGGTTTCGACCCATTTCTAACTACCATAGTTTTGGCGTAATATCCTCTGCCTCGTTATTTATTGACTGAGCCTAATACTAAACAATCTAACTGTACATTGAACTGCTCCCTCTCGATAATACAACAGTTATCGAGCTACAAGAAGATGCTGCAAAGATATTTGACTTCACTATAGCGCCGCCGTCTGCTAGCAGTACTGAATTTCAATTGCAAATCTCTTCCATTGCATAGTAAGCTGTTTACTGCAAGCAGTCAGTACTTGAGTGTCCGCACTGCTCAGTCCGCAGTTCTCAAATAAAGTTTCGACATTGTGAGATAGAAGTTTATTATGGCACCGAAAAGGAATTGCAAGATTAATTATGTACATCGAAGTAGATTTCTGTTTCTTTTTAGGAAGTGTAAAGAATATAATAATGGATATGTATGTACGCACACACACAACAAGCTTCCGGGCAGTAGTGTCCCGGATTTTCCCTCATGAAATATAGCAACCCTTTTAGTACCAAGAGTTGAACCCCCCCTCCCTTACGGTGAACTATATATACGCCCATGACCTCTGCCAATAGCAAATTTCTCAGTCGCATATTATTATCATTTTTACAGTAATTTGTTATTATTATTTAAATATGATAATTTTCAGACTTATCCTTGAAGACTTTCTACAGATTCACATTGAGATTTCAAATTTAAAGAAGGGATGGGGACCTCGCATTCTAATCTCGCCCAAGGCCTCACGATATGTTGATTTGCTATGCCACTGCTGTGGAGGATGAGTGTTGATACGATAGTAGATGTTGACCCCGCTAACGTCGGTCGCTGCATGGGTGGTCTTTAATTTGCACGTACTTATAAATAATTTGTATGTACTTATAACTAATTTGCACGGGTTTTAATTAATTCGCATGTACTTAGAACTAATTTGCATGTACTTAGAATACTTTACATTTATGTATTTGCATGTTTATAACTTTTTATGAATATATAATTATTTATTTTATGAAAAATATGTATATAGAAGGTAATTAGAGGTACTAAACGCTATGCATATGGTTTTATATTCATTACTGCAAAGTATGTAATGTATGAATTGATAATAATTAATGTTTATAATATTGAAAATAAGAGTTTATTGTTTATGAAAGGCTATGAACGCTG
>NC_139231.1:63038319-63288231 GCF_977018435.1 Lepisma saccharinum | reverse complement strand
TACGATCAAGGATTTCCAGAAAGCATTGTGGAACCTCAAACAGCATCACTAGGATGGGCGTGTTCCATCTCACGAGCGAATCTTCAATCTTGAAACTCACGCTGCACGACGACATCGTCTATCCTAAATCCGTGGCTCTGCGTGCATTCTACAGCATGTACCTCATACCTAACGTCACGCAGCACAACAACAAAATTAGCGTCGGAAGCGAACACATCGTCGTCACGCCAGGACAATACAATCTTTCCACTTTGCAAGCTCAGTTACCCAAAGGCACGTACCTTTCTCAAAATTCGGTCACGCACAGAGTGGAAATCCTATCCGCGACGGAGACCGTGGACCTGGGCACCATGGGAGAACTTTTAGGTTTCGAGAACAACCACCCAAAACTCGAAGCTGGCATCAAGCACGTAGCAACCAACATTCCTAAATTCTTGGCCATAGAGACTCTGAACGTACACTGTAACGTGGCGGAAGGCATGATCACGAAATCTTCGGACGGATTATTAGGAAGTCACAAGCAGACGGGAATCATAGCCACTTTCAAACCAAGTTCCGAGTTCATGGAACCGATCATCTACACGCCCTCTTCGCCGATCTATTTTCCAGTATGTCGCAACCGCATAGACGACATAGAGTTGGTGGTGACGAACGAGAAAGGAGACGTGGTGGATTTCGCAGGTGCCACTACGACGGCCATCGTGGAGATCAACGTATAATAAATAACACGCATAGTGAAAATGGAGCAAATCGAAAGTTACGAATTGCAATCTTTCCCTCCCAACCGTCGCACGTTCGCCAATCTGAACGAGGCGAACAGGGAGATCGAATACGACGTGGACGTAGGCGACGGGTTCCTTCATCCTCACAGAGCGGACCTCTACCTTCAATTCGACGTGGTGAAGAAGGAAAGCGGAGACGCGTTTCCCGCAGCAGCAAACTTGATACTCGTGGACAACTTCGTGCCTCACCTGTTCTCGCAGGTGGAGGTGAGGAAACACAACACCGTCATCGACAGAATAGATTATCCAGGCATCACGTCGACGGCAGTGGGAACGTTGAAATTATCCAAAACGGACGCAGCGTACTACCAGGCCGGGGGATTCGAAGCCGGGACCAAAATATCGACGAGAAGTCACACGGTGCTCTTTCCCATGCGTCTGCTGCCTGGTTTCTTCTCGGACTACAAGGAGATCATGTGGAAGGGAGGACTGAGGATCACGTTTCGAAGAGCGGCCAACGACAACGACGCACTGATGCGATACGCTACTTTGGCTCCGGACGGCACCACGCCGATAGCCAACACTTTACCCGAAGCAGCGAAATGCGTCATCCGGAGCATGGAATTGAGAATGCCGGTGGTGGAATACGAAACGAACTACGCCCTCAAGTACAAAGCGGAGATCTTGAAAAGTCCGCAGGTGCCGATTCACTTTCACGGTTACCAGTGCGTACAGAAGGTGGCATCGGGAAGTCACATGGAATTCGACGTGACGACGCAGTTCAACAACATACAGTTCGATATGCCAGATTTCGTCGTAGTGCTTTTTCAGACCGGGAGGGACAAGAATCAGGAAAAAGATTCCAGCAATTTCGACGACTGCAAGATCAAGAACATTTATCTCAAGAATGGACGCAACGAAGTGTTCCCGCGCGAGAATTACAACCTCGACATGACAAAAAACGATTACCTCAAACTTTACGAAGCGTTCTCGGCTTACAAACGCGTGACCGAGGGAAGTGTGGACATGTACTACACGCCCAGCGAATTCAAAGCACGGAGACCCATGACCGTCATCAACACATCTAAGAGAAAGCAGGTGGTGGTCAACGATCGAACCAACATCAAGGTCGTCTGCGAGTTCCACGATGCCTTGCCCGAGGATACCCTATGCAGTGTCATCCTGATTGCAGAGAAGTCCTTCGCCTACGACGTGAAGAACGAGAGGGTCACAGAGCAGTTTTAACAAGTTTTTTAACATCTTTTCTTGCACAAATAAGAAATTTTTTGTACTAGCACAATCAGTTACAATAGCACAATACGAATTTCACTAGTTCAGATCAGTTACAAATATCAATTTTATTAGTTATCAGTTACAATATCTTTTTTTGCACTATAGCACGAGAGACAAATCAGAAAATTTGCACAAAAAAATTTGTTGTTGTTTTTACACAAGAAAATTAACAATAAAATTCTTTCTTTTTTTATCGTTTCAGATGCTGTCGAAACATCAAAAACACATACACACACACTAGAAAAAAAAGCATGCAACCTTATTTGTAACACACACACATATATTCTCCATCTTCATCAAGAAAATATTATAATAAACATAATTATTTTTATCTATATCTCACAATAAAACTCTATATCAAAAAATATTACAACATCAAAATAACACTAGAGTCGTTAGCACACGTTGCATGCATTACGGAGGTCCTCTGTAGAGTTTCATGGAAGTTTGAGAAAAAAAAAAACACGTGAAACTCTACAGAGGTGTGGTTATCTAGAACCGCAGCCGTTAGAAAACCTTTTACTTTTTTTGGTTGGGCACCACGCACCCTGGCGAGGTTATAGGGGCCAGGAATCCTAAAAAACAACAATTATTATTTGTTTGTTTGTGTCACAATACGGAAATAATAAGAGGCAGGCGCGCGCATGTGGCACATCGTTCCCCGAGAGAGGTTTACAAAGGTCACGATATATAAACATTTTTGGTCCCCCGGGGTTGGAAAATTACGATAAGATGCATTCATCCTTCAAAGGATGAGAGGATGAGAGGATGAGAGGATGAGAGAATGAGAGGATGAGAGAATGAGAGGATGAGAAGATGAGGGGATGAGAAGATGAGAGTGCATCTTTCACTCATCACTGCTTTTCTGCGCCGTGAAACATCGTCAGCGCAATAAATAAGGCGCGGAACGTGGGGAGAAAGTGATACACACGCGCGCGTGTGTGTGCGTGTGCGTGTGTGTGGCACTTCGTTCCCGAAAGAGAGAGGTTTACAAAGGTCACGATATACAAACATTTGACCGGGACTTGGAAAATTACAATAAGATGCATTCATCCTTCAAGGATGAGAGGATGAGAGGATGAGAGGATGAGAGCTCATCTTTCACTCATCACGGCTTTTTTTGCGCCGTGAAACATCGTCAGCGCAATAAATGAGGCGTGGAAGGTGGAGAGAAAGTGAGTTTTTGAGGGTTTGGCGGTCGTGGGGTCAAGAAATCAAAATTGTTGTCAAAGGTACATATTGACAACTACTTTCAAGATCGAAGATTCGCTCGTGAGATGGAACACGCCCATCCTAGTGACGCTGTTTGAGGTTCCACAGTGCTTTCTGGAAATCTTCGATCGTAGGGTTATTTATTTTAGAGAGAAACGCGAGCACGGAGAGCCAGAGATGACCGCAGTTCACGTCTCCGAAATTTTGAATTCGTTCGTCGTTGTAGTATATAGAGGTTTTGTTCGTTTTCAGATAATTGACTAAATTTGTAGGTGGAACACCTCCGAAAGAATCGAAAACGAATGCTTTGTTGTTGTCATTTTTGTGGTAACATATCCAATGCGTGCCTGGATTTTCTTGACCGTCCAAGTTGACTACTCCGCATTCTCTTCTTTTAACGGTTGAAGGTAACGAGTCGGACATGAAAACTCCTCTGAAGTGTTTGATTTGTAATGGTTCGATCAGAGATTCAATGTCTCGGTTGGTGAGTGCTGTTGTTTCTTTTTTTTTAACTTTTTCATCACGCCCTTCCCCCCTTTCTTCTCCATGGCCAGGTTGTGACGTTTCTGTTCTTCCAATTCCGCCTTGTTCTTCTTCGAGTCGATGACGGTTTTCGCGATGGCGGCGCTACCGCCGGCCAAACTTCCAACGGCCCCCAATGCTGCTAGGATGGCCGGGATGCTGAATATGAAACCTCCGATCTTTTGCTGTTTCCGCGAACGCTGCAAGCGTCTCAATTGTGGAGTGCTGAGAAGTAATTTCATTCCGTGTCCTTTCGACAAGCAAGAACGTTTCTTCTCGCGTTGTTTCTTGGTGAGTAACCCATCGAGGGCACCTAGATTTTTTAGATTCGAATATGGTATCTGGTACACGACACCCTTGGGCTTCATGTTGATGCTCTATGTGTTATTTTCACGGTATGTTATTTATATAAATGTTCTGAGATTTTTTTTTCAAGGTATAGTAGTGGTATTGACTGTATTATAAACTCGAGAAAGTATGAACCCCCCTCAAGCAGATTTGCTTACACTTAAAACTTGCTCAACATGCCCATATGAGCTTTTTGCTCAAGTGTGGAACCCCGTCTAATCCAAGATTTTTGTGAAAATGCCCTCAAATATTTCCTGAGAAAGTATGAACCCTCCTCAAGCAGATTTGGCTATACTTACAAAAATTGCATCATCCGGATTTTTGTCCATAAACTTGTCAAAAATTGATATTTTTTGGCTATACTTGAAATTAAGCTAAAACCTATACCTACATATACATATTTACTTTAGGTTTAAGTTCAATTGGATACCAGGTTCAATTTTTTTATCTATATGCAGAGCCCCTCTAGAATGGCAATGACCTGGCACTGTGTTATGTATTGATTTTTGCTTCCCAAGTAATGAAGCTTTGCGTGCAAACAATTGCATCAGCCACTATTGTGAGAGTGGTTGAGAAGAACAGATGTGTTGTTACAGTGCTTCTCATACTTACAGGCCTGTTTGTTTTAATATCATATTTCTGGTATATTGAACAATATTTTGCCTGACATCCAGCTTGTTTGTTGTAATCCACTCTTATTTAGGGTCAGGCTTATATCTGTCCCAGCCTGTTCTACAATAACAAGGTTATTGCCATTCTAGACATGCATGTCCGTGCAGGTATTTGTGCTAGGTCAGTGTGAATGAATATTTATTCTCTTTTTCCACTTGTAGGCTATTGGCTTTACAACCTGTCATAAGATAAGCATAGAGTTTTTGATTTGGACCCCAAGAAATTTTATATAAATACCAAAGCCAAAAAATATTAACACACATACACATACACACACACATACACACACACACAAAATATACAAAGCACAGTGCTGAACCCAGCTGATATTTTTTATCCAGCATAGAGTTTTGATTTGAAACCCAGGAAATTGTATATAATAAACAACAACAAAAATGCCAAGTCAAAAATATTGTAATCAATGCAATAAAAATATATCCAGCCCCAATTGGGCCAAGCACCAAAAGATTTGTAACCCGGACAAATACAGAACTCCCACAAAAATATGCCCCAAATGTAATAGAAAATATAGCATGGAATATTTCACATATAAACATAAAGGTACTTGCTCTGCACAGTCATCAACATTGCCCCCTCAACCATCTACATCTGGTCTGAAAAGGAAGCATGAAGCACCTGTTAATGCTAGAGCAGCAAAGCAGCCACGCTATGCACCACCTATCCATAGCAGTTTTAATGGCCAATTAAGAGATTATCGCTTTGTATCAGAGCCAAGATGTGGCATTGAGAATTTTTTGAACAATATAAATCCTGATCTGCAGGCAATTCTAAATGCACAAAATGGCTCTTATAAGCTATCCCTCAAATTGTTTGCACAATATAAAAAGCCAAATGGCACAAAATTTACACAGCCCTACATAACAGAAACTGTACCTGTATATTCAAATGCAAATTCAGACAAAATAATAAGCAGTTTGATAGATCAACTGAATATTAAACACTCTGAATTTGCAGCAAAAGAGTCTGGATGGAGCCTATGCGGCTCTCCGCACAAGTTATATGTTAATCTTTCTGAATTCAGCCCATTACAAGGTTCCACTTATATGCCATTACCTGCTAATATCAAAAACAAAAGAGCTGTGGTCAATATTGAAAATACCGACCAGAAATGCTTTTTGTGGTGTATATTAGCTGCTTTGTTTCCAGCTTCAAGAAATCCTCAGAGAATAAATTATTACAAACAACATGAAAATGATTTTGATGAGGCAATGGAGGGTTTAGAATATCCAATGTCTGTTCAGAATATTGATAAATTTGAAAAAAAGGCCAGGAATATCAATGGCAAACAATTATCTATTAATGTATTTATTTGTTCTACTGGCCGTGGCAATTGCTTGATAGAACCTCTCAGAATCAGTACAATTGATGATGAATCTGCTGTTCCGATTGATCTGCTCTTAATTGAAGGGGATGGCACATATCATTACACTCTGATACATAATCTTGAAGCTTTAGTGAGAACACAACTAGACAAATCCAATACAATATTCAAGTTGTGCAGAAGATGCTTAACTGTATTTTATGGTCAAAAAATGGTAAAAGGGGTTCGTGAAGAGAGTGCAGAAATTGCAAAAAATAAGTTAATTGAGCATTTAAAATACTGTAAAAATCATAAACCTGTTCATATGGTGATGCCCAATCCAAGTGAAAATTGCAAATTCAAAAAGTTTGAAGCCTTGTCGGAACACCCAGCATATATTGTCTGTGATTTTGAATCAAACCTCAAACCTCTTGCATTCTGCAATCCAGATCCTGAAGAATCTTCAATTACACCATACCAGCTACATGAACCTTCCAGCTTTTGTTATATAGTTATACGGGATGGTGTAGCTAGTGAGCCACACTTATACATGGGACCAAATGCCATCAAAGAATTTGCACATAGAATAGAAAATGAGTGCCGTGACATAGCATCTAACATCTTATTAAAATCAAAGCCCATGTTGCCTTTAACAGAGAAACAGATTGAAGATTTCAACAATGCAGAAAAATGCCCGGTATGTGATTCTGAATTTTCAGATACAAATATCAAGGTGAAACACCATTCTCATACAGATGGTAAATTCTTAATGGCCCTGTGTAATAGCTGTAATATTCAAATCAAGAGACCAAGATTTGTCCCCATATTTTGCCATGGAGCATCCAATTATGATTTCCATCATCTGATCAGATATGAGGGGTTTGACAAGCAGAATTTAAACATTTTAGCTGAAAATGATGAAAAATATATATCTATTAGCAAGATAATTAAAGTTAATGGTGTTTCTATTCAATTAAGATTTCTTGATTCTTACAGAATTTTATCTGCTAGCCTGGCTACACTGGCAAATCAATTATCTGATGATCAATTCAAAATCACACGTGCATTGTTTCCAAATCAGGACCTGAAATTAATTAGGCGGAAGGGTGTATATCCATATGACTATGTTACAGATTTTTCTAAATTTGATGAGTGTTCTCTGCCACCACAAGAAGAGTTTTACAGCAAAATCAGAGGATCTGGAATCACTGATGAAGATTATCACCATGCTCAGTTGATGTGGAACAATTTAAAATGCCAGACATTTGGTGATTATCACATGGCATATTTGAAACTTGATGTGACCCTCTTAGCTGATATATGGCAGGCATTCAGAAAATCTTCTATGCAAAATTATAGACTGGATCCAATATATTTTTTCAGTGCCCCGAGCCTAGCATGGTCTGCAACGTTTTTGAACACTAACATGCAATTGGATCTGATCCACGATCAAGATAAGTATCTGTTTATGGAGAAATGTATAAGAGGGGGGATGGTGCAATGTTCCCAGAGATATGCCAGAGCAAATAACAAATATATGCCTGATTATGATCCAGCACGGCCATCAAATTATATAGTGTATGTAGATGCAAACAGCCTCTATGGTCATGCCATGATGCAAAAACTGCCATATGCAGGGCTTGAATGGGTTGAAGATTTCAATATTGAAGATCTTCAGGACTTTGATGACAGTAATTATGGCCTATTCTTAGAGGTTGATCTGACAATTCCTGATGATTTGCACAATAAATTTTCTGATCTGCCCCCAATTCCCGAGGTTCAGTGCTCACCTGGCTCTAAACAGAAGAAGCTCATGATGACTCTAGAGCCGAAACAAGGCTATGTCATATATTACAAAAACCTCCAGTTCCTGATGAAACATGGTGTTCAAGTGACCAAAATTGGAAAAGTTTTGAGGTTCAGGCACTCAGAATGGTTGAAACCATACATTGATACAAATACAGAGCTTCGAACATCTGCAAAGAGCCAATTTGATAAGAGCTTGTTTAAATTGATGGTTAATTCTGTATATGGCAAAACTATTGAAAATGTCAGAAAACATACCGATGTTAAAATAATTACTGACCCCAGCCTGAGCAAAAAATTTGTTGCAAAGCCTAATTTCAATTATAGAAGAATTTATGATGAAAATATGGCACTTTTCAACATGATGAAAACAAAGATTAAGTTTGATAAACCTATTTATGTAGGGGCTGTGATATTGGAATTGGCCAAATTACATATGTTAATATTGTATTATGATGTGTTGAAACATTTTTATGGTGATAATATAAAATTGATGTACATGGACACGGATAGTTTTATTCTTGATATTAAAACAGAAGATGTTTATCAAGATATGTCACAGCCTGAATTGTTTAAATATTTTGATACCAGTGAACATACAATAATTCAACCCCACAACAAAAAGGTGCCTGGCAAGTTAAAAGATGAGACACTTGGTGATGTTATTGTGGAATTTGCTGGGTTAAGTGCCAAGATGTACACTTTTAAAACATGTAGTGGTGTTGCTGCCAAAAAGGCCAAGGGTATTGGCAAAGTAACTGTTGAAAAAGAGCTTGTATTTGAAGATTATAAAAATTGCCTCAAATCCCAGAATTTAATCAAAACATCAGAATCCAGAATTCAGAGTGTGGATCACTTATTGACTTCAAATATTGTAAGAAAAGTGGCTCTGGACCCACATGATGATAAGAGATGCATTTTATCATGTGGCATACATACTTTACCATGGGGTCATTGTGATTTGAAAAATGGGAATCAATGCCCAATTACAGAGCATGATTTGAAATAAATAAACATGCCTATGAACTTATTTGGGTTCAAAAAACAGGCTATTATGGACCTGCCGACACCACAACCCTCTCCTGATATGATATCTAAACTGAGTGGCTTGTTAATTATTCATCTGAACAGCATACTTACAGATGTTGATGAAGAAACAGGTAAAATATTGTACATATTTAACAATAATTTAAATCATTACCAATTACCTGTAGGTGGGCAATTGCAATTTATTACAACCCCTGAGGGTGATGTCAAGATTTCAATAGGGAGAAATATTTATAGAATTAAGCACTCAAACATGGTTTCTGGCACTGTTTATACTGTTTCTGCTGGTGACTGCTTATATATTGAGGTCCCTGGGTCATATGACAAGCTTATACCCTTTTTTATAGAATTAAGAATCAGATACTCTATAATAAATAACCACTAAAACAAAAATGCCTAATGATATATTTGGCCATACAAGGCATGAAGATCACAGTGATGAGATTCTGATGCTTGATGTCAGAGTCAAGAAATTAAGAAGTGATTTACAAGCTTTACAAACCACACTCAATGCCAGTCTTCAATTAGAAATTACAAATTTACAATCACAATGCATGGACCCTCTTCTTAAAATTGATTCTGAACTCAAAGTGCTGCTTCAGAAATATACTGATCTGGCAACATTAGATAATTTTCAAAGTTTAGAAGAAGCTGTAGCAGCTCTTCAAGCCAAATTTAAGACCCAGGCCACCAACTCTGAGCAATTGAAACAACAATTGGAAGAGCAGATTAATAATGTCCAGACACAACTCCAAACAATTGTCAAAAGCATAAAATCACAAGAAGATTTTGATCTAGTCATTTCCACTCTAAAAGAACAGATTCAATCACTCCAAATACCTAATCTGGACCCTCTGCACAATGCCATAGCCGAGGTTAAAGAAAAAATTGAGACACTTGAAAATTTTATGAACAATTTGCCATCTTCTGATGCTTTGAATGCAATAACTCGGAGTGTAGCAAATATTAAACTGCAACTTGAAACATATGAAGATTTTGGAAAAATTCAAAGTACCATAACCCATCTTGAAGGTACAATAGCAGCAGTGCAAAGTGATTTGGCAAATGTACAAGAATCTCGCCTGCCCGGTATTGTAGATACTCTTGTTAGTGTCCAGCACCAAATCACAAAGCTTGAAAACCTCAACACTGAATCTGAACTATCTCATTTTCATCATTTGATTGATGATATTCAAACAAAACTTGAAATTTTACAACAATCCACACCCACTCAGGCAGATATAGCCCTGCTCCAAAATGCTATGCAAAATGTGGCTGATGCTTCTGAATTAAACAATGTAAAATTGGCACTTGAATCTTTGCAAAATACAGTATCAAATCTTCCTACATCACAGGAACTTAAAAATATTAAGAGAGCTGTGAATCGCATATTGAAATCAGAAGATATCAAGAATATCCAAGCAGAGATCAAACATCTCACTCAGACAGTTGCCACTCTACCAACCAATCAACATATTAATGAACTGCATGCCCTGTTTGAGGATATCAGAAGACAGGTCCATGATCTTACTGCTCAAAATTCAAAATTGGCAGTTGTTGAAAATTTGCAACAAATTGTAGCTAATATCAAGCAACAGCTAGGAACCATGGAATCCAATCAAGCAAATGCTCTGTCTGTTTTTGCCACCCAGCTTCAAGAAATTGTGCAACAATACAAGAAACTTATTGTGGACATAAAAATCAAGCCAGGCCATGATGATGTTGTTAGGACCATCAATGAGCACCTTGAATCTGTAACAAGCAGATTGCTTACAGCAGAAAAAGAAATAACAGGCATAATCGAGAATCCAAAACATACAGTAATTCTTGAATTGTACAGCATCCCCAACAAAGAATATGATTCACCATTTACACCAGGTGGCAAAATATATATGCTATCCCCTGCACAATTTTATTATCAATTTTTTGTTGGGGGCACACTGAGACCAATCAAGATCAAATATTGGCTTCAACCACAGGCACACCACTACCCCACCTTATCAATAACAAATGCTGACAACAAAGTAAAAATCACCAGTGTAGAATTGGAGGATTTTACAGATCCCAATACATTAGAAACAGCCTATGCTGAAGATGATGGCTCTCTGGAATTTAAAATACAAATAGGGGACAAATTATATTTAGAAAATCCTGTAGTATCAGCTGCTGAACACCCCATAGTTGCAATATTCTTGTTTTCATATTATGTCTAGACAAATTATTGTTGATGAACTACACAGACAGGCCAGACATAATTTTAAGAGACTCCCAGTAGTCACAAAGGACATAGATGATTTATGGCAGAGCGACTTGATTGAAATAGCAAGTGGGCAGTTGAAAAACTTAGACAAAATCAACAAGGGCTACAAGTATCTACTCACTGTAATAGATACATTTTCAAAATTTGCCTGGGCTGTGCCACTCAAATCCAAGACTGGAACATGTGTTACAGAAGCCATCAGAACAATCATCAATCAGAGTGGAAGATCACCGCGCTATTTGCAAACAGATAATGGCAAAGAATTTTATAATTCTGTGTTCCAACAATTTATTAAAAGCCAGGCAATAAAACATTACTCGAGTTACAGTGATCTTAAAGCCTCAATTGTAGAGAGATTCAACAGAACTCTAAAAAATCTTATGTATAAACAATTTACACTTCAAGGTAATTATAAATGGATTAATATTCTTCCAGAACTTCTACATAAATATAACAACTCGGTCCATTCCACAATCAACATGAAACCCTCTGAAGTAACTTCATCTGATGAGCAAAAATTGATCAGGACTGTTTATTATCCTAGATACCAGCCAACAACAAGAAAGGCCAAATACAAGGTGGGTGATCAAGTAAGAATCAGCAAATATAAGCACTTATTCAAAAGAGGTTTTACAAGAAACTGGATCACTGAATTATTTACAGTGGTTCAAATTAAACCTGGGACCCTTAACACATATATAATAAAAGATCACCGAGGAGAAATTCTCAAAGGCAGGTTCTATGAACAAGAACTCAGCAAAACTAAACAGCCTGACACATATGTCATAGAAAAAATCATCCGCAGAAAAGGCAACAAGTTATTTGTTAAATGGCTGGGTCATCCGGAACACAGCTGGATCGATGCAGACAAAATAATAATATGAACACCTGGGATGTTATAAAGAGGCTGCCAGAACCTGAACAGCAGAATAAGAGAAATGGCAACTTGCTGCCAGATAATATTAGGTGTCTTATTGTTGGGCCATCTGCTTGTGGTAAAACTACACTAATGGTTGATAATTTTTTATTGGCCCCCAACTGGTTAGACTGGAAAAACAGGCACTTGTATGTCTTCTCTAAGAGCTTGGAACAATTAAAATATCAGCAGCTGATGAAGCTATATGATGGATTGGATATTGCCACTTTTGAACCAGATGTTAAGCCACTTCACGAATGTCTCGATAATTCTGTTGTTGTGTTTGATGACATTATACTGGATAATCAAAACAAGGTTAGAAATTTCTTTACACAGGGCCGACACAAAAACATTGATTGCTTCTACCTGGCACAGACTTTTTCAAAAATACCGAAGCAACTGATCCGAGACAACAGCAATTTTATATGTGTGTTTCATCAAGATCATACCAACCTCAAACACATACATGATGAATATGTAGGTGGGGACTTGAGCTACAATGATTTTTCCAAGTTTTGCAGTAGGTGCTGGAACCAGGACAGTTATGGGTTTGTCACTATTGATATGACAAGAACACCCAATAGTGGCAAATACAGAAATAAAATCAACAATTTTCTAGACATTGAAATATAAATAAATAAACATGAAAAGGCCAATCATTGATGATCTTAAATTAAGAGATTATCTTGTAAAAAGATTTAAGGGATGGAAATCAGAGAACCGGGGAATTTATGAAAAACACAAACAAACAGAACAGCCCATAATTGATGCTATTGGTGAATTAGGTAAGAATATCAAAACTGTTACAGAGCAAAATCAAAATTTGATCACAGAGCTTGTACCTGTAGCTGCAAGGAACATATTAGATTATCCATTCACCCCACTTTCCAGTATTCATACACCTAGTCCTATTGCTCCTAGAAGAATTGAAGCTACTCAGGATCCTATTGAATTGGGTCTTCTTGCTCAAAAATATTTAACCACACCTAAAGACAACAAAGATGAGGTGTTTGGCTTATATGCTGACACAGAGCTTGATGGTAGTATCATACATAGAATTGGCAATTTCAGAGTAACATTTATGGGAGATGATATAATTGTATATTCAGAATCTCATCTTGGACAAAGAGGTGGTTTTGTTAAATATCCCGGCACACCTGGATTGTGGGAACTGATGACTAGGAAAAGGCCTGGCAGTTATACAGATCAAGACTATGAGCTCTACAAAGAAATATTAATAAAATCAGATGCTCTATACCAGAACAATGATCCCACACAAAAAAGGGTTAAGTCGAGCAGTGGGGCAAAATACAATAATTTAATCAAGCCCATATGGTCACAGATCAAGACTGGCAGTGGAATCAAACAATACAACACCCTGCCTAAAGAATTTGTCTGGGTTGATGATGTCAGGAAACTTGTAGATAGGTTATTGGTGATAGCTGGGGAGGAAAATGCTGGGAACCACAATTTTTACAATGAAAAAGTTGGAATTATGGACATGATAAGCACAAAATTGTCTAATTTTATAGTGAATGACACTAAGGGGATTGGATATCTTATAAAAATTATTAATATTCTACCACCCAAATTTTGGAATATTTCTGAGGGTCGGGGCTTGGTTAATGACATTATAAACAAGCTGCCATTTGAACTACACATTCCAGGCTATCAGTATTGTGGTCCAGGCACAAAATTGGATCATAGATTAAACAGAGGTGATCCTGGTGTTAATCCCCTAGATGCTGCTTGTAGAGACCATGACATAGCATACAACACACATTCTGATCTTGACAAAAGACATGTTGCAGACAAGAAATTAGAAGAGGCTGCATTTGGCAGATTTGTAAGCAAAGATGCTTCTTTAAGTGAAAAAATAGCAGCATTGGGAACCACCATAGCTATGAGCACCAAACAAAAACTGGGGTGGGGGTTGTGAATATGTATATAATAAACCTACAATGAAGGCCAAGGGTGTTATGTATCAAATACCTTATGCAGGTCTCAAATCTCTTAAAACTATTGATAGTCTTTTAACCAAAAAGCAGCGCAAGAAAAAAAGCTCTTGTATTGCAAAGGGACATGGTATGAAATTGTTGCTTAGTACCCCCCAATTAAAAAAATTACAGCAATCAAGAAAAAAATCACATGTAGGGGGTTTCATATTAACTATCCCGGCCATCTTAGCAGCACTTGGGGCTGTTGGGAGCTTGGCTGGGGGATCAGCTGCCATAGCAAAAACAGTAATAGATGCCAAGAAAAATAGGGCAGAATTAGATGAGCAGAGGCGCCATAACCTGGCCATGGAGAAAAAAGGCAAAGGTGTTAAGAGAGCCATGAATAAGTTTAAAAAAAACAAGAGCCGCTTACAAACCAAGATATTGAAGCTTTAATCAAGCCACTGGGCATCAAACATTTTAGGGGTGTGTACATGTCTGATTCTTTACCAGAACAACCACTCAACAAAGAGTGTGGCATTGTTAATTTGGATAAGTACAAAAATCAGGGCACTCACTGGATTTGTTATCTTAAATATTTAAACGATGAGGCATTTGTGTTTGATTCATTTGGAGGTGTTCCTCCTGAAAATTTAATAAAATATCTAAAATCAGCTAATCTTTATTACAATAATGCCGTGTTCAAAACTTCAAAGATGTTAATTGCGGACATTTGTGTTTATCTGTTCTCAGATATATGTCTCAAATAAATAAACCATCAATTGAAAATTTTCAAAAGGCCCTGTTGTATCTGAAACATCATGGGGGTATTCCATCTCACCAGCCAAAATTCAATATTGAAACTCAAATTGCATGATGACATAGTGTATCCCAAAACAATAGCTCTCAGAGCATTTTACGGCATGTACTTGATCCCTAATATTACACACCACAACAATAAAATTGCAGTAGGGGATCAAAAAATTGTCATCACTCCAGGGCAGTATAATCTGTCCACTCTAAATGCTCAATTACCCTGAGGTGTAGTGTTAAGTCAAAATTCTGTCACTCACAGAGTAGAGATTGTATCTGCTACAGAAACAGTGGATCTGGGTACTATAGGAGAGCTGTTAGGCTTTGAGAACAACACAAAACTTGAAGCAGGCATCAAACACACTGCTATGAATATACCCAAATTCTTAGCCATAGAGACTCTGAATATTCACTGTAATGTGGCTGAGGGTATGATCACCAAATCAAATGGCATAGGCACTCACAAACAAACCGGCATCATTGCAACATTCAAACCTAATTCCGAATTCATGGAGCCAATCATCTACAATCCATCCCCAACATTATATTTTCCTGTATGCCATAATAGAATAGATAATATTGAATTGATGGTCACTAATGAAAAAGAAGAATTAGTTGATTTTGCTGGAGCCACAACAACTGCTATCATAGAGATTAACATTTAAATAAAAATACATACAATGGAAAATATTGAGAGTTATGAGCTACAATCATTCCCCCCAAACAGGAGGACATTTGCAAATTTAAATCAACCCAACACAGAGATTGAGGTTGATCTTGATGTAGGGGATGGCTTTATACACCCCCACAGAGCAGATCTATACATCAAATTTGATGTTGTAAAGCTCGATGGAACAGATTATCCGGCAAATTCAAATATAAGATTGGTGGACAATTTTGTGCCGCATCTGTTCTCTGAAATTGAGATCAGAAAGCATGGCGTTGTTATAAACAGAATAGATTATCCCGGCATTACCTCCACAGCTTTGGCCACACTAAAATTATCCAAAACCGAGGCTTTTTACTACAAAATAGGTGGATTTGAAGCTGGTGATAAAATTATATCTAAAAGCCACACAGTACTGTTTCCAATGCGCCTGTTGCCTGGATTCTTCTCAGATTACAAAGATATTATGTGGAAGGGTGGTTTAAGAATTACATTTAGAAGAGCTGCAAATGATAATAATGCTTTGATGAGGTACAGCACATTAAACCCTACAGGAGAAGCTTTGCCCAATACCCTACCTGATGAAGGCAAATGCATTATTCAGACTATGGAGTTAAGAATCCCTGTTGTTGAATATGAGGCCAGTTATGCTCTTAAACACAAAGCTGCTATAGTAAAAAATCCACAGATTCTTCTGCAATTTTATACATATCAATGCGTACAGAAGCCCGCATCTGGCACATATTATGAGTTTGATGCTACAAATTCATTCTCCAGTATACAATATGACATGCCTGATTTTGTGGTGGTACTGTTTCAGACTGAAAGACACAACAATCAGGAAAAAAATTCAAGTAGATTTGATAACTGCAACATCAAGAACATATATCTTAAAAATGGCAGAAATGAGGTATTTCCTAGAGAAAATTATAATTTAGACATGTCCAAGAATGATTTCCTTAAATTATATGAGGCATTTACATCCTTCAAACGGGTCACTACTGGCAGTACTGACATGTATTACACACCAGATGAATTCAAGGCACAGAGACCCATGTTTGTAATTAACACTTCAAAAAGAAAACAAGTTGTGGTGAATGACAGGACAAACATTAAAATTATCTGTGAATTCCATGAGGCATTACCTGATGACACCATATGTAGTGTTATTCTCATAGGTGAAAAATCATATGTTTATGATGTAAGAAATGAGAGGGTCACGGAGCAATTCTAGAGGGCCGATTCAAACACAAAAGCCCCTTGATTACAAAGCAATAATACCAACACTTTGCTGTCAGAGAGGCCCAGACACTCTACCAGCTTTGAAACCTCAACTGTATATCAGCTAGCAGTGAATATCTCATGTGTGGGCATATTATTTTGTTGTATGTATTTCAATCTTACATATTTTATCAGGACTCAAACCCGAGCCTCTTGCTTACAAAGCAACAATATTAACACTTCTCCATATGGAATATATCCACATTTTACTGGGTTCTGAGACCCTAATACAGACAAAATTGGATTTTGAACTGTCATAATATTCTCTAAGCCTTGCCTATGCTCGTATTATCAGAATAAGAATTGGTTTCAGCATGAAAGGCAGTTCAATGCCACTATGTCAGAAAATGTGTATCTTTATCTCAATGATCTTTGTTACACTTTTACATGTCGCACAGAAAGATTAATGGCCTCTTCAGTGAATCGCACAGAAAAATCATTAATGTTCCCTTCTAGCTGTGTAGATTATATCTCTTGCGTGCCGGCAAAACATGCAAACAATTAATTATGCTTACCCGCTCTTCTCCTATTGTATTGAGCGAGTGGTTATAAAACATGAGAAAATAAGGAAACTGAGAAATTCAGTTTTTGTACAATATATTGTTGTAAAACACTTTTTACCAGGTTTTCAGATCTGGGAGCTATCAACTAGCAATAATTATTCTCAAAATCTCACGTGTGGAGATATTATTTTGCCACATATATTTCAATCTCATATTTTACCAGGATTCAAACCCGAGCCTTTTGCTTACAAAGCAACAATATTAACATTTTGCCATCAGGGGAGGCTTCACATTTTACCAGAATTCAAACCCGAGCCTCCCAATTACAAGACAATAAAAACCATGCACCACACTCCACTAGGTTCTAAGACCCAGTATATCAATTCAAGATTCCTGGGATTTTGACAGAAAAAACACACTATAAACAATAAAATCATATGGGAACTTGGCATTGTTTTAAGTGTAGCAAATCTGCTTGAGGGGGGTTCATACTTTCTCAGGAAATATTTGAGGGCATTTTCACAAAAATCTTGGATTAGGCAGGGTTCCACACTTGAGCAAAAAGCTCATATGGGCATGTTGAGCAAGTTTTAAGTGTAAGCAAATCTGCTTGAGGGGGGTTCATACTTTCTCGAGTTTATAATACAGTCAATACCACTACTAGGTATGTTATTTATATATATATATATGTTTCGAGATTTTTTTTTTTTGTTTCGTGTAATTTTTTTTTCACGGTATGTTATTTATATATAAATGTTTTGAGATTTTTTTTGTTTCGTGTAATTTTTTTTTTCAAGGTATGTTATTTATATATATATGTTCCGAGATTTTTTTTTTCGTGTAATTTTTTTTTCACGGTATGTTATTTATATATATGTTCTGAGATTTTTTTTGTTTCGCGTAATTTTTTTTTTCAAGGTATGTTATTTATATATATAAATATGTTTCGAGATTTTTTTTGTTTCGTGTATTTTTTTTTTCAAGGATATACTCCGCACAGCCGTTACACAAATTCTATTACGTGCTTCGTTTTCTTACCAAGAAGTTCCTTTGTCCCCTTGTACACGATTCGAGTTTTGTTCTCGATTAAGATAGCTAGCTTCTCGTCGGATAACATGTTAGCGTATCGATCTGGTAAAAATAGACTGTATTGTCCGTCGAGCAACAGACGCACCTTGGGACCATACTGGGTAGAAACGATTGAACCGGAAGTTATCGTGTAAGGTTTGCCGACTTCCAATTCCTGAATTTTTACATACTCGACTGACAAATTTAGCATTTGTTTTAATGCTTGGAGATCAGTCATTTTTTTTTCAGTCGTCATATCGAAGGAGAGAAATTTTCAGAGTGTTAGAGAAATTTAATTTTTTTTTCACAATGTGTGTTATTTATATATACCGAAGATTATTTTTTTTTCACGATGTGTGTTATTTATATATCAAGTTTTTTTTGACACGTATATATTATTATTATTATTTTTCACGGAAGAAGAAAGTCCGTGCTTCCGACAGCGCGATGATGTGCGTGATGATTTCTTCGGTCTCCTGTTTAGACTTGCGCCAATCTACTGTGTACCGTCTTCTTCCCTGCCTCGCCTCGTGCAGTTCGTCCATTCTCTTGTTTAATTTTTCCCCTGCGGCCGAAAGAAGTGTGTCGAGATCGCCGCACCTCATGCCACTGATCTCCCGAAGACGGTCCTTCACAGCCATTTCACATGGGATGCGAAATGCCGGCGTCGTTCTTGCTATGATCAAAAGTTTCCCTACATCCTCACAATCTCCGTTTACTGCGTGTTTAAATATTTTACATAGTAGCTCGGGCATCAAACTAGTTATACGAGACATGTTTTTTACTGTATGTTATTTATATACCCCACCCAAATTTTTGTTTCGTGTTCATGGCGATGGTGGTACCCAGTGCGGCGACCCGTTCACCCAACGATGCGTCTCTGCTCACGAATCTTTCGAAAGCTGCGTCCTCTAACTTTCTGTCTGCTTCGTGACGTGCATCCAGATCCGTCTGCGTGGTGTTGTAAGCGATGTCGTGATCTTTGCATGCCGCGTCCAACGGATTCACACCCTTGTCTCCTCTCTCCAATCTTTTCTCGAGTTTGGTACCCGGTCCGCAATACTGGTAGCCAGGTAAATGCATCTCGAAAGGTAACTTGTTGATGATGTCGTTCACGAGTCCCTTTCCTTCGGCCACGTTCCAGAATCTCGGAGGCAGCGTGTTGATGATTTTGATCAGGTAACCTATGCCCTTGTCGTCGTTCACGATGAAGTTGGAAAGTTTCGTGCTGATCATGTCCACGATGCCAACCTTCTCGTTGTAGAAATTACGGTTGCCTGCATTCTCTTCGCCGACTAACACCAACAATCGGTCCACGAGCTTCCTCACGTCGTCCACCCAAACGAATTCTTTGGGTAACGTGTTGTAGCGTTTGACGCCGCTTCCACTTTTCACCTCGTTCCAAATCGGTTTGATGAGATTCCTGTACTTCTCGCCGCTGCTCGATTTCACCCTTTTCTGCGAGGCATCGTTGTTCTGGTACATGGCATCCGTCATGATCAGAATTTCCCTGTAACTCTGGTAATCTTCGTCGGTGTAATCTTTCGGCTGCTTTTTGGCGACGAGTTCCCACAGTCCCACCGTACCGGGATACCTGGTCCAACTATCCTTCTCGCCTAAATTAACTTTAATGTCGTTGCCTTCGAAGGTGACTTTCGATTTTCCAATCTTCCACACGACACCCTCGTTGGTTTCCATACTCGGATACAATCCGAACACTTCATCCTTGTCGAACTTCCCCGTGCTCAGATAGTCTCGTGCCAAAGGTCCCAACTCGATCTTATCCGAAGACGACGACGTGCTACCTATGGCTCGACGTCGTGCCGGTACATCCTTCAGTTCGAACGGCGTCGAAGGAATGCTCGAAATGGGCGTGGGTACGGCGTAACTTTTAGCTGCGAGCGGTACGAGTTCGTTGATCAAATTTTTATTTTGTTCCGTGACACCTTTAATTTCTTTACCTAGATCGCTGATGGCATCGATCACAGGTTGATCCTGACGTTTCTTCTCTTCGTAGCATCCGCGATTCTCGGATTTCCAACCTTTGAATCGCTTCACGAGGTATTTTCGCAACTTGAGATTTTCGTCTTCTTGAAATTGACGTTTTGACATTTTTCTATATACGTTGAAACGTTTTTGAAACGTCGAATTCTCAGCCTATACGTTCGGTTCTCGTAGTTTTCTGCTGTCACCCTCTTGAGACTATCCACTTTTTCTAACACTCACTTTTTGTTGTAATGGTTATTTTATATATGCTTGTCAGACGTTTGAAAAAAAAGAACGTTTTTTCAAATTTTATTTTTTAGATTCTCGATTTTTGATTTTTTTGGATTTTTTTCTTCTTGTTGCAAATCTGAAATTGTCCTCTTGTTAGCCTTTGAGACGTCTAGATAAACGTTTATTTTATTTCTATATTTTCCATGGTTTGCTTTTCGAGTCATGTCGATGGTCATGAATCCGAAATCACCTTGGTTCCAACAGTAGGAGCAGAATTGAGAAAATAGATCGTAATTTATGTCAGCCCCTACGTAATCATCGTGTGCGTGTTTTAAATTGGTGTGGTCTTGTCGAAACAAACATATGAAATTAGCGTTGTCGCGTAGCAGTTGTTTCGGAACCTTGGAAAAAGTTTGTGCCAGGTAGAAACAATCCAATCCTTTGTGACGACCTCGAGTGAAAAAATTACGAATCTCGTTTTGATTTTCCAAGATCATGTCGTCGAACACCACAACGGAATTCTCGAGACAATCGTCCAGTGGAATGATTTCAGTTGTGAAAGTTGCAATGCCCAGTCCCTCGTACAGTTTCATAAGTTGCTGGTATTTCGCTTGTTCGAGACTTTTCGAAAATACGTAGAGGTGTCTGTTTTCCCAGTCTAACCAATTGGGTGCGAGGATAAAATTATCAATGAGCAGTGTCGTCTTTCCGCACCCCGAAGGTCCTACGATCAGACACCGTATGCTGTCGGGGAGCAATTCGCCGTTTCTTTTCTTCGTTCGATTTTCAGAATCAGGTAGACGTTTCACGACATTCCACGTACTCATAGAATCACTTCGTTCGAATCGATCCAACTCGTTTCCGGAAGTCCCAGCCATTTCACCAAAAGTTTGTCACCTCTCTTGCGCAAAACTTTTTCGATGAGGTACGTGTCGGGGTATTTAGTTTTCGAGAGTTCCTCCTCGTAGAAGCGCCCCAATAAAATTTCACCGCCACTGTCCTTTATTATATACGTGTGACGGTTCCCGGTTAGAACTCGAACCACGGTAAAAAGTTCCGTGCTCCAATTTTTTGTAAATCCCTTCTCGAAGGTGCGTTTGAATTTGCTGATCCTCACCTGGTCTCCAATTTTGAATTTTGATTTCTTGGTAGTCGTGGGAGTGTACTTTGGACAGTAAACTGTAGAAATTAAACGCTGCTCGTCAGAATTCGTAACGTCAGCTGGCTTCATGCCTATCGTTCTGTGTACCGTATCATTATAGGTATCGACGAGTTCCGGCAGAATGTCGACCCATTTGTAATTTCCCCGAAGCGTGAATCGTTTCCACATGTGTGTTTTCAAGGTTCGATTAAATCTTTCCACGATGCTGGCTTTGATGTGACTGAAGGTCGAATAATGTCGAATGTCATGTTTTTGAATAAACTTTTGGAATACGGCGTTGTAAAATTCTTTACCGTTGTCCGTGTGCAGAAACCGTGGTCGTCTGCCGCTTTCGCGAAAAATTAATTTGAATGCTTCCGTGACGCACGTTCCTGTTTTCGCCTTCAAAGGTAGAGCCCATGCGAATTTCGAAAATGTGTCTATGACGGTGAGGAGGTACTTGTTACCCTTGTTCAATTTATGTACATTTTTCAAATTGCCGCTACTCATCTCCACGAGGTCGCTTTCCCAGAGGTCGTCGATGCCCTTGGTTACCACCGCCAAACGTTCGTAGTTGCGGCGTGCAGGTTTATGCAATTCTTGGACGATGGCTTGCCTAGACATTTTTTTTTTTAGAGATTACGTTTGAAGAGAAGCACCAGCGTGATGGGATTCAAAGAGGGTGGCACTTCGCTCGTGTTTTGAACGATCAGCTTATCGCCGGCACTCACGTCGAAAACGGTAAGATCTTCGTCTTCGTGTATTTCATATATGTTGCGCGTTTCGTTCCAACGTGCCAGAGGAATGTTTCCTGCTTTCTGGACACCTCGATTCGATATCAAAGTCATGGTGGGAACGCTAGCTTTTCTGCCGTGAGACCAGTACGAAAATTCGTTTATCTGAATCGTGCCATCGAGGAGAAACTTGTAGTACGGATGATAAGGATGCAACATGTACAGTTTGTTACCTTCGACGAACGTGGAGATTCTCTGTTGATTGGGTACGCTGTTGATTTCGATGGCTTGCAAGGTGAACAATTTGGCGAATTTAGTGTCGACGCCGAGCAGATTACTGTGAATAATGTGAGTAATGGCGGCTGGTCGCTAGTGCGTAACGTTTGTGCTCCCGAAATAACGTAAACAACTGCAGTAAATTAACATTCTAATGGTCAAACTACTATTGTAAGGTGAGATTAATATCTGAGAAGTGCATTTGCAAATAACACGCCTTCGGTTTATTACTTTGTGCCTTGTATTGTACTATTTTCTAATTCACCGTTCAGTATGGCACCGAAGAAATCTGGAAAGAACCAGGGATCACCGAACAGCGTAAGCAGTGTTTCCAACTTCAACAACGTAGAATTTGTGAAACGTGTTTGTGAAGAAGTGAAGATAGATTGCTGTGCAGGCACCTGAAATGATGAAAATTATGGTGGACTCGATAGTCGAGGCAGTGACAAAATCAGTGCTTCAAAGTCTGGAGGAAACACTAAACTTTAACGTTGAAGAAATGCACAGCATGAAGGATGAACTGAAGAAGAAGGATGAGCAACTCCGAGGGCTCAGGGACAAATTGGACGACTTAGAGCAGTACCAGAGGAGGAACTCCATCCGGATATTCGGTATTCCCGAAACTTCCAACGAGAATACCGATAACAAAGCAACCGCCTTGTTTGAAGAGCAACTGGGCATCAAAATCAAGCATGGTGATATTTGCAGAAGCCACAGGGTAGGAGGACAGAAGAACGGAGGTAAGCCAAGAGCCATTCTTGTTAAATTTACTAGTTACCGTGCGAGAGCAAGTGTGTTTCGAAATAAAAGGAAACTGAAGGGTTCTAATATCACCATCACAGAAGATCTCTGCCGCGCACGTCTCGAGCTTCTGAAACTGGCTACGAGCAAATACCATTACAAGAACTGTTGGACCCAAGATGGGAATATCGTGATAAACATTGGAAACGTGAAGCACTTCATCACTTGCAGAAAGCAATTAGATGAACTTTGAACGCTTACCGGGAAGATATGAGTGATCTGTACTTTATCATTTTTCTAAATCTCTTTTACCTTTCATAACATAACATTTAAATTTCACATTACTCTTATAATTTTTATTTATCGGGAACACATTTAGTCTTAAGTTGTAGCTTCTAAATGTTTGAGTTCCTCTTTTCTTTGATATATACGTGTTTTGCTTCTTTTATTATTGTTTACTACTTTCAATATTTTAATCGCAACTGCGTAATTTTACAGTTTAGTTTCGTAAATGTGAGATACGTTCTTGTACATAAGCAAAGTTTAATTGTTAGTAAATCAAAAAAACATATTCATAAGTTTCTAATGATCAAAAGTACCGTAAAAAGCAGAAAACTTTTATTTGTATTTGTAACCTTTATGCATCTGCGGATAAATGTAGTGAGTTTGCAACCTCTCTCTGCTCTGCAACCCTCCAGAAGTTACTTCTACCGTTATGCCTCTAACAGAACCTACCACCCCCCTTGAAATAAACTCCACTGCTCTAGGGCATGTCCTCCGTCGCCCTCTCGCCGATGACAAAAGAACCGGCTGCTCCCTGGGTCTCAAAATAGCAAATGTAAACGTCAGGTCATTATTCCCCAAACTTCAGGAAATATGCATCGAAATTACAGAGAAACAGATTGACATTCTTGTCATAACAGAAACGTGGTTAACTTGCAATATAACGGATAATGCATTGAAAATTCTAGGTTATGACTTAATACGCTCTGATCGCCATTACAGCATGGGTGGGGGTGTCTGCATATACGCACGGGAGGGACTAAAACTGCATCCGTTGTCTTTCGAAATCGAAGGAGAGTTTGACGTTGAGTACCTTGCAGCTACGGTTGAAATAAAAAAGGAACGTCTCGGTATTTGTGCCGTATACAGGCCTAAGCGTATTCCATATACACAGTTGTCAATTTTAGAAGATATATTGACCGAAATGTATCCCTTAGTTAATGACCTTGTTATAGCTGGAGATTTCAACATTAATTTCTTACATCCAGACTGTGCTGACGTCGTTTACATTCAAAATTTGTTTAATCAATTTCAATTAACGCAAATAATCAATAAACCGACCAGAATAACCTCCACGACTAAGTCATTAATTGATCTGACGTTTGTCAGCAACATGCAAAATGTAATCCAACATGGTGTCGGTGAGCCAGTCAGCAATAGCGATCATAGAATGACCCACGTTGTACTTGCGTATACCAAACCAGAAAGCGTGAACAGAATTATATACCACAGAAAATACGGTGATATTGATTATGATAAATTCGTGAAGGATGCAGAAAAAATTAACTGGGGAAAAATATATAACACCGATAACTTGAATATGAAAGTAGAGTATTTCAATGTCAACTTACTTGATCTCTTTGACAAGCACGCGCCAGTCCGTAAAACACGAGTTCGTAACAAACGTATGCCGTGGATTACATCGAATGTGAAGCTGTTGATGAAACTAAGGGACAATGCGTTTCGTAAATTCAAGCGAATCGGAACTGAATCTGCATGGAAAGAATACAAAGAATTGAGAAATTTCACGACATCCGTTATTCGGCAAGAAAAAAAGTGTTATTTTGAGCATAACATCAATAAAACACCAAGACAACCAAAGCATTTATGGAAGCAGCTGAAATCTGTAGGCATTGGCTCAAATAAAAATGATCTCCCCTCCACGTTTGACAATGCGAACGAGATAAATGAACACTTTATTAATTCAATTGATAGTCTAAATATCGACCAACGTCTGATATCTCAAGAATGTTTAAAATTTAGTAACCAAAAGTTTAATAATATGCTTCCCGAATTTGCTTTTAAAAAAGTGGATGGCTATACTGTAAGAAAATGTTTGTACGAAATCAAGTCTACTGCTATTGGTGCAGATGGAATATCAACTAAAATGCTGAAGTTATCGCTACCTTTTATTTTGCCTATTATCACACATATTATTAACTTTTCGCTCGAGAAATCCGTATTTCCCAGGAAATGGAAAGAAGCTTTGATAACACCACTCCCTAAGACGACCCGACCAACTAATGTAAACGACCTTCGACCTATTAGTGTTCTGCCTGTGTGTTCAAAACTACTAGAAAAAATAATCTATAAACAGACATTTAGCTTCATTGCCCAAAACAATATTCTTCCACCCTCACAGTCAGGATTTCGGCCGGCACACAGCACTGCTACGGCTTTGCTGAAAGTCACAAATGACATCCTCCAGGCTATGGATAAGAAATTCCTCACTGCATTAATATTATTGGACCTGTCCAAAGCATTTGATACGGTACAACATAAATTACTGCTCAGTAAACTGAAATATTACAGTAGTAGACCTAGTGTCCGGGTACCAAGTCATCAATTGGGGCTCGTGGGGCTCGATCGCCTTAATGGATTTGTCTCGTAAGGCATGTGTTGCCAACTCTTACCCAAAAAAATCACCAAGGTTGTGGCGCTCGTCGTAGCCTTTTATGATGTATATTTTGAGGGCAGAGTTGGCAACACTGTGGGGGCACTGTAGCCTTTTATGAGGGGGGGGTTTATTGCTTTCTGTTTGCATCTGGCAACACTACCGTAGATTTTTTGACAGTGTTGTTAACCTACTGGGTTTTTTCACTGTAAATTTTTATCAAAGGACCTGAGGGGTCCATGTATTTTTTTATGTCTGGCAATACTGTTGGGGGCCTAGTGTTGGCGACACTGTGGGGGCACTGTAGCCTTTTATGAGGTGGGTCTATTGCCCTCTGTTTACATCTGGCAACACTACCATTATTCATACTTTTTCTCACATATAGGTGTACGTGATGAATCACCAAACAGATTTTTCCTAAGTCATGAATTGGAGGGTTCTATGACAACCTATATTAATTCTCGTAAGAGAACAGAAAACACACACACACAAAAAAAAAAACAATACTGTGGTCACTACAACAAATAGTCTTCTTCAACCCCAATCCAACAACCCAAAAATCATCCTAACTAGAACCATGTAACTATCTGCCATCTGTTAGAGGTTTTGTGAACTATGTGGTGTTTTGTTTGTGTGCAAAAAAAAAATGCAATGCTTTTTGCACTTGGTTATCATCACCTAACATGTTATTAATTGTTTTTTAAAATTAATTACAACTGAAAACTAATAATTAATAATATCTAAAGTTACTAATTAATATTATACAAATAATTGATATATTTTTTTTTGTTCTTGTTGCTAGTGTTGGGTAATTACAGTTGTTGCAAAATATTAGCTCTCGCGTATGACAGTTTCTGAGTTTTGTTGGGTATATATAGACGAATCGAAATTTTACTTGTTATGTTAAATTGTATGTTAGGGTACATGGTAGGAGAAATCATTGTATATTAGAGCGCTCTTTTAATGATTTGCCTATAACTGCATACAGGCAGCCGTAAATTTAGCATAAAATATCCTGATCCTGTTTCTTCTAGCATGTGCGACGTTTGTTGTGGTGGGCTTCTTGGGGGAAATGTGATTCTCCCATGATGTCATCTGACTTACTAGTATATGCGATACGAAGAACAGGTGTGTATGTGGCTTACTAGGATTAGGCTCATGGTAATGAGGTCCTAGTAGCTGAAACGTTGTCGGGGTATTTTGCAAAAATTTTCCTTAAACAGTTAACAAATATAATATATATTTTTTTTAAATTCAGACATTAGATGGATTTTACAAATATATTTTTAAAAAAATAGGTTAGGTAATTGTGGCTTCTACAGCTCGCCAAGCAGGGTGCTCTTGCATAAGCTCTTATCAGTCTGTAAGTCAGCAACAAGCAACCTGCGCTAGAGGTAGATGCTCTTGACATCATGAAAAATGAAAGCTTTTTCACTGTAAATTTTCATAAAAGGACCTGAGGGGTCCATGTATTTTTATGTCTGGCAATACTGTTGGGGGCCTAGTGTTGGCGACACTGTGGGTTTTTACTGTAGCTTTTTATGAGGGGGGGTTTATTGACCCCTTTTTATATTTGGCAATTTTATTGGATGTTCCTTTTTTTGAGGCTCGAAATTATTATTTGAGGCTTGAAATCATTATTTGATGCTCGTCGGTGTTGCCAACCCACTCTACAAAAATTCTACTATATGATCTTTCACTGGCTAACCTAACCTAACCTAACCTAACCTAACCCACCCTAACCTAACCTAACCTAACCTAACCTAACCTACTCTAACCTAACCTAACCTAAATTACTCTAACCTAACCTAACCTAACCTAACCTAACCTAACCTACTCTAACCTAACCTAACCTAACCTAACCTAACCTAACCTACTCTAACCTAACCTAACCTAACCTAACCTAACCTACTCTAACCTAACCTAACCTAACCTAACCTAACCTAACCTAACCAGGTCTAACCTAGCCTAAAGCAAGGAGCTGGCAACCTTGCTTGAGGCTTGCCTTACAGTGCATAAAGCAAGGTTGCTAACCTACTGGTATTTTTGCCATAACTTTTTACAAAAAAGAGAGAGGAGAGAGAGAGATGGAAGAGTTAAACAACCGACAGCCCACCTACAGCTTTTTTTGTCTAACCTAACCTAAAGCAAGGTTGCCAACCTACTGGTACTTTTGCCATGGCTTTTTACAAAAAAAAGAGAGAGAGGGGAGAGAGAGGGAAGAGTTAAACAACCGACAGCCTACCTACAGCTTTTTACAAAAAAAAAGAGAGAGGAGAGAAAGAGAGGGAAGAGTTAAGCGTATTATCTGCTTTCATGTCAGATTTTACCAACCTGTGAGCTGTAGTGTTTAGGTGACAAGCGACCTGCTCAAATAGGAGTTGGCAGCACTGACTTATAAACCCACTGGGTCCTCTTGGCATGTTTTTTTCATGATGTGTTGCTAGGCTATTGAGCATCTTGGCGTATACAATGTATATATTTTGAGAGGGGGGTTATAGCTTTTTTATGCTGTACGAATACTGGAAGCTTGACAGTGACAACCAACAGAGTAGGTAAACCTACATCCAGGAACTGGCAACACTAGTTTCTGACAGTGAATTTGAAATAAAATATTAAACAAAATACATGAGTAAGCACTGTGATTACAAATAGTACCAGTGTTGTGCCCCCAACTCCAACTGGGCAACTGGGGGAAATAATTGTACAACAACTTGTACCTAATTGTACAACAACTTGTACCTAATTGTACAACATATACACAGACATAAAAGAGAGAGCCTTCCCGTAACTTACTTCATGTACAATTTATATGATTTTACAACTGTGAAAAGAAAGCATATGTGTTCTGTATGCACACATTTATTCTTATTTTTCGAAGTTGAATGAAAGCACATGTTTTTACGCTCTCGTAATACTAACCTTGCTCCACTGATTTTAAATTGCTTCCATCCGCTTTTTTTTCTGTGTTATTTCCGCATGTATGCAACATTTGCTTTCAATAGACAGAAGGAATGTTAGTATAGCAGGCTCCGAGTTTACAATTTATTAAATTAAACAATAATTTATGTAAGAATATACTTGTACTTACCGAACACAAAATAATAAAAAGCACATGTGAATGTTTGCGTGTACAAAATGCTAATTAGCGAGAGTTAATTAAGCAAGGCAAGTAAAAGAAGCAAAATAGAACAACATATGGCGGCGTGAAAATATGTAAAAAATTCGATTCAGAGGTGGATCGAATTAAAGTTGGGGGATATTTTGCATTTTTTCCCTATAATGTACAAAACATTTACCGTACATAATCTTTTCCATTTACAACAGTATAAAATAAGAGGAATGTGTGACAATATCCATATTAATTAGGAAAGTATGTTGTATGCTAGGTTAGCTAATTGTGTCTTCTACAGCTTCACTGTATAGAGGGAAGATGGAAAAAGAGAGCTCTACGGAAACTGACGCTCTTAACAATATTGTACGCCCGTGAAAATTATATATAAATAAGGCATAAGCGTATTATCTGCTTTCATGTCAGATTTTACCAACCTGTGAGCTGTAGTGTTTAGGTGACAAGCGACGTGCTCAAATATGATACTGTTGACAATATTGTACGCCCGTGAAAATTATATATAAATAAGGCATAAGCGTATTATCTGTTTTCATGTCAGATTTTACCAACCTGTGAGCTGTAGTGTTTAGGTGACAACCGACCTGCTCAAATATAATACTGTTGACAATATTGTACGCCCGTGAAAATTATATATAAATAAGGCATAAGCGTATTATCTGCTTTCATGTCAGATTTTACCAACCTGTGAGCTGTAGTGTTTAGGTGACAAGCGACGCGCTCAAATATGATACTGTTGACAATATTGTACGTATATTGTATTGTATAGGAGACTAGAAGCATATAATTTGGCGAAAAAAAAAAACCAAGTAAGGTCATAGAAAATAGTTAAAAAAAAAGTGAACAATTATATTTTGCATTGCACAGCATTAGGTATTAAATAACATACCCCCAAAAAATCTCTGCATTATGCGTTCTGAAAAAAATTGCCCTACGTGCCAAATTACTATGTCAAGTAAACATTTTCAAAGGCACTGTCGTACTTGTGTGCCGGGAAAGCGAATATGTGCGACCAAACTGTGCTCTAAGTGTGGAATAAATTTTACTATTGATAACTTCAAGCGACACCAGCTTACTTGCAAGAGCACTGGAACATCTCTACCGCAACCTTCCAAGCGAAAGGTAGAAGTAACCTCCCTCGATGCATCGCCACCTGCCAAACGCGTCAAGCTGGCGAAGAAAGCAGACCGAATTGCGTTTGAGCATTTATTAGAAGACTTTAACATAACATCAGACAGCTTCTGCGATGTGCGTAGTTTTCTGGAGAGCGAGCGAGCTAAGATAATATCCATCCTCAACGATGCATTGGCTACATACTCCACTAAATTCTATGCTGTGCTATGCTGCAAGTATAAGAAACCGTCTGATGAAATATATAAATTCTTCCATGCCACAAAAGCAAAAACACTGCATCAGGCAGATGTCACTGACCTCGACAGCATCTACGACAAGTTTGTCGAGGAGTTTGTGGCAAAGCATGAGGAGCATCAGGCTAAAGGCTCGGGCGGTTCGCTGTGTGGCGACCCCCACGAACTTTGTCTGAAACTTAGCAAGTCCCTGCCACTGGCAGGGTCTAGCTATATTGCCCTGCCACCCGAGGTTGAAGCAAGGAAAGCTGTTCTCAATATTCAGAACAAAGACACCAAATGCTTCCTCTGGTCGGTGCTGGCAGCATTGCACCCTGTTCACTGGAAAAACAGTCCACGCCGTGATAACCACTACACGCAGTATGAGTCGGAACTGGAGGATGCAATGGCCGGGATTGCCTACCCTGTAGAAGTCTCGCATATTCACAAGTTTGAGGTTCGTGCTCGTGACTTGTTGGGCCTGCAATTAGCCATCAATGTTTACGGTCTCACCGAGAACGAAAATGAGGTCCACCCCATCCGGGTGAGCAACGTGAGCAACAACAACGAGGTACGAGAAATCAACCTCCTGCTCATCAAGGACGAGACCCATCACCATTACACCCTTATCCGTTCCCTCTCTCGGCTTGTTTCGAGCCAACGGAGCAAAGACAAAACCCACGTCGAGGTGTGTCGCAGGTGCTTGGCTACATTTAATAATCGAGAACAGCAGGATTACCGGCGCATCAGAGGTCCCAATATTGCTGCTGAGAAGCTAGCTCGCCACATGTTCTACTGTGGTACCAACAAGCCTGCACGAATTATCCTGCCCGAACCTGGTGCAGTAGAGTGCTTTCGCATGCACAGTGCTATGGTGAAGCATCCTGCCTATATTGTAGCAGACTTCGAGGCCTTTCTTCAACCTCTGTCTAACTGCGAGCCCAACCCCGAAACATCCTCTACCATTCCTTTCCAAATCCACGAGGCCTCGAGTTACTCCTATATTGTGGTGTGGCGAGACCAACATATTGCCTCCGAGCCCTATGTGTATCGCGGTCCCGACCCGGTGAAACACTTCCTGGAGAGAATGCAACAGGAAGCCATCAAGATAGGGAAGGTGCTGCTGGCCCCCAAGCCCATGCTGCCTCTGTCTCCCAAAAACAAGCATCAGCACGAAATGGCTCTAAATTGTCCTGTTTGCAACTCGGTCTTCACTGACGATAACAAAAAGGTCCACCACCATGACCATTATGGGAGCGGAAGCTACATTGGCCCGTGGTGCAACAGATGTAACTTGAGAGCCAGGGACCCGCGCTTCATACCGGTCTTTTTTCACAATGGCTCGGGATATGATTTCCATCACTTGGTTACACATCTAGGGTACGACAATGCGAGAATCAATGTCCTGGCGCAGAACGAGGAGCGTTATATTAGCATCAGCAAGTGGGTGCCGATCCCCAACTCAAGCAGCAGCATCGAGCTTCGGTTCCTCGACTCTCTGAGGTTCCTCCAGGCAAGCCTCGATGCTCTTGCTGGGAAGCTCAGAGACGACCAACTAGCCATTACCACATCAAGTTTCCCGAACTTAGATGTCGCACTCATCAGACGTAAAGGGGTCTACCCCTACGAAATCGTCACAGACCCTTCCAAGTTCGAAGAAGAGTTGCTGCCTCCCCAGGATAAGTTCTACAGCCAGCTGAGAGGTTCAGGTATTACCGACGAGGAGTACAAGCATGCTCAGTCTATGTGGGTCAAGTTGGGTTGCCGAACTTTCGGTGATTACCACGATGCATACCTGAAGCTTGATGTGACGCTTCTTGCCGATGTGTTCCAGGCGTTTCGGGCGACTGCGATAAATATTTACAACCTGGACCCTGTATATTTTTACAGCCTTCCTGGACTGGCATGGTCGGCCATGCTCCTGCTGACTAAAGTTAAACTTTCACTTATCTCCGATAATGATATCATGCTTTTCATCGAGAGAGCTATCCGGGGCGGCATGGTCCAAGTGTCACAACGCTTCGCACACGCCAACAATCACCACATGGCCACTGGTTACGACCCCTCCCAACCATCAAGCTACATCATGTACACTGACGTGAATAATCTTTACGGGCACTCCATGATGCAGCCACTCCCAACAGGACAGTTTAAGTGGGTTGATCCTTTATACCACGACATCGAAAAAGAGTGCGACGAGTTTGGGTTTTTTGCCGAGGTGGACCTTGACTTCCCCGAGAAGCTGCAGGATACATTCTGTGACCTCTCGCCTGCTCCGGAATTGAAGTGTCCACCTGGCTCGGATCAACCGAAGCTAGTCATGGACTTGGAGCCCAAAAAGCATTATGTGCTACACTACCGGAACCTCCAGTGGTTAATGCAGCAAGGGGTTTCGGTCAAAGCAGTTTACCACGTGCTCTTGTTCAGGCAGTCTCCATGGTTGAAGCCGTACATCGAACTGAACACCAACCATCGCACTGCTGCCACTTCGGAACTTGATCGCGATTTTTTCAAATTAATGAACAATGCGGTATTTGGGAAGACCATGGAGAATGTGCGAAATCGCGTTGATGTGAGGTTGGTGACGAAGAAAACACAGTGTCGTCGACTTGTTGCAAGCCCACTGTTCAGGTCTCGAACAATTTACAACGAACAGATGTCTCTGATTCACATGAACCGGGGCAAGGTGCTACTCAACAAGCCCATCTATGTGGGAGCTGCAGTTTTGGATCTGAGCAAGTTGTGCATGTTCGAGACATATTACGGCATACTACGTGCACACTACAACCACAATATCTCGCTCCTCTACACAGACAGCTTGGTGTACCATGTTCGCACGGCCGATTCGTATGGTGATATAGCCAAAGTTCCAGCTCTTGTCAAGCTCTTCGACACATCGGGCTATCCCCAGCTAAACCGGTATGGAATTCTGCCCCGGAACAAAAAAATACCCGGCAAACTCAAGGACGAGAAAGACGGGGATGTGATTGTGGAGTTTGCTGGACTTCGTGCCAAAGCCTATGCGATCCGGGCTGAGGGTTCTGTAACAAAAAAGGCAAAGGGTGTAAGCAGGCAAGTGGTTCGGGAGCACCTCAAGTTTGAGGATTACCTCGAGTGCCTCAGAACAAAATCGCCCATTCTACAAAAAGAGCATCGTATCCAAAGCGTCGATCATGTGCTTACAACTAATATTGTCAGGAAAGTTGCTCTGGATGCACACGACGACAAGAGGTGTATTCTTGAATGTGGGGTCCATACACTTCCGTGGGGCCACTATCGCCTCCAAACTAGTAAGACCTGCCCAGAGTGTAACAAAAAGTAATAGGCAATGCGAAAATAAAACAATTTTAATTTACTTCCACTTCCTCGATTACATGCATGCATGGCACAGCAAAATTAAACTTCTGGAAACTGCTAATTACAATTTGTACTTATATATATAAAATTCCACATTTCTTATTGTGTGCTATTTTTTTTTTATTTATTTAAAACTGTTCAGTCACTCTTTCATTCTTGACGTCATACACAAATGTTTTCTCTGCAATAAGAATGACACTGCACAGAGTATCTGCAGGCAAGGCATCGTGGAACTCGCATACAATCTTGATGTTGGTACGATCGTTGACCACCACTTGCTTCCTCTTAGATGTGTTGATGACGGTCATGGGTCTCCGTGCTTTGAATTCGCTGGGCGCGTAGTACACGTCCACGCTTCCCTCGGTCACGCGTTTGTAAGCCGTGTAAGCTTCGTAAAGTTTGAGGTAATCGTCTTTGGTCATGTCGAGGTTGTAATTCTCGCGCGGGAACACTTCGTTCCTACCGTTCTTCAGATAAACGTTCTTGATCTTGCAGTCGTCGAACTTGCTGGAATCTTTTTCCTGATCGTTATCGCGTCCGGTCTGAAAAAGCACTACGACAAAATCTGGCATGTCGAACTGTATGTTGTTGAACTGCGTCGTCACGTCGAATTCCATGTGACTTCCCGACGCCATCTTCTGCACGCACTGGTAACCGTGAAAGTGAATCGGCACCTGCGGACTTTTCAAGATCTCCGCTTTGTACTTGAGGGCGTAGTTCGTTTCGTATTCCACCACCGGCATTCTCAATTCCATGCTCCGGATGACACATTTCGCTGCTTCGGGTAAAGTGTTGGCTATCGGCGTGGTGCCATCCGGACCCAAAGTAGCGTATCGCATCAGTGCGTCGTTGTCGTTGGCCGCTCTTCGAAACGTGATCCTCAGTCCTCCCTTCCACATGATCTCCTTGTAGTCCCAGAAAAAACCAGGCAACAGACGCATGGGAAAGAGCACCGTGTGACTTTTCGTCGATATTTTGGCCCCGGCTTCGAATCCCCCGGCCTGGTAGTACGCTGCGTCCGTTTTGGATAATTTCAACGTTCCCACTGCCGTCGACGTGATGCCTGGATAATCTATTCTGTCGATGACGGTGTTGTGTTTCCTCACCTCCACCTGCGAGAACAGGTGAGGCACGAAGTTGTCCACGAGTATCAAGTTTGCTGCTGCGGGAAACGCGTCTCCGCTTTCTTTCTTCACCACGTCGAATTGAAGGTAGAGGTCCGCTCTGTGAGGATGAAGGAACCCGTCGCCTACGTCCACGTCGTATTCGATCTCCCTGTTCGCTTCGTTCAGATTGGCGAACGTGCGACGGTTGGGAGGGAAAGATTGCAATTCGTAACTTTCGATTTGCTCCATTTTACATGTATGGTTATTTATTATATGTTGATCTCCACGATGGCCGTCGTAGTGGCACCTGCGAAATCCACCACGTCTCCTTTCTCGTTCGTCACCACCAACTCTATGTCGTCTATGCGGTTGCGACATACTGGAAAATAGATCGGCGAAGAGGGCGTGTAGATGATCGGTTCCATGAACTCGGAACTTGGTTTGAAAGTGGCTATGATTCCCGTCTGCTTGTGACTTCCTAACAATCCGTCCGAAGATTTCGTGATCATACCTTCGGCCACGTTACAGTGCACGTTCAGAGTCTCTATGGCCAAGAATTTAGGAATGTTGGTTGCTACGTGCTTGATGCCAGCTTCGAGTTTGGTGTCGTTCTCGAAACCTAAAAGTTCCTCCATGGTGCCCAGGTCCACGGTCTCCGTCGCGGATAGGATTTCCACTCTGTGCGTGACCGAATTTTGAGAAAGGTATGTGCCTTTGGGTAATTGAGCTTGCAAAGTGGAAAGATTGTATTGTCCTGGCGTGACGACGATGTGTTCGCTTCCGACGCTAATTTTGTTGTTGTGCTGCGTGACGTTAGGTATGAGGTACATGCTGTAGAATGCACGCAGAGCCACGGATTTAGGATAGACGATGTCGTCGTGCAGCGTGAGTTTCAAGATTGAAGATTCGCTCGTGAGATGGAACACGCCCATCCTAGTGATGCTGTTTGAGGTTCCACAATGCTTTCTGGAAATCCTCGATCGTAGGGTTATTTATTTTAGAGAGAAACGCGAGCACGGAGAGGCAGAGATGGCCGCAGTTCACGTCTCCGAAATCTTGAATGCGTTCGTCGTTGTAGTATATAGAGGTTTTGTTCGTTTTCAGATAATGAATTAAATTTGTAGGTGGAACACCTCCGAAAGAATCGAAAACGAATGCTTTATCATTGTCGTTTTTGTGGTAACATATCCAATGCGTGCCTGGATTTTCTTGACCGTCCAAGTTGACTACTCCGCATTCTCTTTTTTTAACGCTTGAAGGTAACGAGTCGGACATGAAAACTCCTCTGAAGTGTTTGATTTGTAACGGTTCGATCAGAGATTCAATGTCTCGGTTGGTGAGTGCTTCTGTTTCTTTTTTTTAAACTTTCTCATCACGCCCTTTCCTCCTTTCTTCTCCATGGCCAGGTTGTGACGTTTCTGTTCTTCCAACTCGGCCTTGTTCTTCTTCGAGTCGATGACGGTTTTCGCGATGGCGGCACTTCCGCCGGCCAAACTTCCAACGGCCCCCAATGCTGCTAGGATGGCCGGGATGCTGAATATGAAACCTCCGATCTTTTGCTGTTTCCGCGAACGCTGCAATCTTTTCAATTGAGGTGTGCTGAGCAGCAATTTCATTCCGTGTCCTTTCGACAAGCAAGAACGTTTCTTCTCGCGTTGTTTCTTGGTGAGTAACCCATCGAGGGCACCTAGATTTTTAAGATTGGAGTATGGTATCTGGTACACGACACCCTTGGGTTTCATGTTGATGCTCTATGTGTTATTTTCACGGTATGTTATTTATATATATATTCTGAGATTTTTTCTTGTGTAGTTTTTTTTACGGTATGTTATTTATATACCCCACCCCAATTTTTGTTTCGTGTTCATGGCGATGGTGGTACCCAGTGCGGCGACCCGTTCACCCAGCGATGCGTCTCTGCTCACGAACCTTTCGAAAGCTGCATGTTCCAATTTTTTGTCTGCTTCGTGACGTGCGTCCAGATCCGTCTGCGTGGTGTTGTAGGCGATGTCGTGATCTTTGCATGCCGCGTCCAACGGATTCACACCCTTGTCTCCTCTCTCCAATCTTTTCTCGAGTTTGGTACCCGGTCCGCAGTACTGGTAGCCAGGTAGATGCATCTCGAAAGGTAACTTGTTGATGATGTCGTTCACGAGTCCCTTTCCTTCGGCCACGTTCCAAAATTTCGGAGGCAGCGTGTTGATGATTTTGATCAGGTAACCTATGCCCTTGTCGTCGTTCACGATGAAGTTGGAAAGTTTCGTGCTGATCATGTCCACGATGCCAACCTTCTCGTTGTAGAAATTACGGTTACCTGCATTCTCTTCGCCGGCTATCACCAACAATCGGTCCACGAGTTTCCTAACGTCGTCCACCCAAACGAATTCTTTGGGTAACGTGTTGTAGCGTTTGACGCCGCTGCCCGTTTTGACCTGGTTCCAAATCGGTTTGATGAGATTCCTGTACTTCTCGCCGCTGCTCGATTTCACCCTATTCTGCGAGGCGTCGTTGTTCTGGTACAAGGCATCCGTCATGATCAGAATTTCCTTGTAACTTTGGTAATCTTCGTCGGTGTAATCTTTCGGCTGCTTTTTGGCAACGAGTTCCCACAGTCCCACCGTACCCGGATACCTGTTCCAACTATCCTTGTCGCCTAAATTGACTTTAATGTCGTTGCCTTCGAAGGTCACCTTCGATTTCCCAATCTTCCACACCACACCGCCGCCTTCGCTGGTTTCCATGCTGGGATACAATCCGAACACTTCATCCTTGTCGAATTTCCCCGTACTCAGGTAGTCTCGTGCCAAAGGTCCCAACTCGATTTTATCCGAAGACGACGTGCTACCAATGGCTCGACGTCGTGCCGGTGCATCCTTCAGTTCGAACGGCGTCGAAGGAATGCTCGAAATAGGCGTGGGTACGGCGTAACTTTTAGCTGCGAGCGGTACGAGTTCATTAATCAAATTTTTATTTTGTTCCGTGACACTTTTAATTTCTTTACCTAGACTGCTGATGGCATCGATCACGGGTTGATCCTGACGTTTCTTCTCTTCGTAGAATCCGCGATTCTCGGATTTCCAACCTTTGAAGCGTTTCGCGAGGTAATCGCGAAGCTTGAGATTTTCGTCTTCGATTTTTCGTTTCGTCATGACGTTATTTATACACGTCGTTTCTCACAACGTTGCAACGTTTAGAAAGTCGTTGATTTTGTTTCTGTATTTTCCGTCGTTGGGTTTCCTCGTCATGTCGATCGTCGCGAATCCGAAATCGTCACCGTTCCAGCAAGAAGAGCAGCCTTCCGAAAATTGATTGTAGTTCATGTCTCCGCCTACGTAGTCATCGTACGCATGCTTGAGGTTGGTGTGATCTTGACGAAACAAACATATGAAATTAGCGTTGTCGCGCACTAACTGTTTTGGAATTTTGGAAAACGTTTGAGCTAGGTAAAAGCAATCCATTTCTTTGTGACGACCTTGCGTGAAAAAGTTGCGAATTTCATTTTGATTTTCCAGGATGGCGTCGTCGAACACAACGACTGAATTTTCACGACAATCGTCGAGTGGTTTTATTTCCGAGGCGAACGTTGCAATGTTCAGACCATCGTACAGTTTCATCAGTTGCTGGTATTTGGATTGCTCCAAACTTTTCGAGAACACGTACAGGTGCCTGTTCTTCCAATCTAACCAATTCGGTGCGAGGAGAAAATTGTCCACGAGCAGTGTCGTTTTCCCACATCCCGAAGGACCTACGATCAGACAGCGGATGCTGTCGGGAAGCAACTCGCCGTTCTTTTTTTTTCTCGTTTGACTTTCCGGATCCGGTAGACGCTTCACCACGTTCCACGTACTCACAAGATCACTTCGTTCGCCTCGATCCAACTCTTTTCCGGAAGTCCCAGCCATTTGACAAACAGTTTGTCACCTTTCCTACGCAATACTTTCTCGATGAGGTACGTGTCGGGGTGTTTTGTTTTAGAGAGTTCCTCTTCGTAAAATCTTCCTTTCAAAATCTCGCCGCTACTATCTTTTATTATATACGTGTGTCGGTTTCCGGGTAGAACTCGAACCACCGTAAAGAGTTCCGTGCTCCAATTTTTTGTGAATCCCTTCTCGAAGGTGCGTTTGAATTTGCTGATCCTCACCTGGTCTCCAATTTTGTATTTAGCTTTTTTTGTCGTGGGTGTGTACTTTGGACAGTAAACTGTAGAAATTAAACGCTGCTCGTCGGACTTGGTAACGTCGGCTGGCTTCATGCCTATTGTTCTGTGTACCGTATCATTATAGGTGTCGACGAGTTCCGGCAGGATGTCGACCCATTTGTAATTTCCCCGAAGCGTGAATCGTTTCCACATGTGTGTTTTCAAGGTTCGATTGAATCTTTCCACGATGCTGGCTTTGATGTGACTGAAGGTCGAATAATGTTGAATCTTGTGTTTTTGAATAAACTTTTGGAATACGGCGTTGTAAAATTCTTTACCGTTGTCCGTTTGCAGAAACCGTGGTTGTCTGCCGCCGCTTTCGCGAAAAATTAATTTGAATGCTTCCGTGACGCATGTTCCCGTTTTCGCCTTCAAAGGTAGAGCCCATGCGAATTTCGAAAATGTGTCTATGACGGTGAGGAGGTACTTGTTGCCCTTGTTCAATTTATGTACGTTTTTCAAATTGCCGCTACTCATCTCCACGAGGTCGCTTTGCCAGAGGTCGTCGATGCCCTTGGTTACCACAGCCAAACGTTCGTAGTTACGGCGTGCAGGTTTATGCAATTCTTCGACGATGGCTTGCCTAGACATTTTTTCTTAGAGATTACGTTTCAAGAGAAGCACAAGCGTGATGGGATTCAAAGAGGGTGGCACTTCGCTCGTGTTTTGAATGATCAGCTTATCGCCGGCACTCACGTCGAAAACGGTGAGATCTTCGTCTTCGTGTATTTCATATATGTTGCGCGTTTCGTTCCAACGTGCCAGAGGAATGTTTCCTGCTTTCTGGACACCACGATTCGATATCAAAGTCATGGTAGGAACGCTAGCTTTTCTACCGTGAGACCAGTACGAAAATTCGTTTATCTGAATCGTGCCATCGAGGAGAAACTTGTAGTACGGATGATAAGGATGCAACATGTACAGTTTGTTACCTTCGACGAACGTGGAGATTCTCTGTTGATTGGGTACGCTGTTGATTTCGATGGCTTGCAGGGTGAACAATTTGGCGAATTTAGTGTCGACGCCGAGCAGATTACTGTGAACTTGTCCGAGTTTATTTTCGATGGGCAGCAAATGCTCGATTATGGCATCCGTTACGGCAGAAAACGACGGTTTGATTTTCACTTCCACGTTCAGCTGCTTGTAGTTTTCGTTGAGTTCTTGCAACTTGGCACCGAAAGAAGCCAGCGTCGATTCCTGCGTGGATTCCAGCACTCCGACTTGATCTCTGATGTTGACGACGATGTTCTGAAGGTTCTCGACTTGATTCAATTTCGAGCTCTTCTCGGTAAGATCGTTCACGATCCTTCGCATCTCTGTAAACTGCGTGTGAAGGTCGGCGACGCTCTGGGAAGTGGGCAGCGTCGACACCAGCGAACTAATTTCGTCTCGAATCTGTTCCACGTTCGCCGTTTCCGTTTCTAGTCGTTTCAGCATTCGAGATATGTTTCTTTTCAAAGCGTGCAATTCTTTGGAGGTGGGGAGATTGGCCACCCTACTCTCGAGATCGCTCAATGAACTTTTGATGTCGTTCGAATCGGATAGTGCCGTCACCGCCGTTTTCAATTTTTCCAAATCTTCGCTCGAAGGCACGCTCGTCCGTAACGATTCCAAGTCACCCTGTATGTTGTCGAGTACGTGATGAAAATGAGCGAGATTCGTTTCGACGTTTAAATTTTCTAAATATTCGATCTTCTGCTGAACCGTGCTTAACGTGTCTTGAATGCTCGTCAACGCTCTCGCTTCAGCGTGAATATTTTTAATTTCTTCGTTGATCAATTCCAAGGACGCCTGAAGCGTGGCGATGGTGGTTTGAATGTGTTCGAAATCTTGATAGGCCTCCAATTGAATTTTTATGTTCGCGACGCTTTTACCGATGACCTGCAGTTCGTCCGACGATGGTAGGTTCGTCATTGTATCTTCCAAAGTCTGCAACTTGGATTTAATTTCTTCCAACGTGCTGGTGAATTCTTCTTGTAATTTGGAAACAACGACATGCAAGCGTTCTGCGTCTATGTCGTTCACGACGGTTTGAAGTTCAGAGAAATTCTTTTCTATTGCGGAAGTTCGTTCTTCGATTTCGAGTTTCAATTTTTCCAAATCTTCATTTTTCGATTGAAATTGCTGTAATTTGGCCAAATCATTTTGAAGCGAATCCACGCTCAACTGTATATTTTGAACGCTGTCGTAAGAAGGTACGTCGACATAATTTTTTATGAGCGTTTTCAGTTCGGAATCGATTTTCAGAATGGGGTCGAGACATTGCGTTTGGAGCGTAGCGATTTCCGACTCTAAACTTTTGTTTAAGGTCTCCTGCAAAGCGATCAAATCGGTCCTCAACTTCTTAACTCGAATGTCCAACATGAGAATCTCTTCTGCGTGGTCTACACGCTTGGTGTTGCCGAAAATGTCGTTAGGCATTTTTGGTTAACGGTTATTTATAATAGGATAGACGATTCGTAATTCTACAAAAAGAGGAATAAGTTTGTCGTAATCTCCGAGGAGTTCCATGTAAAAATAATCTCCTGCAGAAACATCGTACGTAATGTTAGAAAGCATCTTGTCGTGCTTGATTCGAAAAATATTCTTGCCGGTAGAAATTTTGATTTCGCCTGCGTTTTCCGGATTCACGGTGATTTGAAGTTTCCCGTCGATCGGAATTTCGTAAAAATGTAAATTGTTATTAAAAACATAAAACATCTTGCCCACATCGTCATTCAGTTTCGTCCAAATGCTGTTGAGATGAACAATCAGTAAACCATTGAGTTTAGATAATACGGAAGGTAAGAGGTTATTGGAATTTGGCGGTGCAGTCTCCATGTTGATCTTTTTGCGGAAGCCAAAAAGATTCATTGTCTTTGTTAGTTATTTAAGAATACGGTCAAAGTTTTTTTTGTAATAACACGCAAAATTTTTTTTTTGTTTGCTTGCGTCACAATACAGGCACGCGCGCGCACGTGTGTGTGTGCGACACATTGTTCCCGAAAGAGGTTTACAAAAGTCACGATATATAAACATTTGGTCCCACAGTTGGAAAATTACGATAAGTTGCATTCAAAAGTTTCAAAATATCATATAGTAGAATTTTTGTAGAGTGGGTAGGCAACACCGACGAGTTTTAAATAATAATTCAAGACTCGTCGGTGTTGCCAATTCCTATTTGTAGGTTAGCTTAGCCAGTGAAAGATCATATAGTGGAATTTTCTTCGGATGGGTTGGCAAAACCCAAGCCTCAAACAAAACATCCAATAGAGTTGCCAAATATAAAAAAAGGCAATAGACCCCCCTCATAAAAGGCTACAGTAAAAACCCACAGTGTCGCCAACACTAGGCCCCCAACAGTATTGCCAGACATAAAAAAATACATAGGCCCCTCAGGTCCTTTGATAAAAATTTACAGTGAAAAAACCCAGTAGGTTAACAACACTGTCAATCTACGGTAGTGTTGCCAGATGCAAACAGAAAGCAATAAACCCCCCCCCTCATAAAAGGCTACAGTGCCCCCACAGTGTTGCCAACTCTGCCCTCAAAATATACATCATAAAAAGCTACGACGAGCGCCACAACCTTGGTGATTTTTTTGGGTAAGAGTTGGCAACACATGCCTTACGAGAAAAATCCATTAAGGCGATCGAGCCCCACGAGCCCCAATTGATGACTTGGTACCCGGACACTAGGTCTACTTACAGTTTTTCACAATCTACCCTTAACTGGTATTTTTCATATCTAAGTAACCGAAATCAACGTGTAAAACTGTCGCCTACTTTATTATCTAATAAATTATATATTTCATCTGGTGTTCCACAAGGATCTATACTAGGTCCCTTATTGTTTACGATTTATATTGCAGACCTACCCTCAGTTGTCAAATACTGTAACGTACATTCATATGCTGATGACACTCAACTAACCAAATCATTCAATCCAACAGAAATTGCTAGAAGTATTAAGTACATAAGTAATGATTTGGGTGCGATAAAAACATGGTGTGATGCAAATGGCCTTAAAATTAATGCTAATAAGTCATGTTATACATTTATTGGAACTCAAAATGCTATTGGTTCGGTCGAGCACACAAATACAACAATTACAATAAATGATGATGTCATACCTAGAGCTCAAGTAGTTAAAAGTCTTGGACTGATATTTGACACTCGTCTATCATGGAATGAGCATATTAGCCGCCAAATCAATAAATCATTTGGAACACTTAGATTCTTGTTTAAATTTAACAAACTATTATCTTCAGAAATTAAGCAGCGATTAGTTGAAACACTTATATATCCATTTCTCGACTATTGTGACTTAGTGTACTCTTGTAGAATAAATAAAACTTTACAAGCAAAGATTCAAAAATGCCAAAATGCGTGCATGCGGTTCATATTTTGCATCCCGAGACGTGAACATATTTTACCTTCCATAAATAATAAGAATATCCTCAATATGTACCGTAGGCGGCTACTGCATACATATTGCCTTATACATAAAATTATTACATCTGGCAAGCCGTCGTATCTGGCAGACATGTTGATCCCTCGCACCAGTATTCACAGCCACCATACAAGAAATAATTTCAAATTTAACCTTCCACTCTGCAACACACAGGCATATCAGTCGCCGTTTTCATATTCTGCTGCAAAAATATGGAGTGCCCTACCTAAGACCATGTTGAGCATATCTAAAATAGAATCTTTCCGAAATGAAGTAAAGAATTTTCTTTTGGCAGAGCAGAGATTGTGTTCAAATACTATGATGTAACTTGTATGTTTATGTTATGTATTTTGTCTACATGTTTTTGTTTTTACTTATTTTTCATTCATTTTATTTTATTTTTATGTAGTTGTCTTTTCACAATTTTTGTATCATTTTATTCATACATTTGTTACAATTATTTTATCAATAGATTTTGTAACTAAATCATACAGTTTATTGTACACTGTATTAATACTGTAATAACATATGTATAAGAAATGTAAATTTAAATGTAATCTATGACACGGGTTAGGTGGCAGAACAGCCTCAGGCTGAACCTCGCCCACGTAAATAAAGAATTTGAATTTGAATTTGAACGTGTCCGAGTTTATTTTCGATGGGCAGCAAATGCTCGACTATGGTATCCGTTACGGTAGAAAACGACGGTTTGATTTTCACTTCCACGTTCAACTGTTTGTAGTTTTCGTTGAGTTCTTGCAACTTGGCACCGAAAGAGGCCAGCGTCGATTCCTTTTTTGGATTCCAGCACTCCAACTTGATCTCTGATGTTGACGACAATGTTCTGAAGGTTCTCGACTTGATTCAATTTCGAACTTTTCTCGGTAAGATCGTTCACGATGCTTCGCATCTCTGTAAACTGCGTGTGAAGCTCGGCGACGCTCTGCGAAGTGGGCAGCGTCAACACCAGCGAAGCAATTTCGTCTCGAATCTGTTCCACGTTCGCCGTTTCCGTTTCTAGTCGTTTCAGCATTCGAGATATGTTCCTTTTCAAAGCGTGCAATTCTTTGGAGGTGGGAAGATTGGCCACCCTACTCTCGAGATCGCTCAACGAACTTTTGACGTCGCTCGAATCGGATAATGCCGTCACCGCCGTTTTCAATTTTTCCAAATCTTCGCTCGAAGGCACGCTCGTCCGTAACGATTCCAAGTCACCCTGTATGTTGTCCAGTACGTGATGAAAATGAGCAAGATTGGATTCGACGTTCAAATTTTCTAAATATTCGATCTTCTGCTGAACCGTGCTTAACGTGTCTTGTATGCTCGTCAACGCTCTCGCTTCAGCGTGAATATTTTTAATTTCTTCGTTGATCAACTCCAGAGACGCCTGAAGCGTAGCGATGGTGGTTTGAATGTGTTCGAAATCTCGATACGCCTCCAATTGAATTTTTATGTTCGCGACGCTTTTACCGATGACCTGCAGTTCGTCTGACGATGGTAGGTTCGTCATGGTATCTTCCAAAGTCTGTAACTTGGATTTAATTTCTTCCAACGTGCCGGTGAATTCTTCTTGTAATTTGGAAACGACGACATGCAAGCGTTCTACATCAATATCGTTCACGACGGTTTGAAGTTCAGAGAAATTCTTTTCTATTGCGGAAGTTCGTTCTTCGATTTCGAGTTTCAATTTTTCCAAATCTTCATTTTTCGATTGAAATTGCTGTAATTTGGCCAAATCATTTTGAAGCGAATCCAAGCTCAACTGTATATTTTGAACGTTGTCGTAAGAAGGTACGTCGACATAATTTTTTATGAGTGTTTTCAGTTCGGAATCGATTTTCAGAATGGGGTCGAGACATTGCGTTTGGAGCGTAGCGATCTCCGACTCTAAACTTTTGTTTAAGGTTTCCTGCAAAGCGATCAAATCGCTCCTCAACTTCTTAACTCGAACGTCCAGCATGAGAATCTCTTCTGCGTGGTCTACACGCTTGGTGTTGCCGAAAATGTCGTTAGGCATTTTTGGTTAACGGTTATTTATAATAGGATAGACGATTCGTAATTCTACGAAGAGAGGAACGAGTTTGTCGTAATCTCCGAGGAGTTCCACGTAAAGACAATCTCCTGCTGAAACATCGTACGTTATGTTAGAAAGCATCTTGTCGTGCTTCATTCGAAAAATGTTCTTGCCGGTAGATATTTTGATTTCGCCTACGTTTTCCGGATTCACGGTGATACGAAGTTTCCCGTCGATCGGAATTTCGTAGAAATGTAAATTGTTATTGAAGACGTAAAACATCTTGCCCACATCGTCATCCAATTTCGTCCAGATACTGTTGAGGTGTACTATCAAGAGACCATTGAGTTTAGTTAACATGGAAGGTAGAAATTCATGATCTGTCGTCGTGCGGTGTACAGTCTCCATTGTTTGCTTTCGGAAACCAAAGAGATTCATTGTCCTTGATAGTTATTTATCGTGTATGTGAGACAGTTTACGTTTATTTTTTTTCATTTGCATTGCCTACAATTTTTACTAATTTCTAAACGACAGTGTCCCCAAGGCAACGTGTGGATTCCGCAAGACAAAATACATCTTTTATCGTCATGCGGATCTAATGCTACTTTCCTAACTTTGTTTGTTGTAATCACGTGGTCTACGCTTTGGATTCTTTGTTCTATACTTAGTATCGTCGATTGTGAGTAAAGGAAATCGATGTAATCGTGGAAGGTGAGTTTGTTCTCCACCGTATTTTTGCCCACACCTTTTGCTTTCTTCGTGACGCTACTCTCTGTTCTCATGGCATACATCTTCGAACGCAAACCCGCGAACTCGACAATAATATCACCGTTACATTCATCTTTCAGTTTACCTAGGACTTTTTTGTTGAGGGAAGGAATCCCAAATCTATTGGGTTGAGGATACGCAGAAGTATCGAAATACTCAAGCATGGAAGGATTTTTTATGTCTTCGTATAGGTTAGGTGTTTGTATGCTGTAAATGAAGCTGTCGGTGTCCGTGTACAAAAGTGACATCTTATCATTGAAGAAGGGTTTCATCACGTCGTAATGAAATTCGAACATGTAAAGTTTCGACAAGTCGAGAACCGTTGCGCCAACGTAAATTGGTTTTCTGAATTTCATCAATTTTATATCTAGATTGAAAAGTGCCAAATTCTCGTTGTAAATTTTTCTCGACTTGAATCTAGGATCGGCTATCCACTTCCGACATTTATTCTTATCGGAAATTAATTTCACGTCTACATGATTCCGCACGTTTTCCATCGTCTTGCCATACACAGCATTGTTCATTAATTTAAAGAAGTCCTTGTCTAAATCGGAAGTGGCAGCTGTTCTATGTTGCGTGTTTGTTTCAATGTACGGTTTGAGCCACTCGGAATGTTTAAACCTGAGGACTCTTCTAACATTCGCTACCTTAGCACCCTTCCCGATCAAGAATCGGAGATTCGAGTAATGAACAACGTATCTCTTTTTGCCCTCTAGAGTCAACAAAAGCTTGCATTGATTAGAATGAGGCGAAGATTTGAACTCGGATGCCGGTGGTAAATCGCTGAACAGATCGTGTAAATGGTCGGGGAATTCGATATCCACCTCTGCGAAGAAGCCATACTCACTATCGTCGAAATTTTCTATGTCTATTGATGCCCATTCGAATCCCCCGTAAGGAAGTTTCTGTACCATGGCATGTCCGTAGAGATTATTAACGTCGGCGTAGAAGATGTAATTCGATGCTCGATTTGAATCGTAATCTTCTTTCATGTGCATGTTGTTGGCTTTTGCATGTCTCTGTACGCATTGTACCATCCCGCCCCGAATCCCCCTCTCGATGAAAAGTAACATGTCCACGTCCGATATCAGTTCCAGCTTGACCTTTGTCTGGAATAACATTGCCGACCACGCTAATCCCGGTAGACTGTAGAAATACGCTGGATCTAATTTGTAAATACTCGTTGCCGTTTTCCTGAACGCTTGAAAAACATCCGCGAGTATCGTCACGTCTAATTTTAAGTATGCATCGTGGTAGTCTCCGAGTGTCCTACATTCTAATTTCTCCCACATGAGTTGCGCGTGTTGGTATTCTTCGTCCGTGATTCCTTTCTCTCTGAGTCTGCTGTAAAATTCTCTTGGAGGTGGGAGAGCGTCGTCGTTAAATTTAGAACCATCACTAACGTATTCGTAAGGATAAATCCCTTTACGTCTAACGAGTTCTATGTCTACGTTGGGAAAACTAGCTTTTGTAATTTTGAATTGGTCGTCTAAAAGTTTGCCGGCAAGAGCGTCCAGGCTGGCAGAGAGAAATCTGTACGAATCCAGAAACCTCATCTCGATGGTATTTTTAGTCTCGGGAATCATAACTTTCTTACTTATGGAAATGTATCGTTCTTCGTTTTGAGCAAGAATATCTATTTTTTGAGCGTCGTATCCGAGTTTCCTGATTAAGGGATGAAAATCGTAATTAGAACCATTGTGAAAGAATATGGGGACGAATTTTGGTTTTTGGATTTTGAGGTTGCATGCATTACAGATTCCGCTTACGAAGCGACCGTCCGTATGCGAATGGTGAAACACTTTACGATTGTCGTCCGTGAAGTGGTTATCGCACACAGGACACTTGACGGTGTCATAGTAATTTTGAAGTTCGATAGCAGATAACGGAAGCATCGGTTTCGATGTTTGCAGCATGCATCCAATTTTCCCAACCTCCTCGATCATCTTTTCGAAGAAGCGTTCGATTGCATCGGGTCCTCGGTATACGTACGGTTCATCTATTTTATCCTGTCGCACGACAACGTAACCGAAACTGTTTGGTTCGTGAAGTTGGTAAGGTGTGGTGGAAGAAACTTCGGGATCCGGATCGCAGTACGAGAGTGGTTTGAGGAACGCCTCGAAATCAGCAACGATGATGGCCGGATGTTCCAACAATGCCTTGTGCATCCTAAATTCTTCCACTTCGTTTTTTTCGGGCATCAACATTCGAACCGGTCTGTTGTTGCCGCAATAAATTTTATGTTCGGCAAGTTTCTCGATAGCAATCTGACGTCCGGTGTAATTTCGATAATTGGATTGTTTTCGATCGTCGAACGTGGTTAGACATCTCGGGCAAACTTCGATACAATGTTCATACTTGGTTGTTTGACTTTTGACCAAGCGTGATAGTGAACGAATTAGCGTGTAGTGATGAACACTGTCGTTTGAAATAAGAAGAAGATTAATCACACGAGCATCGTCATCGTCGACATCGCTTATCCTGACGGGATGCACGACATGTTTATCCAACGTATAGGAATACACGTTGATGATTAAGCGTTTTCCTTCTGCATCTCGTGCTCGTGTTTCGAATTTTGATATATCAGAAATGGTCACCGGGTATTCGATGCCAGACATTGCATTTTCCAGTTCGGGTTCATGCTGCTTGTAATGATAAACCCGTTCTGGATTATTTGACCAATGAATCGGGTGAAGTTCCGCCAACACACACCAAAGGAAACACTTGTTATCGCTGTTCTGTATATTTAACACAGCCCTCTTGTGTTGAATGTTCGGTGGAAGAGGAACGTAGCTGGAAGCTCGAAGAGGCGAGAATCGGTTCACGTAAACGGTTAACGTGTGAGGACTTCCACACAGAGACCATCCCGACCCTTTAGCCTCGAAATCGTCGTGTTTCTTAACCAGTTCATTTGAAAGATCAGAATAAAATTCGTCCAAATTATCGACGTCCGCCAAATGAAGAGCCTGGTTTTTGTACGATGAAAAAAAATACTTGTTGTACCATCGACTTTTTCGTATTCGGAAAATAGATCAACATATACTTTTATGGAATTATTTTCCAATTTATTTTTTAGAATATTTATCACGGATGTTTTCGTTTCACGCAAGAAACTAAGAATGTCCCGGCCTGGTTCCGAAGTAAAAGAGAAATCCTGAATATGACGGTTAAATGCAGATCTAATTGGTTTTCGTTCATTACATAATTTAATTTGCTTGGAAGTGGAAGCTTCGGTTCCTGGATCATCGATTTTTCTTTTCACTGTTCCTTGTTCGGTCGATGGTTTGCAAATTTTAAGGTGTTTACTTAAATGTGCAATGCTGATCATTTTTCCGCATCGAGCACAAGACTTAGAAGGTAACGAACGATTAATTCTCGAACCTGTTTCGCTACATCTTGCCCTGTGCTTGCTAATATTAGTTTTAGATATTAATTTTTTGCAAGTAACACATTCGATCAAACTGGTGGATTCCATTATGCTTTCTCAGATCACACAAACCAAAAAAAAATAATTTCCAGGTATGTTATTTTATATGGAATTTCTCGGGGTGATTACAAAACTCAAAAAAAAAATTCAATCTATACTGTGAATACAATTTTCAAGTATGTTATTTTATATAGAATTTCTTGGGGTGATTACAAAACTCAAAAAAAAAAAAATTCAATCTATACTGTGAATAGAATTTCAGGTATGTTATTTTATATAGAATTTCTGGGGGGAATAGATCGTCACGAGCATCGTGTGGCCCACGGCGAAGGCTTACCTGGCGTTCGTAGAAAGGCACGCGACGCAATTCGATCTGGGGAGGAAGCTCGATCTGTCAGCCCCCACAGCTGGCTAGTTTCAAAAGCGACTGCATCAAACGCTCTAGCTTGGCGTCACGTTTTTTCGAGAAGGTTTTCGGAAAGGATCCGGCCAGGTACCTGCGAACGATTTTTTCCGAATACCGTCTGCGACAGCCACGTTCTCAACGAATTTACGTGGACGACCCACACGCATTACTTTCTCGGCTGGGGTCTGATCTATCGATTCTGCTGCATCATCCCGACGTTCTTCATCATACACTGCAACATCAATTACCTGGTGTTGCATTATACGGTTCTGGAAAACAAGTTGAACGTCCTGAAAGATTTGTACCAGGACGTGACCGAAACTGACGCGTTCAAAACTCAATTTCTGCGCCTCCTGAGGACGGAAAAAAGAATATCGAATCAGTACAAAACCTTCGAACGGACGATCCTGCCGGATAATTTTCGTTTCCACCAGATCGTTGAGGGTTGTGGCAGCAGCAGCGATCAACAGCACAACGTGTGGTCTTGGGCCACGTACATCGATTCTCTCAACCTGGACGCGAGCAAAGAATGCTACTTTCCCAAAAAAGGATTCCGCATTCGTTCGGGAGCGCATCGAGCGCGTGAACTGGGTAAAGATCCCCTCGCCGTGGGTCGACGTCGTGCGAACGCTTTTTTCTTATTTTCATATGAAAGATGATCGCAATTTCGGAGCCAGGCGATTCGAGGCAAACAGCAACAACAATACCGTTAAAGCGGTCGTTTCCCCAAAGTTAGGATTCAGCTTGATCCTCGACCAGAACGACCAGCAGGAGAACGAAGCGTGCTGCTTGCTCCATTTCGTCCCGGGCAACAACATTCGCATAGAATTCTCCTGCTGCGACATACCTGACTCGTGCTGCGAATTTTGCCACACGATGTGTTTCTTGCAGACGCTGAGCAACACAACCCCACGACGCTCATTTCTTCGGATTTGAAAGTTATATACTCGTAGGCACAGAATCTTCCTCGCTGCAACCCACCACGAACAATTACAGAGTATGCCAAAAATGCCGCGCCTGGTTTAGATCGTCGTCCGACGTCGATGCTGCAAATTTGCAATTAATTCATCATCCTAGTGGATTAGTTTTGGATTTGCGCCAACCTGACAAAATTGTTTTGAACCCTTTCTTGATAGAAGCCTTAACGTCCCGAGACCAACGACGAAATTGAGATGACGAGCATCGCCAGCACGACGGACACCGCATCTTCGACCACGAGTCCCTCTAATAATTCGAGCACGAAGACGCTCTCAAACCTCGGTGTCGGTGCGAAAAATAAATTTCCACACTGGTCCGAGCACACCCTTCCACGCATACGAAAACATTTCGGCAAGCGCGTGTACAATTTGGATTTTCTCTCGACGGTACTGCAGAACGACGATCCTGTCGATAAGGCGCCTCCGATCAAATTAACGCTACACACTACGATCGGTGCCCAATGTAAGTTAGTTCGATGCGCAAATAAAAAAAAAATGATAATAACTCGTGAAACTCTCTACAGAGGCATATGGCTTCGATAGCCATGACCATTATAGAACTTTTGTGTTGGGCACCACGCACACCCCCCACTCTCTCTATGGCAGGGGATATTATTTTTTATTCTATTTTTTGTTAGGGTCTTAACAAAAATAATAATTTTGATTATCACACACACACACACACACCGCAGAAGATCACACACATGAGTTTTTTTTTTTTTTAAAAAAAAAACATCGTAGCAGGTTACGCCGAGAGCGCACAAGGTCGTAGTAGATTACACTGAGGGACCTTTTACAGTAAGAGGAGACAGCAGACTTATAAGTAAGTCATTTCAAAAGTGTAGGTCAAAGGACGAGGTAGCATAAGAGCAGGAGGAGCTTAAAAAAGTGATGCCAGAGCTTTTTTTTTCTGTTCATTTTTGTTTGGGGGTTGGCAACACCGAACCTCACTTAAGGGCGCAGAACTCTCTAAAGTCCACTACACATCGTTCCCGAGAGAGGTTTACAAAGGTCACGATATATAAACACGCTGTGAAACATCATCAGCGCAATAAATGAGGCGCGGAACGTGGAGAAAAGGTGAGTTTTTTTTTGTTTTTTTGAGGTTTTGGTGATCCCCAAATGAGTAAAGTGAGTTTTTGATGTTTTGGTGCTCTTTTCTTCGCTGCAAAACATCGTCAGCGCAATAAATGAGGCGCGGAACGTGGAGAGAAAGTGAGTTTTTAAGGTTTTTTTGATCCCCATTTGAGGTTTGTGAACCGGGTTGATTACACTACTTTGTAGAGGCTCTCGTGTAGTTTAGCACGTAATAAAAAAGGATAGGTTAAGTTATATCACGTAAGATCGTGGCATTCGTACCAAGTGTGAGTGGGAAAAAAAGGGAAAAATGGGAAATTTTACAAAAACATCGCTAAACGCTAAAACGTCGACAAAAAATTGTCAAAATATGTCAAAAAGTGATATTCAATTGATAAAAAAGAGCATTCGTACCAACTGTGAGTGGGAAAAAAATTAGATGCGGTGAAAATTGCACTGAAAAGTCGTCAAACGCTATGAAATCAACAAAAAAATCGTCAAAATATGCTACCACTGAGGATAAATCCATAAAAAAAAAGCACTCGTACCAAGTGTGACTTAGAAACGCTCAATATACACTACTCATGTGTATAACAATATCCCATACTGAAATGGTAAGATATAATTATTTTGAATTTTGTACTGCGAAAAAAGCCGCCTCATCTCGTTACCCCGAACGCATTAATTGCTTGGTTCACAACTTCACCACTAAGGATCCTATCGAGACGAGACATGGCAGCCTTGGTCTCGTTCTCGTTGAGAGTTGTAAATGTCTGTCTCGTGTTTATTTGTAAATGTCTCATTGACAGTCTCGTCTCAATTTATAAACATCCGTCTCGGTTTGGGAGGGCAATTCTCGTTCTCGTCTCAAGTCTAGAAAAATATAGAATTAACAACGTATGCAGAGGCTTATCATTATATATAAAAAACTTTCTTTTTTTCTTTTTTTTTTTTTACTCCTCGTTTCGACGATACAGCCCTCGAAAACTAAATATTATCCTGCTTATATATGCAAACCAAAATGCAGATTCAGAATTACCAGGAATGAACTGGCGTTGTAATTATTATACACAAAATTCATGATTTATCTGAGGAAGTCGCATGTTCCAGGTTTGACTCTCGACCTGGGCATGACTGTTTCCTTGTGAGTGACATTTCATTGAACTGGAAATTGTTACATGTGAGGATGTTACCTCGAGACTTTGGGGACAGCTAGGGGGATGCTTCTATTGTTAATGTTAGTATTGCTCACGAGACGAGACACGTTCCGTCTCGTCTCATAAAAGGAGATGGGACAAGTGAATATTTTCGAAATGAGATGGGACAGAAGAAAAAGTTCGTCTCTTATCATGGCAGATTGGGTGATACTTAGATTGTGCAGTTGGTGGTAGTGTGTGTGTGTGGGGGGGGGTGTACTCCTGCACCCCGACTTCGAATACTGCTTGTAGTTATTCATCTTCATTGTAGCGATTAGCCAAAAGTGGGAAGAAATGTGATGTTAGAGATGATACATAATAAATTAACCATGCGTTCTCATCGTTGCCGTTAGAGAAAGTGAACAGAAGAAAAGCGACGTAAAAATAGGCTAAATACAAAAATTTGCAATATATATATTAACTGAAGAAAACTGGCATTTACTGCAGGAAATTAAAAAACTCACCGTACCCTTTTATACCGTATCACCTCTTATATTGCAGAAATTGGCTTGTAAACCAGTGTGTTCTAAAAGTATTATCTTAAAATTTGTGAAGAAAATATTATGACGAAAATAACTGTAATTCCAGAAAAGGCATTGCTATAATATTAAGTTCTTGCCAGTCAGAACCAACCTATGTATTCCCAATGAACAAGGCTGTTCACGTGTTCAGCCATTGACTGTTACAAGGTACGCTTTGTCACCCTAATGGGAAAACCCTCTACCGAGTGGCTGAATTATAGTAAATACTACTATACTGCTAGGGCATAATTCATCTCCAAGAAATGGAGCACAGATTTTTGCACTGGAAGTTGTAAGATACTTGTTTTACACAGTAGCAAGTGAATTTTCTGTGGCTTCCGCGGCTCATGCTAAGTTGTCGGGACGAGCAGAAGCCCCGCCTGCACGCATTTCTAAGTGATGACGTCAGAGGACCTCCTGTCTGTGGAGAGGACGTTTTCAAATCCGTGACGTAGTAGGTGAATTTCAGCGGTGTTTGAAGGCGCGTTTCTCGAGAACCCAAACAAATATCGCCGAGATATTTTGCACATCTCATGTTTGTGTCATTATCTGTAAAATGAATGGATTTAAAACGTTTTTTATGTCAAAGTGGAAATGTCCATTGATGCTGTACGTCACGAAAACCAAACGGCCTCTGATTGGATATTCCAGTTATGACGTTCTCGTTCGGCAATGAACTCCGTCATCTGCTTTGCGCTCTAAAAATCCATGCACGAAGGCGTTCATTGCTCCTCGTGTTAGTAACGCTGAATATTGAAGAGGATTCTCTGTGATTTTCAAAATTAAAGTTTCGATTATGACATGCGAGAGATGTGCGAAAGCCATTTCCGGCAAACTAACATGTGCAGATGCATTCACGGTAGCTTCATATTTTGCACAACTGATATTGGATGGAGCAGAGATAAGAGGAGCGAAAGCAGCGAGTTAAGTTTTGCAAGGGAAATTTTACATGGTGTTTACTTTCATCGACAGCTTATTCAAGATCATTTAATATTATTCTGTTGAAATATTTTTTTCTCAGTAGCAATCATTCCTAATTTTCAGTCATTATTAGCAGTGCTGGTATTACTGCAGTGCAATAAGTTTACCTGGAGAAAAATGTCAGTGTCTTTTTGCACGACGGTATAAACCAGCATTTTTTCTTTTTTCTTGCGTAGCTGAAAATAAATGTATGTAATGCAAATGAGCGTCGGGAAGGGCGGGAATTCGAACCCGTCCGTTGACCAGCCCCTAGAAGTTGACATCGTTCATTTCAAGTTAGGAAAAAGAAAAGAAGAAAAAAAAGGTAAAGTGCTCCCCTGTGCTTAGCACTACGCCATAAAGGCGTATAGGGGGTGTAGGGGTAACGCCCCACACTTTCTTGATCCGGTCGTGAGTAGGGGTGATGTGATCAGCATCACGCCCCTGACCGCCTTTACCCCCAGGGTTTCCCCCAGGTGCCCATGTTATTCGACACTGGGTGGGCGCAGGGGCCGCTTCCAACGTTAGAAAAGTTCCCGGATTTGAACCGGCCGGGGATCGAACCCGGGACCTTTAGCATGGTAGTCAGATGCGTTACCGTTTCCCTCACTTAGATGATTGTACATGCATCTGTCGTATATTAGAATAAGTTTTATATAACTATAAATTACATCAAAGAAATGGAAGAATCCCTATAACCGGGATTGAAACGAAATAAATATTTTTATTTTGTAGCATGTACCGTAATATGAACACTAGACAAGGGTCATATTTTTTTTCTCTAAGATTTCCATGTTTTTTTTTTTTTAATGTATTTCCTTCTGATATCCGTTTCATATTAATATGTGTAACAAAATTGGTGCGAGCCCTTCTTGTCTTTACTCAGCATTTTGACAGGGTTTGCCGAATTGTTGACCGTGAAGCACCAGTACCTTCCGTAGATGTTTTTGTTGCCTTGTGAATGTTGAGTTTCACACTCTGGATGTTGGCAGCGATCATGAGGACAATATTTACAATATGTCTTCTTTATTCTGATCGCTCCAACACACACAATAAGACGGCAGGGAGTTCGTTCATATTTTTCGAGAAACAATAACAATAATTAAGGGGTTCAGAGCACAAGTGGCATAACGCCACTTTTCATGGAAATTAAGTTACATGTATAACTTAGAACTGTAAAGTATCCACATTTCAGTGCTAGAAGTAAGTATCTCCTAAGTTTCATTCTTAATTATAGAGGCACCACTATGTTTGTGCTCCAAGAGCTAAATATAGTGACACTGATAGTACTAAGTTATTTAAACGTGCCTTTTTCTCAAAACTGTCTGGAGTTATGCGAATTGTGCTCTGAACCCCTCAATTATCTAATACACTGGAATATTTCTGTGTCAGGAGCAACTGAACCTTGACATTGATTATTACTCACATACTAATAAAAATACCAAATTTTAGGGCACTAAGTAACAAAGCTGGAAAAATTCCTACGGGTCGGACATGTATTACTCAAGCATGTTGAGTTGTGAAAGTGATCTGTCAACAGCAATTTCTGCCAACTGCCTTATTTCAAGCTCCTGAGTGTAGATATGTAGAGGAAAGTATGCAAATGTGGAATACCATAAAAATATGTTACAATTATGGATGACCGCCCGGGTTGTTAGTTATGAAGAGTACATACCTTTCAAAGAGTATCCACAAAGATTATTGGTTCTCAATAAAAAAAATAATAAAGGTGCAGAAGAAATAAACATAAAAAGTGGAAAAAGTATAAAATACCTCAAAATAAGGGCTTGCAATATGGAATACTAGAAACAAGGAAAAACTTAAACAACAAAAAACCACGAAATTCATCAAAAGGTAGAAATAAATGAAAATGTACTGGTAAAATTATAAAACATAAATAGACCACGTGCCGGCGGCAGTTCCATTTAAAATGGCTGCTTTCACAGGTCAAGAACGACCTAGCTGTGTGTTTTGGCCACATCCACTTCCAACAAGATGGCGCACCACCTCACTATCTCACAAAAGTCTGGGATTTCCTCAATAACTGAATTCCAGGTCGATGGATAGGTCGAGGTGGGTAAATTGCATGGCCACTTTGTTCACCTGATCTGAAACCCGTCAATTTTTACTCTGAGGATTTCATTCATTGACCTGGAAATCGGTTATTGAGAATATCCTGGACTTCGGTGAGATAGTGAGGTGGTGCGCAATCCCATTTTCAATGAAACTGTTGCTGGTGCTTGGAGTGGTGGAATTTAGTTAGTACTATTCTACAACGATAGTCAAACTTCATGTATTTCCTTACAAAATGACACAACCACCAGTTCTGTCATGTTTCCGAATAAATTTTAATACAGTTACGAAGTGCTTTTTGGCCCCCTGTATATATACACTGTTATCATAGCCTACTTTTCCATATTTAAATAGTACATTAAAATACTTATTCTATACATGAAAACTCATGGTATTCCATATTGCATGTAGAATATGCATAACCATTATGGCCAATCTTAACATCTCATAAGCTTTAAAATCTTATTAGGTTATAGCTTTCAACCTTCAGCTTCCTGCAAACTTCATTCTCATTATCTTAGAAATTAAGTGTTCAATATGGCAATGGCCTCTAAATGACTGACCGTCAATAGGCAAGTCCAAAAATCCACAAATCAATTCATAGCATGCAACTTTCAACACATTTCATTCCAGAGTGAGTGAATAATAATAATAATAATAATAAAAAAGGTAAAGTGCTTCCCTGTGCATAGCACCATGCCATGAAGGCGTATAGGGGGTGTGGGTGTAACGCCCCACACTTTCTTGATCCGGTCGTGAGTGGGGGTGATGTGATCAGCATCACACCCCTGACCGCCTTTACCCTTCCCCCAGGTACCCATGTTATTCGACTCTGGGTGGGTGCCGGGGCCGCTCCCAAGGTTAGAAAAGTTCCCGGATTTGAACTGGCTGGGGATCGAACCCGGGACCTTTAGCATGGTAGTCAGATGCGTTACCGACTCAGCCACCGCGGCCACTTTCCAGAGTGAATAGAGATGCATAATGGGACATCAGTTCCAGTGTTTTCCTATGCCATCTCTAGTTTGTATCATTCCCTATTGCAGATTCACTGGTATTTCATATTACAAACCCTGAACTGCAAAACGTCCAAACAGTTAACATCAAAAAGAAAATGGACAACAGTGAAGATAAAAACATCCTTTGTATTCAGAAAAGAAAGAAAGGAATAATGAGCCTTAATTAATTCATTTTTAGGGAAATGACCACTTACCTTGGTTAATCAAACCTTCTGGAATTCAATTACTCATAAGTTGGAGCAATTTGCTTGGAAATATGTTGATAGGGCATCAAGTCATTATTTGCATTAATTTTGTTCAAAATGAAATGTTGTATGGCTTAATTGTAACCCTATGGAGATAATAAATAATAATAATAATAAATAATAATAATAATAATAAAATATCATTAGAAGAAGTCAAGACTGATGATTACTCAAACAAAAACATTTCATAAGAATTCTATCTCACCGTTGCCAGGGATATGTTATTTTTTAAACACAGCTTATTCAAGAAGTCATTGGGTGTCAAATCAGGACTGTACGGCGGATGACCCATCAATTCGATTTTTTGACTGTTCATAAAGTCGGTTTTTAGACGAGATGTGTGACAGCTGGCATTGTCTTGATGAAGAATGATCAGACGGCGTTTGCTTGTTTTCCGTTTTTGACCGAAGACCTCTGGCAAACAAATTGTTGTGTACCATTCAGAGTTGACTGTTCTACGTTCCTCTAAAGGCACAGTTGCCACATGACCAGTTTTCCAGAAAAAACACGCGACCATTTGTTTCGATGTGCTTCGAGCACGAACAACTTTTGTTGGATTGGGTTCATCTTGAAACACCCATACAGTCGACTGCTGTTTACGTTCCGGCTCATATGCATATATCCATGATTCGTCACCTGTTACAATCTTATATACGTCTTTTGAAGCACCACAATTGTATTTATTGAGCATTTGTTTGCACCAATTGACGCGAGCATCTTTTTGAGTTTTTGTCAAATTGTGTGGGATCCAACGAGAACATACCTTTCTCACAGCTAAATGATCATGTAATATTTTATATATGCTGGTGGAACTAATGCCTATGGTTGCCTCAATCTCACAGTATGTCACATGACGATCTTGCAGTATTAGGTTTTGCACAGCATCAATGTTTTCTTGAACAACAACTGATTTTGGACGACCTTCGCGAATCTCGTCGGTGAGCGAATGGCGGCCACGATTAAATTCGTTATACCAGCGTTTCACAGTGGCAAAGGATGGGGCTTCATCCCCAAATGTGGAAGTAAGTTGATCGATGCACTCTTGTCTTGATAATCCACGTCGAAAATCGTAAAAAATCATCGCACGAAAATGTTCACGAGTTAATTCCATTTTATTGTTGTCGCGCAATCTCCAAGGCAACATAAACAACACAACTGAAGCTATTGACAAAACATTTGAAGTATGTTATGGTCAATAATGCCAGACGATTCCGTGCAAACGTCAAATCGCTCCTAACTTCAATCAGTGTTGCCAAGGCTCAAAATATAAATAGTGACCCTCGTAAGTAGAATCTATTTATTAAATAAACCAGCATATGCCCCTACAGGGACATATGATCTGTGCAAGCAGTTTCTTTTCCTGTGAATGCTGTTTCTATAGTGGAACCACAAGGAAAGAAACCTGCGCAGAACCTCATCGCGCTGGCGGGTGGGGGTAAGGATAGGGAGAAGGAGCCTTGAACACGGCCAACGTCAGTGTTGCCAGACCTATTGATTTATCGGGAGAATTCCATAATAAACTATTGCTATGGCACCTCCAACGGCCCGAGTGGAGTTCCCGAGTGGAACTCACGAATTATGCCAAACGATACTTAATTGTGCTACGATATTATTATTATTATTATTATTTTATTACTATTACTACATTACTATTTTTTAGAAAATCTATTTCTATTTTAGTTATTTTACGTCGCTTTTGTGTGTCTAAAGGTAAGTACGACAATATGGATGAATGAAAAACTGATGAAATGGATGAAGTGACACGAAAACAGTGAAATGTCGTTGCCTTAGGTAGAAACATATATTAAATGCAGCAACATAGAGGCAGCATATCTGACAAATAAAGTATGTGAGTGTTAATAACAAGAAATTTGCTAGAGAAACTTTCATCGACTTGAAAATACTTAATATATTATTCTTAAATACTTAATTTTCTACAAAATTATATAGCAGCATGGCCTTCCAGAAGGAAGTGCAAGGATGGTCGCCACCCCCCCCCCCCCCTTTCTGGAAAATGAATGTTGACATAAAAGTACCTATTATTTCAGATGTACGAGTTGATTTCAGTCACAGTAATTTACATCAATTATTATCATAGGGATGTCGGAACGTGATAATTTCAAACTCAAGTGGAGTTTTCTGAGAGGGCAACATTATTACGGGGTAATATGCTTCGTTTACCCGCCTGATAAAAATACATAGTTTCCCCTCGCTGGGAAAAAATCTGTGGACATCCCCTTGCCCCCAGTGTGCACGCCTATGCCCCCCCCCTCCCCTTCGAGAACGTTGTTCATCCGCTACTATTAGATCATCGGATTTTGTAACAGATCTTCGGGTTTCCCAAGAAACAATCTCCCAATTTTTTCGTCTGACCTGGCAACACTGCCCCGAGCACCGATACCGGCAGGGAAGATGCGCGAACGCTTTTGACGGAAGGTTTTTTTCCTTGTGGTCGAGCTATAGCTTTGAAGTCCTTGTGTTTTTATATAGCCACTCACCCATTTTTCTTCAGCTCCCTTGACCTTACTGCACGCACACAGGGAGGAAACCCGGTCGTCAAAAGGGTGAAGTTTGCATAATATATAGTGAGCAGTTTCCTATGTATTAAAAAATAACTTAAATAGAAACTCAATAATATCTATGCACCAGAAACTCCACCTTGATGAATAGGTTCTCATTCTCATTATTATGAGCATTCTGAAGCAGTCTTGTTAAGACAAACTCATGCGTGAAATTGAAGCTCCGGTATCCATGAACATTGGGATCTGAATGCCACTTATTTTTCCAATAATGAAAGGTTCCTGAATTTTACTATTTTAATCTTGCAATTTGTCGAATTACAGGTGCATCTTACTGGCGTGCCCTGGCCGTGACTTTTTTTTACTTCAAAACATTATTTTTCTTTGCAGCTCTGTGGAAACTTGCCAGTTGAGACGTTGAGGCACAAACATAACATTTGCATTTCTGTTTTACTTTCCCGTAACAGCCATCAGTCCCTTGGACTGACAGGGTGTGTCGCCTCTGAAAGCAAAGTTAATGATTTTCTGTTCTGTCTCATACTGACGAAACAAACCATATTCTAGCATCTCTTGACTGTAAATTCAAACTTGTGAAGATCCCTCATGCTGTTGAAATTCTGACATCTTAATCTCTCACGATATACAGGGTTACATTTACGCCTAGTAAAATTAACCTTCTCCTCCACTGCAGCAGTGGGTTTTGTCCTCTCGAACCATCTGTCTTATCTTGTGAATATAAATGGCAAATGACTCATTCTTAGCTGAAAACGAGAGTCCAAGAATCACTCTAATTCTCGTTCGTGATCCAACCCATGAAAATTCTTCGAGCAACAAATCCCTGAATTGCCCATAAACTTCAAAATGAAAGAATTCCTTCACCTCTCCTTTCAAAGCTATCAGAAGGTGATAAAGCAATAAACTTCCATCCCTTTTGTTTCCCCGATTAAAAGTTGGTAACTGTACCTCTTAAGATCTTCTGGACGAATCGTCGGCCTGTTTGTTACTCTTGCATTGTTTTTTGAACCCATTGTTGGCATCGAACTCATTTACCAAATAGCAGACGAAAATGCAGATTGAGCCCTTGTGAGCATTTTGACCCCTTTTCAGCAACCGTTATTCACTTTCCCTTCTTTGCCTGTGTCCTTCCACACAAAAATCAAAGGACAAGACCCCAATATTCATCGATACCGCAGCTTCAATTTCATGCATGAGTTTGTCTTTATTTTGGAATTTGGAAGAAATGGGGGCAAAATTACGTCATAGTCAACTGAATGTACAGTTAGCTGAGGGAAAAACAACCACTGTGGGACACGTCTTTTTCAATTTAACTTTCTATGGTATGAGAGAAATTCTTTGTTTTGGACAATCCACAGCATAAGCTGATAGCAGGCAGAAGTTTTATGGCCAGGGCAAAGATTTTAATTGCACCCACGTTGAACGGTTGGGCTTTTCTGAATGAAAGGGACAATATTATTCCTTTTGACACAATTGGGAAGAAAGAAACAAAAACTAGTAACAATCTGTACTCCACCGTCATTCAAGTAGAAGAGTGAAACATAGAGAGAGGGTGCGTGAGAAACTGATAGTCAGAGGGAGAGTGATCTTACGGACTTCAGCGGCCTCCCGTAAGTTACAAAGCATCCTCATGGTGGTTCCATCGATGGTAGCTCACATTAGAGAAACTATGTACATAATGTAAATTAAGGAACTTAATGGAAGAATCTGAGCCTTGCTTGTTTTGTAAATAAAAGTATAAAGCCCATTACTGCGACTTTCAGCAATTACCCTGCAAAGTAAATGAAGTAAGTTCTAAAAAAAAAAAAAAAGGTAAAGTGCTCCCCTGTGCATAGAACCACGCCATGAAGGCGTATAGGGGGTGTGGGGGTAACGCCCCACACTTTCTTGATCCGGTCGTGAGTTGGGGTGATGTGATCAGCATCATGCCCCTGACCGCCTTTACCCCCCAGGGTTTCCCCCAGGTACCCAAGTTATTCGACGCTGGGTGGGCGCCGGGGCCGCTTCCATCGTTAGAAAAGTTCCCGGATTTGAACCGGCCGGGGATCGAACCCGGGACCTTTAGCATGGTAGTCAGACGCGTTACCGACTGAGCATGTTCTTGCATGTCAAATTGATTCTTTAGCTCCGAGTGCTGTGGTGAGGGGTGGGAAGGGAACCCAGGACTAATGAGCCAATTTAGTTGTTTATTTGTTCTTTTTTCCTCCCAGAAGCAACCTTGATGAAAAGGTTCTTATTCTTATTAGTATGTGCATTCTGGAGCAGTTGTTCAGTAAAAATAAGAGTGAAGGCCATCATACTGAATATAACCCAAAACACAATTTAAAAAACTGAACATCTGGGCTATCTTCTTTGTTGGGAGAGCAGCCTGGAGGGAGGGGGAGGTCACCTGCATTGCATCACACTCACCTTGGAGGACTGAAGCAAGTGCTGTGGACAGAGATAAAGGTGTTAAATTTCTGATTCGTTGCTCATTTGTCATCAGGAAAACTTAAGATAAATTTCACTTCATTAAAACATGGTAACATGTAAAATCAAAAGCCATTTTCAGTCTTATTTTTATTTAACACATATGTGTAATAATATATATAATGTAATAATATATCTAAATATATATTTGTGCACATGTATTTACATCAAAAATTAAAATTTATAAAATCAAGTGAAGTGCTGTTCTAGCATGAACAAAACACAAAAAATAACAGATTATAAATCATTACAATTTTACTTTGACTATTAAAGAAACACACTATTTGGCAAAATGCAAATTTCAGTGTTCAATAGATTTCTTTACACACACTTGCACTTGGACATAAAGAACAGGAATACTGCTGAGTGTAGCATGGGATCACAGTTGAACTAGATCTTGCACAAGCTTGATCAAAGAAGAAGGCATCTATGTATTCTTCACATAAGACCATATAATCACAGCCATAAAAACTTAATTCAGATGGGCACTTAGTCAGGTGCAGCACAAGGACCAGGCAACTACTTGTCTGGGTCACTAGTCACTTGATGGTACCATCCACTGAAATTACAAAGAACCATGTTTATACCACTCTGCTACAGAGGTCAGCAACACACAAACTTTGGTTACCAGCATGTTAAATCACCTCACAATAATCTGGAAATTTAGTTTCAAATTGCCTGGAAAATGTGGAAAAGTCATGGAATTTGTAAAAAAAATTATCAAAAGATGGCATCCCCCAGCTAATTCACTTTCAATTGCATCAAGGGATGTTTTGGATTCGGGGGGATGTGGGAGGTAATTTACATATAACATTCTTCAAATAAATTTTTGAAGTTGCATTTCTCTCTTGCAAACAGCTCGTAGTAAATTTCTGAGTATCAGAGAATGTTCAACCAATGTAGAATCTGGTATCACTGGGTACAACTGAGTGTAGAACTGTGTGCTTCTTTTCTTGCAACAAATTAGAATTAATATCATAGAGGTGTTGATGAACATTCCATCAATAGATCCATCTCTCGTAACATTAGCACCCACAACAACCAAACTGTGGCAGGAATCAGCAATAGGGGTGTGCTGGAAGGTAATATTTCAATGGGGAAGTAAAGAAGAGGACATCTCGGCATTCGGGATGTGAAATGTTAACCATTTCCTGACAAAGTAAGGATATTTTCGGGATGAGAAATACTCAGGATTTTGTGGCACGAATTCTGCACATTTTTCTCTTTGAAGTGACTTTACGCACTTCTGGAGATAAGAAAAACTGCCCTTTCCAAGAAAATCCAAACTTCTACAGGGCAGAAAACTTCGAGAATGAAGAATGTTTAATACAGAAAATTACATCAGGTGTACACTTAGGCCAATACCTCATCAGCTTCTGAAAAATCTTCATAGTCCTATCAATGTTGCAATTAAATATGTGATACAGAAAGTCGATACAATCTACAATTCCTAATGATTGTGAATTAGAGGTGATTAAATTCTAAATTTTCTGCCCTATATGAATGGAAAATTTCTTTCAAATATCAGTTTTCATTCCAGAAATACAAAAATAATCACTTCATGGAGAAATATTGTGTAACACTTCAGGTTTTACCATATTGGGGGAATTGCAAATATTATATGAAAATGAATGCTAAATATTTTCTTGAAAAACAGCTCTACTGAACTAGTTTTTAAAAATATTTTTGTAAAATACCTTTTTTTAACAAACCTTCTGTTGTTTCTGAGACGTTCATTTCAGAAATATTTACTTTCTGTGTTTAGGTGGTTAAAAAGTAAATTTTAATTGATGCATTTATTGTGCAGTGTCAATTAGATTTTCAGTCTCATACACATGTGAATATAGTATTTAAGTCTTTCACAGTAAAATCTTCATCTAGAGGTAGATGTGATTGTGTTAATAACTTTATTTTTAAAAAGGCATTTACTGCATTTGAAAAACTTAAACATTCATTAGTACATTCTAGAAATAATTTTGTGTTCAGCGATCCAATTACATTATTCACTTTGTAATTCCAATGTGCATGAGCTTAGCTTCTTATTATTTTCTGCACATTCTTTCATGAATTTCCTCATTCATTACTATTTCATAATGGACAGCGATGTTGTGCCAGCAGATTTTTGAGTTGTGGAAAGTTCTATTTTTTCCAATTAATATCCAACTGATTAATTAAAATTACAGCAACATTTGTTAAAATGTTGCTGGCTATTTCTTCCCCATCACTCACGTGTGGGCAAGACAAGCAATGGTGTCTGTGTGAAGGGGCAGGATCAGATACATGAAAATATTGTAAAGTATATGACTATTACACTTGAAATACAGGTCATACCCTACCCATTTACCAAAGTGCTTGACACAAATTTGAGCAAAGCATCCCACTAGCATGATCCAAAATTCCAAAAATGTGAGAATTTAGCAAGTCATCCCCAGATGGGTGCCAATGGCCCTAGAAACACCACACACAAAGTTTGGTAGCCAAGCAATATTTTTTGGATGCTTTTTTATTTTACCTACTATAAGGGTAACATGCTTAGAATGTAGGCATCCCCACTGAATGTGCTTTATGACTCTCAAGGGATCTGATCACTTCAATTAAAAAATAAATTACACTCAAAGGTATCCAGAAGGTCATGAAAGAGTTACCAAATGCATATCCATTGCAGAAACATAACATTCGATTGTCAAGGACGATTTTGCATCAAAATAAAGATTAGCATTAAAATGAACAAAAGGGGTGTACACCCAATCATCAACCTCACTTCCACATAGTACACCTTGGACTGCATTTTGCAGCCTAACGAGGCTCTGCCGTCTGGCCTTATGGCCAGTATAATTCTTGTGCACATGAATTATACAGGCTACTTCAAAATGATGTGAACGATTTCAACTCCTTATATTATTTTTATTTTTCGTCCAAATTGCTTTAAATTTTACATGTAATTCCTAAAACTGTCCAAGTTTCTTTGATAAAATTTTGAACACAGTATCTCACAAATGTTTTATGTGAGCCCCCTTTGTTACTCTGCATATATTCATTCGGTAATCCAATTCTGTCCAGACCCGTTTCAACATGTCTGCATCAACAATTTGCACTGCAGCAGTAATGCACTCTTTGAGTTCATTGACATCTGCGGGTAGAGGAGGTTTGTACACGATGTCTTTTAGATGTTCCCACAGAAAAAAATCACAGGGGGTTAAATTCGTGGATCTTGGTGGCCAACGTAGTAACTGTTGATCATTTTGAGTAGATCGCCCAATCCAGCAGTCTGGCAGTCTGTTATTAAGGTAATTTGTAGTAAGCATGTGTAGGAATGTTTGTCCAGTCACAGTTTCTTCGTGAAAGAAGTATGGACTGTACACTTCGGTAGATGAAATGGCGCAAAACACATTAGTCTTCGGTGAATCACACACAACTTCAATGATTTGACGAGGATTCTCATTCCCCCAGATGCGAACATTTTGCTTGTTCACTCTTCCTGCCACATGGAACGTAGCCTCATCACTGAAACAAAGTTTGTCAATAAAATCACCACCACCACTGCATAACTCTAGAAGTGGCTCATAAAAAAATTTGTGGGACGTGTGATCATTAGGTGTTAAATGTTGTGAAAACTGCACTCGATAGGGATACATCTTTAAATGCCTACGCACCACGCACCAAACAATTGCTCTAGGCATTGTTAGCTCTTGACCCACTTTCCTTGTAGACTTTTGGGGCCGCGTTGAAAACTAGCTCGAACTCTTTCGATATCTGCCTCAGACGTGGACGGTCTACCGGACGATTTTCCTTTGCAAATGCATCCTGTTGTCTTGAATTTATCATACCACTTACGTATGGAGTTCTTGAATGGTGGTTCTTTACGAAATTTCGTACAAAACTCACGCTGAACACTAACAACAGACTGATAAACGTGAAATTGTAGGATGCATAAAGCTTTCTCTGCACCACAGGCAGCCATCTTGGAACTTATCACCCTGCCACCTAGTGGAGAAATTTGGAACTACTACGACCATTGCAAACAAAACTCGAGGATATGGTTGAAAGTATTTACATAAAACTTTAATTGTTGATAAAGTTTTATCGCTCCTGGAACGGTTTCTTATCGTTCAAATCATTTTGAAGCACGCTGCATGAATTGAGTGCACATAATTCATAACTTGCTGGAGACTGACCTCAGCGTGTGTGCTCCTTTCAGTGCAGTTCCTTGATTGAATTCATGTGCCCATTAGGGTTATGACTTTTTGTAACCCCATGTTCCTGTGTCATAAATCAATGAACTTTTGTTCAAAGGTAATGAAAAGGGAAATAATTTAATTTAGTTTTAGAAAAAGGTCTCCCCCAAACCGAAAAATCGATTTTACCATATACGCGTAGGCCTATGTCACTAATGCTGCGGCATTGGACACCAATTTTATTTATTTAATAACTGTACAAAAGTCAATCCTTTATGACGTGAATTCATATTGTAAACAATAGATGAAGAGGAACAGAAACAGTTCATGTACTAAATTTGTCTCCTGTCGGTGAGCAGTCAGTAGGTTCCAGGTGCCAGCATTCCAGGACGACAGGTTTATCACATGTTTAATCTTTCATTGGATAGTCCTCAAATGCCCAAAGCAATATGCATACCTTGGAAGAGGGGTGAATTTAACAGAAACGACAAGATAAGCTTCTAGAGGACAATTATTTCCTATTCCTGTCAGTTTACCATTGTCAGTTGTGTACATTGATAAATAAAATCACTTTTTTTTATGTCAATCCTTGATAATCTATAAATAGAAGTAAATATTTCCGGTTAGTATTCGCTTATTTACGAGTTACAATTATTCAGTATTTCCGGAAATTTAGAAAAATATAATATATTAGTAAGTGCTATTCCTTTAAGATCTAAATGGGAACCTATTTTCCTGAAATGGCAGATGTGACCGAGCTTTTGTGTATATACGTATATTCACTTTGAATGGAGTACCAATGCTAATAATAATACTGTTGTTACCTCAATATGCATTTATTATTATTGTTATTATTATTAGTAGTGGCAGTAGTCATGTCTATTCATTGTGGTTCACGTTCCGGTTGTTGAATGAAACCACTTTAAGCATTGCTAATACTACTAATATTACTACTACTACTACTACTACTATTCAAATTTGTCAATGGCCTGACCAACCCTACAAAAATTTCTGGGGACATCCATTGACTATGGACTAATATATCCCTACACATACATTCTTCTGAGCGAGAAAATGCATTGTAATTTATTTTAATGCCCAGTAGTGCAAAGGCAGGAAATATGCCTAAGGTTTGCAATCATACGCGAAGCAATAATACATATCTGACCGTAGACAAAAAAACATGTGACTTCACGTTCCCTTATTCGCCAGCAAGCCTATGGTACCTAAACCAAAGAAATCATAAGTTCTGTTAAATTGTTTGTCAGTCACTTTCTTGGAAAATGCCAGCTTTTGTTTCTCCATTTTTTCTTTAACTTGTCGCCTGTAAGCAACCTGTATTTTATCTACGTATTCTTCTGAATCTAATCTTTACAATGATGTAAGATATATAGTACCATTTTCTTTGATAAACGCTGTCACTTACAACAAAATATATCCCTCGCGATCCGTTTCCATACTAACTGCATGGGGAAAGTACAAGGAGCATGTTGTATTAAGCCAGGTCTTCCATTGCTATGGCGACAGCGACAGAAGTGACATTTACTTTACCAGTGTATAGCATGACATTCAGTGTTGCCAGGTCCAGAAAAAAAAGGGTTGACAGTACCACAAATAAAATGTACATAGTTCTTTCGCCAGGCTTGTTGAAAACTGTGAGTGGTGGAGGGTGTGGGGCAGAGGCGTGGCGTGCATGTAACTGGTGTTATCGCAGGCAACAGCAAAATGTAAAGAAATTAAAAAGTTTTTTTCTCAATAAAATAACAACATTGTTAATAAGTTAACCGACAGCGTTGCAGTTGAGTGTATATTGCAGAGGACATTTTTTTTTCTGCAGCCGACAAAAGCAGAGACAGGCCGTTCCGCTACCCTCAAGAGGCAACAAGAGGAAAGGGTGCCCGCCAATGCAAGGGAACAGTGGGGAAAGACTTGGAGGCAAGTGTGCTAGGGGGTTATTCATATGCTGGATTAGGTGCCCTGTTGCCACTGCGGCATAATCAGCAAGTGTTGTCACATTGGATTTCCAGAAAAGAGCTAAATCCCACCTAAAATGGGGATACTATTTCTCTGAAGCAACAAGAGCTAGACTGCAAAGCCAAAGCTGGATTTAACTACAACTGAGACCGTTTAGTAATAGACGAAAAGATAAGTACTTGATGCGATTCATGAATTGGACAAACCTTGCTCCAAAAAACTAAGTTGGCAACGGTAGTACGTACATCTGGACTTCCTCCCACCACTGGAGGAGGGGAATTCTGTCGTCTGCTCAACTGACCCGAATGTGTGGTTCTTCTTCCCCTTTCCACCTCTTTGCAAAGAAACAGAGATAGTTGACAAGGCTCGACTGCTTTCACTGGATTTTCGCGGTAACTCTCTCATGAGTGGTAGTTCTTTCTAGGAGTGATTGTGGCTAAACATATCATTGAGTGCATTGAAGAAAGAAAAAAAAGAGAGAGAGAGAACAAAAATCGAGATCAAAGGCATATTTTTTTTTTTGTTTTTTTTGGGGGGGAGGGTAGGGTGGAGGAGATAACGTCTGATGGCCGGTAACACTTTTGAAAAAGTCACGCCATGCCACTGGTGTGGGGGAAGGCAAAAAGACACCTTTCAAGACCAACTTAACCACTTCTGCTCCATCAAGTTCACCTGGAGCCAGTCCACCAACCAAATCACCTTCCTGGATGTGGATGTGCACATGAAGGAAGGTCAGTTGGAAACTTCAATTCACATCAAACCTACCAACCATATGCAATACCTACACTTCTCCAGCTCCCATCCATTCCAAACCAAGAAAGCAATCCCAATCTCCCTATCCCTCAGGGGTCAATGCCTGAACACCTCACCCACCTCCTGACAGAACTTCAACCTCCGCCTACACCAAGCCTTGGTCAACCGTGGATATCCTTCCACCCTGATCACCAAACAAATATCCCGAGCTGCTTCATACACCTCCACCAAGAAACTACCACCAACCCCCCTGTACTTGTCACCCAATATCACCCCCACCTCAACAAAATCAGACCCACTCTGCGTTCTCTCCTTCCCATCCTGCACAGTGATCCTGACACCAAAAACATCTTCGTCGATAAGCCCAGAATTGTTTTCAAATGCCCCCAACCTCCAAAACATCCTGGTACACCACACCCCACCAACTCACAATCAACTCCCCCCACCCACAAATGCAACTGCCCAAGGTGCAAAACCTGCTCCATTTTTACCACTTCCCGCACCTTCCAGATCCACACTGCCACTGGCAAATATACCCTCTATCCCAAGGTACCTGCTACACCTCTAACCTGATTTATATCCTCATCTGCAACATCTGTGGTAACTTCTACCTGGGGGAAACATCCACAGCCCTCAACCACCGCATTAACAACCACCACTTATCCACCCAAAAGCCTCGACTTTGCAGTTGGCGTGCACACCACACACAATATTCCATTCAATGGCTGCTTCCAGGTACTGACCATCCACCCCTTACCCCAATCCACCAACACCTCAGTACATAAAAGATGAGAGAGAACCTACATATCAACCATGAGTGGTGGAACCACATCCCCTGGTCTGAACAAGGACACCAATTAATGATCCCCATCCTCACCCTTCACCTTCATCAACACCCTTTGCCTTCCCCCATACCCTCCACCACTCAGTTTTCGACAAGCCTGGCAAAAGAACTAAATACTTTTCTTTTGTGGCACCATCAAACCTTTCTTTCTGGACCTAGCAACACTGAAGGCTATGCTATCGCTACGTTGTTGCCACATAGTTCCCACACCTTTTTTCTACTCATAAAGATGTGGCATGCTGCCATGAAGATTTGAAGTTTTCCTGTGTCTGGTGAGTGTTTCACCTTTCCTCTTTCACTTGTTATTTAGTCTTTGTGGCTAAAAAAATAAATTAAAGTGATCAGACCCTTTGAGGATTATAAAGCACGTTTGCGGGTGTGCCTACGTTCTACGCATGTTATACTTATGGGAAAAATAAAAATGTGTGGGGCACTGTCAAAAAATATCACTTGGGCACCAAACTTTGAGTGGGGTGTTTTTAGGTCCATTGGCATTTAAATGGGGGTGGGGGTGACTTGCTTTACAAACCTAAAGGGAATTTTTGCAAATTTCGGACCAGGCTATACTTTGATTTTCACCCCAGATCATCCCCCCAGCTAGCAATTTCCACTTTGAGCACTGGTGTTACATGATCATTCAATATTTTGCCTTTTGTGAAGAACATTTTACATTTTAAAGACATGAACTTATGCATGCATATGCATGGTGACCTTGCTTAACAGGTGACGTGACCCAACAGCTGATGATGTCGTGATCAATTCAGTGATACTAACTTTTATTCTTGCTCTAAGCTACTATATACTTTGAGTGCCTGTATATTTAACAATGTTGGTTTTACACAATGCTGAAAATGTCCATTTTCTTAGTTTAATAAAATGTTATGTACATGAAATGTCAAAATATGTAAATGCTAATAAAAAGTTAAAACTATTTGTTAAAATAAGTATACTAAGAATGATGGCACCGTATCTTTGTAACTAACTATATATGGTAATACATTTACCTTGATCTTGTTGATACAATCTACCAAACTTCATTCACAGTTTGGAAACTTAGAGACGATCTTTTCAACACTAGAAGAGGATGTTCATTACGATACTGTAAGTTACTTACACTGGTGCCTGCAAGAGAAATATTATTAACACCAAATGAAATTTCTAAGAATAACATTTTAGTACAGTTATACATTCCAACTCAATCATCTCCAGAGGCCTGCACAAGACCTGGAGCAGACCCGTTCGTGAGACATCACTCCTGAAATGCCATGCAACCTGCGCAACACCCTCGCTTGAGCAGCTTGTATGCCCACCTGCCCAGATCGTTCCTGGCAGGCATTGTAGACCCGCCGGGTACCCGCAGTCTTACGATACCTAGTAGGTCTCAGTTCGTTCTTTCCATCAACTGCAGACCCATCCCTCTGCATGACGTAGTTGCTTCGAGTAGAAACTGCACCGGGCCCACACCGTTCTGCAGTGTTGCCAACTGCAATATATTTTCACTACTTAAAAAAGGGAACTCAAAGTTTCGTAAGCCACATCACAAATGAAATGAGATTTATGAATGTTGCTACCCCCCCCCCCCCCACACACACACACATTGAAATAGGTTTTCCGTGGCACAGGATCCATAAGTATATGTCGTAAACAACCAATATACGTATATATAGTGATATAGGGCAGGACTGAAACATGTCACATTCGACGCTGAGGTCGCGAGTCGAACAACACACTGTTCTACTGCGAACACCAGGGCCGTAGCCAGCCAGGAACATTACAGTTACCCTCGTTTGGGGGGGGGGTTCAAGTACTTGGATAAATGTGCCAACAACAACAATCACAATAATAGTAATAAAGTAGCATGAAAGGCATTATTATCCTCATAAATCACGCAAAAAGGGGGTAGAAGTCGGTTCTCACGTATTTGTGTTGAAACAGAGGATTATAAATATTTTTTTTCAACACGTCAATTTCACATTAGCTAATAATGAAAAACAAGCACACAAACTGTTTTTGAAAGAAAGAAAGTGCATGATAAATGCATTCCGAATGTACATACATATGGCATGTAAAATTTCCATCTACAATATTTTCTTTTCACATGGAGCGACGTATTACATAATCAATTCATCCAACTCGTAACAAACCAACATTAATAGCAAATAATATCACGGGCCGCCATAGCATTCTCTGTTTTAAAACTTTTCTCACTTAGATCGTTCGGCACTCAGGGCCGACTCCCGCTACCCCTTTGCTACGGCATTGAACTTGATGAGACTGTATAATATTTTATAATATATTTGTACTTTCATAAAATTTGAAATCAAGGGGTGCCCTTGGTCATCTGGAATGAAAATGCAAGAAAAATATGAAAATTAATTCCATTTTGAGTACCCTTTAGCCCTGCTACTCTTAAATTCTGCTAGCCTGTTTTTTCTTGTACTTGAATTTTTGACCCCCACCCTGACACCTCCGCTAGACTTAATTTCCGTCCAAGGTTGTGAGCAATGCGCCCTGCCCCCTCTGGTTGCGCCACTGCGTGCCTGGTTAAGGCACCATGCAATGAAAAACAATTAGTTTTCAGTGAGGAGATTTTTGTTTGCTCGATCATTCATTTAGATAAATGAAGCTGTAATATTGCGTGCATTTCCTGGCAATAAGATAAAAACTGCTTACACTGAACTGAAATCGCTAAGTATATAAATTCTCCTTGGAGGAGAGAGCTCCTCCTAGGACTTCATAGGATTTAGTAGCTACGTAAGTAGGCAACACTGGCTGCAGCCGTCCACGTGGTGATGAAACACCTGGAGCGACACGCTGCCGGAGGGCTGTTTCCTTCCAGCAGGTTTTGCAGGTGCCCGGGTCTTGTTGAATGCCCAGTTACCTTGTAAGTGCAGAGCACCTTGAAGACCAAGAACCCGGGTAAAGACGCAAGTCGACTTGTTGCCGTGGGCAGGCGAGCAGGTATGCCTGTCCTAACGGGCAAGCGGGCAGTGGGTAGGTAAAAGGCAGACTATGCAGGCCTCTAATCATCTCTCTCCGGTTGCCCCCAATTGTGTGGTGGTTATGCTGTCACCTTGCATTCAAGAGGCCCTGGGTTTGCTAGTAGCATTTCTGTTGCATGCACTGCTTACATGCTGCCTTTGGCCTGTGATTTTGTCATTTCCAAACTACAATTAATTACAAACTATTTGTTAAGTGCAATGACAACAATGAGATGAGTGATGCTGTTAAGAATCGAAAATGATTGGGTTCAAAAGGTAGACTTGAAAAAGGTGTTGGTTTGGTGTTGTCGCCATCAATACCAACAGTTACAATACTCCTTTTTAACAACTGCTTCAAGGTAGTGATCATAAACCCTTTAACCCAATCTACCAACACCTCAGCACGAAAATGCTTGAAGGCCTACAAAGCAGCCATGAATTGTTACGTACCCAATAGGATCAAGTAATGTAAATAGTTTGCTATTTCCTAAAGAGGAATAGAGATGGCAGCACCAGGCATGCAAGATTAAGTATTAGCATAATATATGTGAATAATCTTATAAATAAGAACAAAGCAATTTGGAAAGATTAAAAACAATAGAATATATTATAAGAAGACAAAAAATAAATATAAAAGAAATAAATTAATGTATATACTTGATAAATCAAACTAGTGATCATATGTAAATTGATCAGAAAACTAAAGTCAAAGCACTGCTACAAATTTGTGTCTTTGAACAGATCTCGAATCTGTCTGATTTGATTTACCTTTCCAATAGTGGAAATTTTGTTTAGCCCAGTGGCGGCACATTCCAGTTGATGACCCACAGCACTTTTGGTGGCACCTACTTGGATGTGCATGTCAGTTGTTTTGGCACCAAGTACACCCTAGGTTGGAAATATTTAGTGTTGGCACGTTACAATCGCAGCCACAGGGGAGGAAATTATTATAATTCCCGAAGCCTAAAGGAAAAAAGCTATAAGAAGGATAAAGTAATCCCCAGATCGTAGAAAAAGCGGAAATAGAAGGAAATTAAGAAGAAAGCTCATATCCAAACCATCTACGAAGAAGGAAGTCCTGATCCAGATTGTCCATTAAGAAGGAAGTCCAGATCCAGATCGTCCATTAAGAAGGAAGTCCAGATCCAGACTCTACATTAAGAGGAAAGTCCAGATCCAGACTACATTAAGAAGGAAGTTCAGGTCCAGATCGTCCATTAAGAAGGAAGTCCATATAGAAGAAAATTCAAATCAAGAAAACAAATAATAAAAAACATATTGAGATGAAAATTACAGAAGAATGTAGCTTATCATGTAAATAATCTTATTCCATGTATCCTGTGTTCAAATAATATATACGTTTAAATGTCTCCATTGGAAGGCATCCTGTCTGGTTTCGTTGTCTACGAAGAACCCTACCCTGTAGATATTCTAGCTGAGGTTTAAAATTAAGATGTATGTACCTTGCACCAAATGGAGGTAGCATAAATAAATGGTGACCAACTTTTGGGGCTAGAGAATTAGGAACCAGACAGAGAAAGAGAGAAAGAATAATTGAAAATGGAGGAAAGGATAAAGATGGAAATGAGAATGTAGAAGGAAGACAGAGAGAAAAGGGAAAATTTCAGCTGTTGTGGAGAGGAAGGAAACAAAGAAGAAATTATTGTTTGTACCACATGTAAGGAAATGAGACACTGGATGTGCGAAGGAATAAGAAAGGATAAATATATCAATAAGTAAAAGGGAAGAAGGCTATGTATGTAAGAATTGCAAGAAAGAGAAGCTAAAGGAATAGCAGAAGAAAACGAAAGAAGTAAACGTAATTGAATTGTTTCAAAAAATGTCAATGCAAATGGAAGCCAACGCTCAGAGAATGGAAGAAAATAGCAGAAGATTCGAAGGGAAATTTGATGAGTATAATAGAAAGTTAGAAGAAAGTAACAGGAAGTCGGAAAAGAACAACAGAGAATTAAAAGAAAAGTTGGAGGAAAGTAATAGGAACGTGGAGGAAATAACAGCGAATTAAATGATATGATAGAAAAGGGAAGAAGTGAAAGTAAAGAGATGTACAAAAGAATAACTGAGGCATGCGAAGAAAATAGGAAGTTTCTTGAAAAGAAGATAGAAGATACAACGTTATTATTGGAAGAGAGAAGTTTGGAAACGAATAGAAGGATTGAAAATGAAGTGTTGAAACTCAGACAGGAGAATTCACAGCATTGCTGAGAGATTCAAGAAAAATTAGAAGCAACAAATAAGAAGACAGAATATTTGGAAAGAGAAATTAAGGAAAATGAGGATCGTGTGAATGCAGCACTTTCTAGGATTGACGAGATCGAAAGTAAAGTTGAATTGGCAATGGCGTTAAATGAAGAAACATGGAAATAAATAGTAAGATCGAGAACGAAGCTGTAAAGATTAGGGAACAAAATGCAAAAGAACACGAAGGAATACATAAGCGATTAGAGGCGAAAATCTTATATAAAGAAAGGGAAACCAATAGAAAGTTGAACATACCAGTGTCTAGAATAGATAAGACGGAGAAGAAGATGGAAGAAGTAGAAAGAAAGCTAGGGAAGCTATCGGTTAAAGAAAGGAACATAAAACCCAGTCTTCAAGAAAGTGATACGGAAGAGACTTACGTCTAGAAAGAAATTAAAGAAGATAGCTCGAGTGACGAATCGACGACGGAGGAAGAAAATAAGTATAAGAGATACAGAAAAACAGGATGGAAAAGGAAATGGAAGAGTAGCGAAGATGGAAGCAATAATGAAAGACTATTAGATATATTGGACAACGAATTCTCAAGAGACGAGAATTACAGGAGCACCAGGATCCCTAGGTCACAAGAATTTCAGCATCTTCCGAAATTCAACGGAAATATATCTGATAAATGTCCTAGAAAGTGTTTAAGGGAACTAACAACAAATGTCAGACTTATGAGGATTCCCGAAGGAATGATTTTGAACGTCATAGAGACATGTTTTGAACAGTCGGCAGCAGGATGGTATCAATTGAATCAGCACAAATTCAGAAATTTTAAGGAGTTCAGCCAAAAATTCCTGAATTACTATTGCAGTGAAGACATAAAGGAAAGGCAACTAGAAGCTCTAAAGAGGAGATATGTCGATTGGTCAAAAGTAGATAGCCTCGAAGAACATATGTGAGAGACCCTTAGAAGCTTCAAAAATCTGAAGGAAGGATGCAGCGAAGAGGAGCTAGTTAAACAAATAGTCCAAACATTGCCTTTAAGAATACAGAGAGCTATAGCAGCGGTTAAGATAAAAGCAGTGGATGATTTGATTGAATATATAAGAACCGAAGATGTGCTAAGAAAAACCCAGAATTCCTGGAACAATAAGGAAGGAAGATTCTATGGAAAGAGGTAACATTCTGAAACTCTGAGTAAATAAATAAATAAATAAAAGTCGTAGAGGATAACTTCAGAAATGGTTAAGATGGGGAATTATAGAAGATTCAAATAGCATACATGTAAGCCCTATGCATGTAGTCGACAAACCCAACGGAGGAGTTAGACCAGTCTTAGACTTGAGAGAACTAAACAAACATGTATTATTTCCAAGAAACCAGGTGGATAGAATAGAGGAGATGCTACACTCATTTGAAGGAAGCAGATACTTTACTTCTTTTGATTTGACCCTGGGATACTTTCAAGTTGAGATCGAGAAGAAGTCAAGAAAGTATACAACTTTCAGATACGGCTCAAGACTGTTTCAATTCAGAAGATTGCTATATGGTTTAAATTCATCGGTCTCGGCATTTATGACTGCATTAAACAAGATATTTGGGATAGAAACAAAGGATTGGTTAGCCATATATGTAGATGATATGTGTATCCACAGTAAAAATTGGGATTCCCATATAAAAAGGATAGATTGGGTATTGAGCAAATTAGGAAATGCAGGATTAACAGTAAAACTAGAGAAATGTTCTTTTGTCAGAAAGAAAGTTAAATTTTTAGGACATGTTATCTCTGGTGGAGAAATTAAGGTATGTACAGACAAGGAAGAAGCGATAAGACTTTTCCCTAAGCCAATTACGAAGAGACAATTACAGAGATTTCTCGGAATGTGTAATTGGAGAAGCAAGTTTATTAGGGATTTTGCACAAAAGGCAAGACCATTGTATGAGCTATTAAAGAAAAATAACAAGTGGAACTGGTGAGAAGAAGAAGATAAAGCTTTCGGTGTACTGAAGATCGATCTCATATCATCACCTGCCATAAGCCAACCGAATTTCGAGAAAACATTTTGCTTGAGAAACGATGCATCTAATATAGAAAGACTCAATATGCTGACCAAGGCAGAAATTTATTTTATTATAAAACATAAACTAAACGTAACGTTTCAACCGTCTAGCAAGGTCTTCTTCAGACTCTGCACAAAGTACAAATGTAACAAGGTACAAAAACAGGATGATATATATACACAAAAATTACTCCCCTCCAGACTATTAGAAAGTTGTTCTGGAACATTCTAGCAGGTGGCTTTCCCTTGTCAACTGTACTTTCACCTGGAAGGCTAAACATTTTCTTCCATCGGGAATGTGGTTGGACTCTTTTATCTCACACTCTTTTTCCTTCATTCTTCTTCTTTCTTCTCTCCTCTTTCTCTCTTGTCCTTTCCTCTCTTTCTAACACCTTCTTCCATTCTTTGTTAATCTTCAGTCCCCCATTCCAGTTCATTATGTCTTCTTCACCTTTCTTCTCTATTTCCTTGGCCTCCTCCTATTTTCTCACTAGTATTCTCTTCTCCCTTCTTATCTGCTTAGCCTCATTCCACTCTATGTCATGTCCTGTTTCTCTCGTGTGTTTAAATATTGCATTTCTCTCTCTCTTAATTCGTACATCATCCCTATGTTGTTTCAACCTGTCTTTCAGCCTCTTTTTCGTTTCTCCTATGTACACACTCTGACATTCTTTACATTTCAGTTCGTAGATAATCTTCCTCTTCCTCTTCTGTTTTTCTTTTTCTTGTTTGCATTCTTCGCTATTCTTAAGATGCTTCTCCCTCCCTTCCTGTAAGTTGTAATGCCCGCTTTCCTACGCACTTTGCATATCTTTTCTGTGGTCTTCCCCATACTCCTTATTCCAAACCACCTCTCTTTTGCTTTCTCTTCCTCTTTTTCTTTCTCTTCAAATTCTCCCTTGCCACTTTTCTTCCTTCTTCTGTTTATGTCCAGTCTATCGTCCTTCTCATAGCCATTCTTTTCCAGCTGTTTCCATAGGCTATTTATTTTGCCTTCTTTTTCACATTCTTTTGTGCATAGTTTCTTGATTCTGTCCTCTATATTCTTTATAAAATTTATTTTTGTCACCTCACTTACATCACTTCCTTTGTGGCAGAATACCACTGCTGCACACTTCTTTTGATGCCAAGTGGTTTCAATTTCTTGTTCTCTCTTCCTTTTCATCAATATATCTAGGTAGCTTATCTTGTCTTCTTCTTCTATTTTGAGTTCCAATAATATCCCTCTTTCTTCATCTTGTATTTCTTTGGCAAATATTTCGGGCTGCCTCTTCGTTACCTTCCATACGCCAAAACAATCATCCACATATCTGCAAAACAGATTCATTTTGTCACCTCCTTTTTCTATTGCTAGAATGTTCCAGAACAACTTTCTAATAGTCTGGAGGGGAGTAATTTTTGTGTATATATATCGTCCTGTTTTTGTACCTTGTTACATTTGTACTTGGTGCAGAGTCTGAAGAAGACCTTGATAGAAGGTTGAAACGTTACGTTTAGTTTGTGTTTTATAATAAAATAAATTTCTGCCTTGGTCAGCATATTGAGTTTTTCATATCATGGAAACAAGGCTTAATGGTGTTATAATCTAATATACGACTAGGAGCGTATCTATTCCAGAAGGATGGGAATGGAGAAGACCAAGTCATCCAGTATGCCAGCCATTCTCTTAAGACTTTTGAGAAATCCTATACTATAAGTGAACTCGAATGCCTAGCCATCTTATTTAGAATACAAAAGTTCTCACCATACCTCAAAGGAAGGAGATTTAAGGTATTCAGCGATCACAAAAGCTTGATCTGGCTGAATTAGGCAAAGCAGTGGAATCCTAGACTTACCAGATGGGCCTTGTTAATACAAGAATATAGTTTTGAAGTAATTGATATAAAGGGCAGAGATAACCAAATTGCCGATGCATTAAGCAGAGCTCCAATAAGACCCCAACAAGAACCAGAAGAGATAATCAAATTATCCATAAATGTTATTGTGGAAGAAGAAATTAAGAATATAGTAAAAGAAGAGTGGATAAAAGAGTTGAAAGAGGATGAAGAACTTAGTACTATGTTCAAAATATTGAAAGGAGAAACCGTTGTTGGAGAAAGGAAGATGAGAACAGCTAGAATCAAAGGGAGTTACAGAATTATAGAAGGCATGATTTTTAAGGTGAATGCTGAAAATATACACCAACTAAGGCTATGTGTACCCAAAACAATGATCTACAAGATTTTAACAACAGTACATGAATCCGGACATTTTGGGACAGACAAAACTTTGAGACTGGCACGTCGTTTCTATTTTTGGAAGACTCTCAAAAAGGATGTTGTGGACCATGTTAGAAACTGTGTGGTGTGCATGCAGACTAAGCCAGCTAAATGGAAATTAAAAAAGGAAGAACTACACGTTATAGCTCACAGGCCATTGGATTTAATATCTATAGACTTAATTGGACCACTGCTGAGATCAAAAGGATTCCAATACATCCTTACATGTGTGGATATAAGTAGTAAATTTGTAATGTGTTACAACATAAGAAAGGCAACAGCAAAAGAGATAGTTAATTGCTTCAAAGACTATTTCACTAAACACTATGGAATCCTAGAAAGATATTAACATATAATGGTACACAGTTTGTATCAGAGTATTTCATAGACTATATGCAATTCCAAGGAGTGAAAGTAATAAATGTAACGCAATATCACCCCAGCTCGAATCCCATAGAACGATACAATGGAGAGATAGTCAGATTGTTAAGAACATACTGCCATGATAACCATACACGATGGTCAACGGTTGTTAATAAAATAACTAGGTTATTAAATAATGTGTTGTCAGAAGGAACAGGAAAAAGCCCTGCTGAATTATTTCTGGGATACACGGAGGAACCATATGTGTTTGAAGAATTGGAGTGGCCAGATATGATGGAGTGAAAGAGCAAAATGAAGAAAATAATATCAGAGCTGTATAAAAAGAGAAACAGAAGAAAGACAAAGGATGAGAATAAGGTTAAGAAAATAGATATCAAGAAAGGAGATTTGGTGTTTTGTTGCTTCTAGTCAACCCTAGGTGACAGGAATCACTGAGCATTAAAAAGGATTGTCAGAAAGAAGCATAGAACTACAGCAGCAAAAGTGACAGCAGAACTCAATGAACATCTTGCAGAACCTGTTTTTACAAAAACAGTCCGACTAGAGCTTCATAAATATGGACCTGTGGTGACTGGGAAAAGGTAATATGGTCAGAAGAGTTGTCTTTCTCATTGTTTCCGGCAATGAGGTGTGTGTATTTGTGGTGAATGGCTAAAGAGGTGTACTTTACAGACTTCCTGCATCCTATCCTCAGACATGGAGGTGGGTATGTGATGGTTTGGGCTGTGATCTCCTCAGGGCCGGCTCTACCGTACGTGCAACACATGCATTTGCACGAGGTGGCAAGCTCAAGGGGTCGAAAAAATGTATGAAAAATGGAAGCTGCATTATTAGAGGCAGTTTGGTCTTCTTGGGATGGAGAAAATTCACATTAAATCCATTTGCATATGCAGTACAAAGCAGAAACGGATAAGAAAAGCAAAGAGTAACTGCGAAAGAAAGCGGTACCGAAAGTATATATTAGTTGTCCTCTTACAAAAGCAGCTATTATTGTTTTGTCTGTGAAAATGGTAAGCAATGTCTACTGTGCATGTGCGGTGCCAAGTTAAAAAGCTATCTATTGTTTGATTGCATGCCAGTCCTCCACTCCCACCCCCTGTTATCGAGGTTTGAGTTAAACTGACGTGTTACATTCAGTAGTCGGAAATAGAGCTGCATTGTTCTTTGACGTGTTGACTGCGAAAGGTGGTGATGTTAGGTATTGCCGAATCTCGCAAGATGAAAATTTTAACACATGAGGAACACCGAGACATTGATGCCACTGAGTTATACATTGAACTGAAGGTACTTTCCCACTTAATAGAAGTTGATTCGCCTCCACTTGAAGTGTTGCGCTACATTATTGACAATTGTTTCGCTCCAAATGTAGCCGTAGCTTTGAGAATACTGCTTACTCTGCCGGTAACAGTTGCAAGTGGCGAACGTAGTTTTTCGAAACTGAAGCTCATTAAAACTTATTTACGTTCCACAATGGGCGAATCGTGGTTGCCATGATCTCAATTGAACATGAAATTGGTCAAAAATTAGACTATGGTTCTGTTTAAATTTTTTAATTTGAATTTAAAATTTTGGGTGTGTCAGCACTTAGGCTATTTTGCACCCATCACATTATACCGGGGCCAGCCCCTTACCATTACAAATAACAACCCTAACGTTGCAAAACTTAAAATCTTAAAATATTCTGACTTCTGTTAAAAGCTGAGGCTGTAAACGAGCACTCAGCACACACAAGGACAAAAAACAGGACAACACACACAAAATTATACTAGCCATAGTGCAGTGTCACCAGCCTCGTTTGTCTGCAAAATGCAGTCCAGGTCACTGTGTGGAAGTGACATTGACTTTTTGGCACCTACGTGGAAGGTACCCCTTACACCCCACTATGATTCTGTTATTCGCAACTTTGCAAATATGTATAAAAGCTAGAAAAGTTCATTTGTACAAAGTGAAGGTACAAAGTGAATAGTGTAATCATGAAGAAATTGTGGTATACGAGGCATACATAATTGTACATAGTGATGAAGTGAAGATGTGTTACTTCATGTACAACTTTCTGGAAAATATACATAATTATATACAGTATAAAATAGTCATGAAGAAATAGTGAAACAAAACAGGAGTGCTGAGAGTTCTACACGTCGGCAGAAACTATGGTGAGTAAATGCAACAGATATTTTATTATTATTAGGCTTAAATATATATTATTTTTTTATTTATGAATAACTTATCTTCTCACATTATGTATTCTTTCATTTTATGATGTTAAAAATTAGTTATACCATGTGAAATTGCCACGGATAACAAGCTTAGTTGTTCACACATTACGATTTGTTTGTACATAATGTGGTGTGGGGGTGGCAAGAAGTAAAATTGCACAGGCCGGCAAAATTCCTAGGGCCGGGGCTGGATCTCCTGGTATTATTTTGGCCACATCATTCCTCTGCAACATAAAATTACAGTCAGTAACTATGTAGACATGTTGTTCCGCAACAAGAATGCAATCTTTCAAGATGATAATGCACCTATTCGCACCACAAGAGCTGTTCAATCTTGGTTTATGGAACATGAAGATAACTTCAACATCTTTCCTGGCCAGCGCAATAACCAGACCTCAACATTACTGAACAACTGTGGTCGGTTTTAGAGAATTGAATAAGACTTAGATTTCCTCAACTCTCATCTCTGCAGCAACTGCACGATGTGCTTTTGGAAGAATGGTACAATATTCCACTGGAGACTTTTCAAGGCTTGTACGACTCGATTCCACGATGAATCCAAACTGTCCTAAAGGCTAAAAGTGGTCCCCCACTATGGGTACTATGTAACTTTTTCAAGTGTTTCCATTAATCTGTCCACCTCCTATGTGTATATAAATGCATACTGAATGAAAGAAAAATAGTACCAGAAGGGCTATAAAGCAAATGAGAAGGAAATACTAAACACTCAACAGACCCTGGACTTCAATTTTTGCAGCCACAGCAGCCCAAATAGCACTTCCACTTTAAATAACAGATGGTGCAAACAAAAGTAAGTGTTCAACTTACAAAGTTGCCAGGTCCAAAGTGAAGGTACAGTTGGCTCCATAGGCGTGCACACGGGGGGGGGGGGCAAGGGGGGCAGTTGCCCCCTAATCACGAACGTTCGCAGATTTATTTCCACGAAGGGTCAAGCAAGGCATTTTTCCATGGGACATATTAGCCGGATAATAGTTTTGCCCCGTCAAGAAACACCACTTCAATTTGAAATTATCACATAATAATAAATGTAAATTACTATGAATGAAATCAAAAATTATATGTGTAAAATATATACTTTTAGGTTGACATTCATTTTCGAAGGGGAAGGTGTGGCCATTGCCCTCTCCTTCCAGATGTTCCATGCCCCTTTATTATTATACTCATACTTTCACTTAGAAATTTAGTGTAGAGGAATCTTATTGCTGTTATTAAACAATATCATACTCTTAAAGAAAATTAAGTATTTTTAAGCCGATGAAAGTTCAAATCAACTTCTACAGGGGAAGGGGGTTCAGTGGTGCAACCATAAGGGGGCAGGGGGGCATTGCCTTTCCCAACATTGGGCGGAAATGAATTCTAGGAGGGCAAAGCTTGAAGTAAAATAATGCAAGACTAGAAGAATGTTAGAGTAGCAGGACAAAAGGATACTGAAGATAGAATTAGTTTTCACGTCTTACTTGCATTAGTTCTTCCAGACAGCACAGTGGGGCAATTGCCACCTCGACTTCAAATTTTCGTACAAATAAAAATTCATTTTGTAAAATTTTCTTGCTCACTTTGCTCGCAATATCTGCTTTTCTTACAGTCTTGTCAAGTTCAGAGCAGTAGTAGTTCAGGGGCTGCGAGAGTTGTCTCTCTACACCGAACGATCTGAATGAGAAAAATTGTAAATGAGAATACCATGGCGTCCCATGAAATTTATTGCACGCTATTGAATCAATACTGTTTTCAATTTATATAAATTTGGATTGATAAAATTTTCTTGCTCGCTTCGCTCGCAATTTCCTTTTTTTCTGAAATGCATTGTGAATTACCAGAAGGACAAGTAAAAACAACTAAGTACTTCAGACAGTTGCTCTTATAACAGTTTTGTTTGGATGAAAAGGAGCATGTACGTTTCAAAGACAATTTACATCATTTTTTCATCAATGGAATAAAAACTAAAACAGTGAGATAAAATGAGATTATTATTTCCTCACTGAACTTTCATCATGGCTTTTGCCTACCCTAATCGGAGGGTCTGCGCATGCCTATGGTTGATTCTGGTTGATTTGGTTTATTTAATTGCTTTTGCTAATCACACAGATGAGTATGAGTGATGATATGGTGAAATTCATGAATCGACGTTCACAAATAACACCCATGCCCATGCTGGGATTCAAACCCAAGACACCTGGCATCGAAGCATGCTAAGATATTCACTCTGCCATGGAGGCTGGCAAAAAAGTGGTTCTCTCACCGGGCTTGTCGAAAACTAATGCTAGGATGAGATTGTGTATGGACACACAGAGGAGAAGGAAAAGGGTTTGGGAATGGTGATGATGGGTGGAGATGGGGTAGGAAAGTGTAACTTGCATGAACTGCTAACCTGAAACATGGAGTGCGAGCTTCACAGGTTTAGTCCTCATCTCCACAGAATTCAAAGCAACCCCAACTGTTTTCGAGCTAACGAAACGACAGTAACTGACGTCAAATGTGGTCAAATCAGGGCAAGAAGATATTAATCTGGAAAGAAGAAAACAGATAAAATATCTATCTCACATCAAATGAACCAAGTTTATTTTCCACAGCTTTAAAGGTTTATAGTCTGCCATCTTGAAATGCTTGGAATAATTTCACTCAAATGCAGCAATACAGAACTAAAATTGATTGATCAGGGTGGCCACTCTAGGACAGTGAAAAAATTCAAGTATAATTTCTGGTTTTCAAGGTGAACTTTCCAAAAATTCAATGGTACAAGCAGATGTTTTCTCTATTTCAACCTTAATATATTACTTCCTCTCACCACCCACACTGCTACACACACACAAATATATTAAAAATATAAACGATCTGTGTGATTCCAATGTATCCAAAAATTCTAATTCAATTAAATTAAATAGAATATATATACGAGGATTACTGCAAAAGTCAAGGCAACCATTTTTTCCACGATAATACGGATCAGGCAAGAAATTTTAAAATATACACTGGAGACCCCATCACATGCAATACATTGCATGTAATGCCACTAGATGGCAGTGGCTGCCAAGACATTGAACTGAGGGAAGTGGGAAGTCAGTGCACGTTAAACAGTCGTGCAGGATGAATGTGACCCGGCATGAACAGCATTCTTATATGAAAATTGCAGTTCTCCGTGGAAGGAATGCGAAAGAATGTCACATTGAGCTTGTGGAAGCTTTATGAAATGATGCTCTACCACACCAAACTGTTGCAAGGTGGACAGCAGCATTCGCGCGTGGAAGACAAGCAACGTTCAGGATGGCCTGTGACTGCAAGTATTTTGTATTTCTCTATATCCTGATACAGATCTCTATCTTGTTCAGAATTCATAAATTAAATGTTAGCATATATCATGACCTTTCAATTGTATATTTTACAATTTCTTGCCTGACCTGCATTATCGTGGAAAAAAAGTACACTTTTGCTGTAACCCTCGTATTTAAAATAATTAATTTAATGTGCGGAATTTACATTTGCCATTTCACAAACTTAGACTTGAAATACATCTACAAACACAAATCACAAATGTTATAAGATATACTAATCTAAAAAAAAAATGTTAATTGTATAAGAATTTCAAACTAAAAATTACCTAATCAACTTCAACATATTTATATCATATCTTGCAATAATCTTCCATCTGTCAAACAAATTGTTCTGCAAAGGACACTAACAAAGTAAACGGACTGAGAGAATTCTGTTTTATTTTTCATGCAGCTTTAATTTCCTTCCTTGATAAAAATAAAAGCTAAACTGTGAAAAACTTGTCTCTGGGCATTCACATATATGTATAAATTCAATGGGATTTGGATTAATAAAAGTTTAAATTTTTCACGTCTAAAAAGAATTCTTACAAAATTCCCGGAATTCAAGAAATTTCCAGTAAGTAGCCACCCTGTTGATTGATTTGCTGTATTTTAGTTCACTTTTCTGCCGCTCTTGGCTAATTGAAAACTCACTTTCCATAGTTATTAGGCTCCAAGTTTTGTTCTACAGTCATAAATATGTTTACAAACATGGCATTTGCTGCTTTCGACGAAGATTCGGAAGATTATGATTCATTGATTTGGTGTTTTAGGTCCACTTTATGCACAGTAATGCTAATTTGGACTGGACCTACAGTTTAAAGTGGGATCCGAACCACTACGTGCCTCCACCAGGTATTGAACCTGAGACCGCTTGATTACAAGGCGATGACGCTACCACTGCACCATCGGGGAGACTTGATTCGGAAGATTATTTGTTATGTTTAGAACAGTTGAGCATTGTTCAAAACTTCACTGATGATCAGATAGTTACTATACTCATGGCTTTCATAGGTGCAAGGGCTTTTAAAGTCTTGAAGAATGTTCTCCCACCAGATCTTGTGCAGAATCTATCGTATTCTTGTTTCAAGAATAGCCTTTTGTCACACTACAAACCTGTAAGAAACAAGTTTGTTGAACAATTCAAATTTCGATGTTGTGTGCAAGAGGAAACAGTTTCCGATTATGTTATCAGGTTGAAACAACAAGCTATACAATGTAATTACGGCAATTATCTGGATGAAGCTTTGGTTGAATGGATTGTGTTATATATTCGACCTGAAGTTACTAGAAGGAAGTTGCTTTCAGAACATTCATTACAAATGATTTTTTTTTTTTTAGAAAGAGACTCGGTTATTAATACATTCAGAAAATAAGAAGCCAGAGTCAACAGTTTTACGCACCTCGGCCCAATTTCCAAGAAGAACAGTGCAAGGGGACAAACCACAACAAAATACTTATAGTTGTTCACCTGCTCCAACGAGTCACAGAATGAAATATACTGCTTACAGCTATCCTAACTGTACATACAAACATAATTCCAAAGACAACTGTCCAGCCAAGGATTATGTTTGTTCATTCTGTAGGAAATGTGGTCACTGGCAGAAACGGTGTAGGAAGAGAGAGAAGTTTAAACAGAAACTCAAAAGTCATAACAACATAAAACAAACTACTGAACACAAAAATTTGCAGATGTCAACATCTCAAAGTTCACTTGTTGAGCAAACAACATGGTTACCTAGTGTTGTCTCATACAGTTGTGACTCTCACATCATCAGGTCAGCTTAATCTTCACATGACAAGCAACAACAGAACAGTTATCCGATATCCAAGATTCCAATGTTAAAGTATTTACTTATTAACGACAAGTTCATACAATGTCAGCTCACCACAGGATCTGCCTAACTCTATTCCAAGCAGATTCATTCAGGAATTGGTTCCCAACGACCCATATTAACTGCTCCACTATATAAAAAAAATATGGTGTAGGGGAACATGCTCTTTCAGTGGAGGGACAGGGTGAACTGGAACTTGCACACACTGGATCGACTTACTCACTTCCTGTTATTTTGTGCAAGGAACATCTAAATTATCCACTCATAGGTTGTTCCTGGTTGGATATCTTTACTCCAGATTGGAGGATGCTACTGTTACACTCAGAGTTGCCAAGTTCTATAGTAGTAATACCTACAAAGAATAAGCAACTTCAACACTCGCAGTTGAAATCTCAACAAGTCTTTACTTCTAGCACTGGTGGTGATGTATCAAAGCCAAACACCATACACAAGCCATTAAATGAAGATGCTACACCTACGATGGATACACTTAGCAGGTTACCATTCAACCAGTTGATGAGGAAACTTATCAATCCACACGTACAAAGGTCAAGAAAGGTCCAGGTAATAGGTGGCTGGAATCTAGATCCATAGGACAAAGAATTCACGTGGACCATTTCTTCATGACTAGGACGAACTTCCTTTTACTTGTGCATGCTTAAAGTTGCTGGGTAGATGTCTGGCCAGTATCGTCCTTAGATACACTGGAGACCATACACTGGATTCTTCCGTCATGATCAATCCTTTGAATTCCACAGCCAATAGTTTCCAACAATGCTCCAGCATTCAGCAGCCTCATGTTCTGTTCCTTTTGCCAACAGTTCGAGATTGAACACATCACAATTCCACTGTACCCCAGTCCTAGCAATGGACTTGCAGAGAGAAGATACATACATATTCATGGTGAAGACTGGCATGTTGAAGGTGTCACATGAACATCCAGATCTGACTTCCTTTTAATTTGATGCCAAGTTAGTAGAGTACCTGCTGTTTTTGAGGAATTCCCTGCTAGGGGAGGAACTTAGTCTTCCTGCAGCCTCAGTCCTAACATACACTCCAAGAACATGGTGGAGATGTATACGTGATGAACGTGATGATCCTGTCAGAGATGTTGAGAGGGCAGAGGCTCCTCCTTTCTCGAAACCTAGAAGCAACCACAACGAGGCTTATAAGACATTTTCGCCTGCTGAAACTGTATGGGTTCAATCGCCGAAATACTTGCTGCCCAACTTCAACCATACAGATATTGTAGAAAGGTTACACCTAACCTTTCTACAATAAACTGAACTCAGCCAATAAGAACACCAGGATCCAGAGTGAGTACAGCACCCAAGCTCTGCTCCATCATAGTCATATATTTAACCCTACATTGGTCTCCATTTTCACATTCCCTGATGATGAGAGCAATGTATGCACTCAAAATGTTGGAAAGCTAATGCTGATTTAACCTGGCTGGTAATCCAAGAATCTTGTTCGAATTACGATGCCAGGAAAGCTACAATTCCTATTTTCTCATCTACAGTCCACTGAAGGATGTGTTCAATGGAAGACAGCTCTAGCATGACAATGAGGTTCAGTTGACAGTGCATGAGTGGCTGTGCACCCATCTGAGAAAATTATTTTCCTGAGGTATCTACATGCTGGGTGAAGTGTATTGAACTATACAAGGTAACTATGTTCAACAGCGATAATATAATTATTTCAGTGTTTGTGATAAATTCTCTGCAAATAAAAAAAAAACATTTGTTTTCCATTGAATGCACCTTGTACACACAACATGCATGTCAAGTTGAAGCAATATGATTTAAGTCGCTAGCAGAAGAGATTTGTTTTTATTGTTTATGAAGCACACCGACTCATTTCATTGCAGAATATAATTACTTTTTATGTATTACTTTTCACAATTTAGCACATCTACTAAACCTATTACACATGTATTCAAATAAATGTAATGCATACGATTTATTCTAATGTAATATCTGAAGAAACATACATACCTGCTGCAACCAAAATCTGTGAAGTTGCATTTGCGGCAAGCCAGTTTCCTCAATATGCCCCGACTGGATAAATGTACAAGGCCTCTATCAGAAACTTCTTCCAAGTAGTTTGCAACAAGAACTACTAAATGTGGTAGTTTAGATAAGTGGTAAAAACCTCTGTCTGTTACACAAGTAGCAATCGACGACAACTGAAATCCTATAATAAAAATAATAAGGTCCACAAACACCAGATTAGGTTGATTCATTGATTTGGTGTATTTTACTTCGCTTTTATGCCACTTTTGGCTACACACATGATGAGGATGAATGATGATATGATTAAAGTGATGAAAGGATGCTCACACAGAACACACATGTCCAAGCTAGGATTTGATCCCTGAACGAAAGGTTTATCCAGCATTTTCTATCTGGAGGGGGGGAGTAAGTTCATGTTTAGAGGGATGTACGGTTATTTTTAGAGTCAAAGTGACCATAAATTGGGCCATTGTGAAAACTTTTAGGGGGTGTTAGGAAGTGTGTGGATAAATCACTGGCCGTGATCTCTGGCGTTGTAACGTGTTGTGCTAACCACTCCACCACAGAGATCACTAAATACACCAAATTTGAGGAGCCAAAAAAAGCTGACATATCTATATTAAAAACTAGGTACTAATTTACTATTCGTCAGACAGATTTCTTAATTTTTACAGAAGAAACTACTTACGATAATAAGTTCTTGTAGCATTGTCTAACATCTGGAAGGTATTTCGTGTGATGTGGGAATGTATCATAACGGAAATTCATGTTATTTGTTGAAAATTAATTCTCCGACGGACAATAGCCTTTGGCGCGTACACCTTCGTATATCATCACGCATCGTGATTGTGTTTTGTTCATATTCATTGGGTATCCACTATTTCGAACTGTCTGTGTTTGCAACGAAAGTTAGAAACATGATGTGTCGTACTGGGTGTGGATCCAGTGGATTTTTTTGATTTAATTGAACACTGGAACGTGAAGAAAGGAAAGGAATGTCGAGAATGTGGCAGTGAATGTAAGCTACTTGTTAGAAGGAATGGGCTGTGGGTATATGCCTAATATGACATGTCGTGGATGCGTGGTGAAATTCAGGTAAGTTTTCTGTGTCCTGGAAACGGATTTCTTCAAATTTGAAAGTTTGGGGTTCATTTGGGGGCAGGTGACTCCAGCCAATTTCTAACATGCCTTTAACAGAGACTCTATAGAGAAAGCCGGGTAGCCGGAGTGGAGGCGGGGCCATGGTAGCGGTAGGTCAATTACCCCAGGGGTGAAGCACGGAATCGGTGGGAAATTTGGACTCAAAAATTTCAAAGGAAAATATTTTTTTAGTTTAAATTTCCCACCAATTCCGGGACGGATAGCCCCAAAAACCATTCACGGATAGCGCCACGAAACATTACAATTTTCTTCGTAAAACAATGCGAAAAAGTTTTAAAAAAAAAATTAGATGAGATGAGCTTTGTTCATGGGTATTTCAAAACACAAGCACGACGCGCGATTATGTAGGAAGGTGTACGTGCCATATTGTGTGTCAGACAAGCGAAAAGACTACGAGAAAAAAGTACTCGTAATGTGAAAAATTGCAATTACTTTGATCAAAAAAATGTCAATACACCTTAGGGAATGTTCCACGAAGCAGATAGGTAAGTACGAATGTCAAAAATTGACGAAATGAAGAAGTTTATAGGTGTCCGACGGATAGTAAATTTTTACCAAAAACTATACAGCATCTACAGTGCATTCTGTAATTCATTTTTTTTTTTTTTTTGATAATGATGTAGGCTGTTAAGAATTTGACGTAGTAATTTATAAAACTCAAGTATATAAAACAAAATGCGAGTGTAAATATTTTCATAAAGCTAGACTAGTTGCAAAGGGCTTTACCCAAAGATATGTGATAGATTATAAATATTTGCAGCTATTGTCAAGAACTGAACAAGGTATGTTTACTCAAAAAGAGCTGCTATGGTTAAAAAATACATAATGTGTTGATTGAAATGAAATACAATCAATCAAAATGTGAACCTTGTAGCATATGTAAATTGCAAAATAATGATTATTGCTGTATGTAGATGATATTTAGTGAAATAGATGTGAGAAGCAAACTTTAACAAATGCATTGAAAGAAAATTTTGATGTAAAACTATTAGGACCTCTAAGACATGGTCTAGGAATGTAAGTTGATAGAAGAAACTACACGACGCACGGTTTTAGAAGCAATATCGGACGGAGCCACACAGAGGGTGTGCGTGGCGACCAGCCAATGGCAGGAGTGCAACGTTGTACAGTTGGGAAATTGCGGCACGCGAGTTAAACGCCGTGTTCTGAATTTTTCTTGCGCGCAAGAAGTTTTCATAAAACTCGCCACTTAAGGTTCATCATAAAATGGGGCAAGACATTTTGAACCTGACTGTCCAAGTCCCATGAATTTCCGTCGCCAGAATTATCGTTTCTCGAAGAAACATGGGAAACAACACGTCTCTACACACACACACACAATGACCCTTTTGTTTTCCTCCCGTGTTCCGTCTATTGTTTTTTCGTTGCCACCGTGTTGATCCCGATGAGTTGTTGTCTCTCGGTAAAACTATGGGTGTCAAATTTGGCAGAATATGCACAATGACCTTTCATTGTCTTGTGTGTTCACAAACATTGCGAGTCTGGGTCAGTTTTGAGTTCAGCGTTTTCATAACAAGGGCGGTGTAAGATAATTTTACTCGTACGGCATGAAGAACAGTTGTGAGAGGATTCAATACAGCCCTTATTGATTGATTTATTTTACTTCGCTTTTTCTGCTCCCACTTTTGGCTAATTTACGAAGATGGGGATGAGTGATGATATGATGAAATTGATGAATGGACACTCACAAATATCCATGCCCAGGTCTGGATTCAAACCCGGGACCTCTGGCGTCGTAGCGTGATGTGCAATACAGCCCTTATGCTCGATACTTGTGCAATAGTGTGTGTTGCGTGAGTGTTATTTAATAATGTCGCACCGGCGCCATTGTGGAGAGGTTAGCATATCGCTCTACGACGCCAGGAGTCCCGGGTTCGAATTCTGGCCTGGACATGGATGTTTATGAACTTTCATTATATCATCACTCATTCCAATCTTCGCAATTAACCAAAAGTGACAAAAGCAAAGTAAAATAAAGCAAATCAAATAAAATTAATAATGTCGCTCTCGAAACCTAGTACGTACCAGTAGTACAGGCACCAAGGATAAATACTCGTATTACATTCACAAGACAGAAATCTTAGTTTTAAAGCTTATTCTTACTTCAAGGAATTGGCGTTCGCAAGAATTGAGTGCTGAAACAGTGTTTTCTCAGAGTCGAGAACTTACGGCTAAAGCGTGTGGTGTATGTGTGCATACTGTGTTGCGCATTGTAAAACAGGGTAAAGTATCTACCACAGAAATCGGCAAACCCCTATTCAAATCTCCTGGGAAACATGCCAGAAAACAGAAACGAGAGCAATGATGATGACCTTGCAGTTCCCCTACAATAAATACGTACCTTCAAACTTCTTTCAGGTACGAGTTTCTCTTATATGCTGCAGTGATATGATATAATCCTGTGTAGAATTCTTCACTAATTTCATTGTACTCAAATATCAGGTGCATGCATTATACCCATAAAAAGCTGAATATTGGACACAGCGAATTATCTGTGTTTCCCTTCCGCCAGCAGTTGGTTTGGCAACAGCGCGACAGCACTGGCTGTGTATTGGCTGAACTCATGTTCCTTCTAAAAGTGTACGCCATATAAATACTCTAAATGTATCTCAGAACAAGTACACTAAACAATTACACAATTTGGTATGACCAATTTTAAACCTGTGTCAACACCCATGGAACTGAATCTAAAATTAGATAAAGCTCAAAAGTGTGATAATAGATTTCCATATCAGCAATTGGTAGGTGGTCTTATGTATCTGGCAATTTGTACATGGCCAGATATTTCATTTGCATGTAGTAAACTCAATTTAACAGTTGTTGCAATGACGAACACTGTGTTGCAGCAAAAAGAGTTTTGGGATATTTGGCAGGTGCATTAAATTGTTTCAAGTTTAAAAAACATGAAACTGATATAAAAACCTGATGGGCAAATTATGTGGTAGACTGTAAGTCACATAGTGATCTAGTTGTAAAATTTGGAAGCTCAACTATAAATTGGGAATCAAGGAAGCAACAGAGGCTTATTCAAGCATTGAAGCAGAATATTATACCTTGGGTGATGCTGCTAGAGAAGTAGTTTACCACATAATTGATAGTAAAGTACACTGGCGAACTTTAAAAAAAGGTCTCCCTCCTCTCAGTTAGATTGGAAGCAACAAACAAAAACCGATATTGAATTGGAAACACTCCAGCGTCAATGTCGAAACTCTGTGCAAGATAAGAAAGAGCTGCACAGTTGTCAGTTGTGAACACCACACAGAAGAGCAATGTTAACCATGAGTCACCAAGGAATTAGCACATCGTTTCTTTCTGTGGTCATTCGGCCTCGGAAGAAATATTTGTTGTCCATTTTGAGCTCTCAAGAAATCAGGTTCTGAGCTGGCGATTTATTTCCTTCATGAATGAAAATAGGTTGTTCATTTTTTGTTTCTTTTCTCTCTTTGGTCATTACCTCTAATACAAATATAAAAAGAAAATGAGCAAAGAAGGTCGTTTCTTTCGGCACGTGACAGGCATGTGGTAACCTTGCTATTTTTACTACCATATTATATCCCTATTGTTTAATTTCAACGATAAGGACAAATGTTGGAGTGACCAGAAAAAATGAACGAACACAATAAGCTCTTTAAATATTACCCACGCTTCAGAAAATAGATTCCGGCCCCAGTGGCAGAGTGGTTATCACATCACGCTACGACGCTAGGCGTCCCGCATTCGAATCCTGGCCTGGGCATGGATTTGTGAGTGTCCATTCATCAATTTCATCATATCGTCACTAATCCCCATATTTGATTGAGTTTGATTGATTTTGTGTTTCAAGTCCACTTTATGCACAGTAAGGGTAATCAGGACTGGACCTACAGTTTAAAGTGGGATCCAAACCACTATGTGCCTCCACCGCCTATCGAACCCGGGGACCCTTGTTCACAAGGCGACGATGCTACAACTGCACCATCGGGGAGGCCTCCCCCATATTTGCAACTTAGCCAAAAGTGGCACAAGAAGCAAAGTAAAATAAAGCAAATCAATCATTCAATCAATCGAACATAGGGTCTCCGGTTTCATAGAGCAGTGTTCAAAGTATTCAGTCATGAAGACCCTCAAAATTGAAATAATAAGTGGAACAAAAAACCTGATATTAGAGTATTTTAAGAGTTTATGCAGATTAACAGTTCACGTCAGCCTACAACAATTTCACCTGTATTGTGTGATATATGGTTCTGCCCCAATATAATTGAACGTACTCTTGCGATAATAGTTACACATTTCCGTCTTGCAACACACAATCTCGACTCGGCACGATATGTGCATTTCCTTGCCCCTTTTCTGTATTCTTTCTATTTAGGATATTACATTGCCTTTTTGCCTCTTGGTTAATCCGTGGCGATGAGAATGATTGACCAATTGATAACATGGATGTGATGGGGCAAACATGCCTTAATCATGGTTCGAACTTAAGACCTCTGTCTTCAAAGCACGTTACAATCTGCCACGTGTGTCTTTTCATCTCCAGTCACCATTAATTTCAAGAGGTAGAAAACGACGTTACTCAAACAAACTGTGTAAATAATTTCCATGACCATAAACATTTGTTGCACTTGTTGAGGAGGGGGGGGGGGGTAAGGAACACAAAAATCTTCCACAAACTGCCCAGATCGTGCCTGACAAGACTCCAACAGAAAGCTTTCCGGAAACAAGTTTACGTGCGCATAGGATAGTGATGGCCTTGTCTGCAACTGCCTTCCCCCCCCTTTCTTATCCAATACAGTAGTAATGAAGTGTTTCCAACTACCTTCCAATCTAACTAAGAGGAGGGAGACCATTTTTTAAAGTTCGCCAGTGTACAAGTAGTTATTTTTAATGACAACCAAAGCACTTCATGAACTTATTCTTCAGTATTTTCAACAAAATAGGTGTACTAAACACATTGATGTACTCCACCATTTTATCAGAGATGTTATTGAAAGGAGCATATTTCTGTGTTTTATCAGTCTACTACTAATATGGTGGCGGACCTATTAACAAAACCTGTTCATGAGAATTATGCAAAAATTAGGTTTGGTGTAGGAGGGAGGGAGGGAGGGGGGGGGAGAGAGAGAGAGAGTGAGTGAGTGAGTGAGTGAGTGAGTGAGTGAGTGAGTGAGTGAGTGAGTGAGTGTGAGTGTGTGTGTGTATCTATATATATATATGAGTAAGGGAAAATGTTAAGAATTTGATACAGTAATTTGCCATTCTCAAGTATGTAAAACAAAATGTGAGTGTAAATATTTTCACGCTTGTGCACTTCATTCTTCAGTTGTCTTGCACATCCCCCCCTCACCCCTTCTTCTTGTGCATGATGCATGTGAGTAAAGCTGCCTGAATTGGCTGTGGTCATGTGTCAGTACAAACCGAAACTGCCAAAAACTTTACATGGATAATTCAAATATCTGGATGAAATCTGATCATTTAGAAAATTTTATCATCAGATAAAAAAAAATTATGCTATGTTTTGAACATTCATCTATGTATTGTTCTAATTTTTCTTCATGCTTACCTTGATACGCACCCACTTATTGTATCATTTTAAGTGTTTAATATGTTTAAGATGTTAATTGTCTATGAAGACGTAATTTGTTTTGTTCAATTGGGTAATCTATTATGGTTATGGACTAACCTTAAAACATTTGATTGTGGGTTGTGAGGTGAGATATATTATGAATGTTGCTGGATAATGGAAGTGATTTTGGAAATGTGAATGTGTTAATTTGTGTAGTGAAGAACAATTATGATCTTAATACAATTTTGTTTCTAATAAGGAGTTTAATTGTAGTGTAAGTGTAATATATTAACTGACATCTAAATATATTTTTTGTGTGCGAGAGTTGGTAAGGTTTACGTAAGCATATTCTTATCTGATTTCCCACAATCTGAGGGCTTCAAAGTAGGCTGATAAGTCTCATGCTCGCCGTCGAGGAATAAAAGCAAGTAGATCCATTGAGACTAAACCGGGGAACATAACAACCTTCATTTGAAAACATATGCCATGCTCTTGTTAAACAGCTAAACTTAATGCAGATTTTTCATTCGTTATGGGTGTTCTAATAAATTAGGAATATATGGTGTACTTATGAAAAAAGAGATGATACAATATACTCACTCACTTACTCTCTAGCATTCTTAAACCTGAAGGTTTATGGCTGCAGCAGCAGCACAAGCCTTCCATCTGTCCTTATCCTGGGCAAGATCAATCCAATCTTTTTCATCCTTGCCGATTTCCTTTAGGTCCATCTCAACATTATCCATCCTTCTTTGTCTTGGCCTTTCTACAGGTCTCTTACCATCAGGTTTCCCAACAATAATCCTGTAAACTCTTCTTTCCACTCCCATTCATGCCACATGGCCTGCCCATCTAAGTCTTCTTGATTTCATTATTTCAAATATCTGGACATGAATACATACGTAGGCTATTCGGAAATCAACCTCAGTTTCGCTGGTAGAAGCGCATGAGTTACTGCAACATGGTCCAAGTGATCGGTTACTGCGTTCAGTGCTTGCTGTGCAGCGAGCGGAGAATGATGGCTAGTGTAATCGCTGCTCTTGCCAAATGTGAGGTTCGCGGTGTGATCTACTTTCTTCCGGCTGAAGGAATCACCTTCATCGCAGAATGAGTGTCGTGTATGGAAAGAAGTTCATGAGTGAAGGTTCTGTGAGGGAATAGTGTCAGAAGTTTTGAAAGAGACGAACCGATATGCACAATGAAGGTGGCCAGGGAAGACCATCTATCGTGACAGATGACACTGTGCAACGTGTGGACAAAGTGATTCACGACCGCCTCTGCTTCACAATATCGGACTTGTCTTCTGAAATCCTGAAAGTCGGGCGAAAAGCACTTTACGAAATTGTCACTGTAAAGCTGGGTTATCACAAGTTTTGTGCAAGGTGGGTACCCAAGGACCTCACCGAGGACCATGGCAGCACATGGGGTTGGCATCGCAGTTTCTAGAATGCTATCAAAAAAATGGTGATGCTTTTCTGTCAGGTGACGAAAAGTGGGTCAAATACGAACTCGCCAAACAAAACCAAAAAGGTGTGATCAATGTTGTCCAAGAAGCTTATGGCAACAGTGTTTTGGGACCAACCAGGGGACTTCCTGATAGATTTTATGGAGCCTGGTACAACCATCAATGTGGCAGTGTACAGTGAATCAAACCCTTAAAAAACTTCAACAGGCGATTCACAACAAGAGGCGAGGCATGTTGTCCTCGGGGATTGTTTTGGTTCACGATAATGCACGCCCACACACAGCCGTAGTCACACAAGCCTTGCTTCAGAAATTTCGATGGGAGGTGTTTAACCACCCTCCCTACAGTCTGGACCTTGCACCCAGTGACTTTAATTTGTTCGCAAAGATGAAAGTGTGGTTCGCGTCTCAGAGATTTGAGAGCAACAAGGAGCTGATGGACGGGGTTCGGAAGAGGCTGAGTTACCTGCTGTCAACCTTCTGCGACGAGGGCATACAAAAGATGGTGCCATACTATGACAAATGCCTGAATTCAGGTGGAAATTATGTTGAAAAATAGCACATGTATGTGTGCAACTTTTGTGCATAATAAATTTTAGTTGCCTTTATATCTGTTTTATTTCGTGCCTCCCGGAGCCCTCGTATTAAGCAGTTCTAAATTATGTAACCTTCTCCACTCACCTGGCTCCTCATCCCCTTTAGGTTCAAATAGTTTTCTAAGGATTTCATTTTCAAATACTCTTAATTTATGTTCAATTTATGTTCCTCATTTAATGTAATGAACCCAGTTTCACATCCATAAAATACTACAGGCAAAAATTACTGTATTGATTATTTTAACTTTTAATTTCTTAGATATTATACGAGAGGATAAAAGTTTATGAAGAAAAAAGTAACATGCATTTCCTGAATTAAGTCTGCATTTTATTTACTTCGTAATATAATTTTCATTTGTTAGTATTATTCCCAAGTACTTGAATTTGGAAACTGATTAAATGAGTTAAATTAAATTATTATTATTACCTAGAGTTGAAAAAAGCTGGCTCTGTTGAATGTTTTTTTTATGATAAAAAAGCTGGATTTTTGTAAAAAAAAAAAAGGACATTTTGGCAAGTTTGTAATGACATATTTTACAACTTGCTAAATAATTTTACATGATGTAGCCCAAATGAAACCCAACCAAAAAAGCAGCTCCAAAAAAAGACTGTTTTTTTTTTCAACCACTTCCAACTCTATTATTACACGACACTTGATTTTGGTCTGTTAGCATATATGTAGTTTCCTTTTTGCTAACTTCCAAGCGTATCTCTTTAGTGACTTTTATTTAAGTCCACTTTATGCACAGAAAGGCTAATCGGGACTGGACCTACAGTTTAACATCCGAACCACTATGTGCCTCAACCGGATATCGAACCCGGGACCCCTTGATTACAAGGTGACGACGATACCACTGCACCATCGGGGAAGCATAAATAAATTGTATTTATATCATCCCCTAGTGAGTCTACATCATCTGCATATACTAACAACTGAGTCAGACATGATGCATGCAAAAAACCACAAACAAACAAACAAACACCAAACACACACACACACACACACACACACACACACTCACTCACTCACTCTCTACAAGAAAAAGACATGAAACCACACACGACTGAACATAGTATTAGCAGATAACACCAACAACAGAACATTCAGACCAGCAGCTAAATAACTGACATGAATCAGGATTTTCAATTCGATCACTAACGTAAATTTTCTTCTCTTTTTAAAAATTAAAAATTAAGTAAGTTTAATAAAATAATTAAATTGTCTTACATCAATACAGAACTATGACTCACCTGAAATATTAAGTGCTTTCAATTGAAGACATTCTTTTGAAAGCGCTTCCAAAAAATCGTCGTCTACATGATAGTTCATGTGCAGGCCCAATGTTTTCAAATTCTTCAGTTTGCTTATGGCCATCCAAGAATTAACTTGTGTACGGGCATTGGCCATGCTCAAAACCTGAAGTCCTGGTGCATTTTCACATATTTCAAATACAACCTTTTCAGACAGATTTGAGCAAGAATCCAGCACAAGATTCCTCAGTTTTGGAAGTCGTTTGAGACCCTCAACAAGGTTTGGAAAGCAGATATCCCTACAATTGTTCAGAATGACTTCCTTTACATTTTTCGGTATGTAACTAAAACATCTGGTTGGGATTCGTAAGCTGCCTGACAAGTTAACTGTTTCAAGGTTTTGACACAGCTGAAAGAGTGTTTCAATGTCTTTATCTTTGATGCCTGCGCAGTTTTCTAAATTAATCCATCTGAGATCAAAGCAGTGCTTGCCCACAGCACGAATTCCATATGAGTGCATAGGCACATTTTGTAAATTCATCTTCTGAACAGTCCCACAATATTTTGCTGTAAAATGAAAGAATAGTTTAAAAAATGGTCGGAACTTACAAGAGAAGTCAAGATGTGGTTATGTATTTACAGGGTGGCTACAAACAAGCAGAAATGAAATTCCCTGACTTTTCCAGGTTTTCCAGGACAAAATTTACATTTTTCCCTGACAATTACAAACTAAACTAAATCGATCTTTTTGCAAATGGAAATAATAAACTCATACAGATCCAGGTATGGATTTGTTAAGTACCAATATTATTTTCTATGAAATTGACTTAATTTCTCTATTCTCTATGATTTGAATTCAAACTGCAAAATAGTGAATTTGGAAAATTATTAAAATAGGGAAGGAGTACGGAATTTTGTCATACGCAGTAAGTTTAAAATAAAATACTTGATTATTTTTAAAGTTACGACTAAATGAAATTAGAGTGAAGAGTGATTAATTAAGAAATACAATTTGTAATTTATCAGTCTCCTTATACATTCTCGGTATTATATGTTGATATTTCCACTGAGGTTTGGCACCCTCTGCTTGCAAGAACCATGAGTGCGGACTCATTTTTCAATGCATAAAGCACTCTTCTCTGTAAAGCAAATAACTTAACTCTTGCATATAAGTGAAACAATTGAATCGAACAAAATAAAGTATCATATTTCCTTACATTATCAATGGGATTTCTGCTTCAGTACAGTATATCCAAGTGAAGTACTCTGAAACAGACAACATGCAGTTATACCATTAATGCTGTCGAAAAGGGTATGTAGGTATTAGAAATTTAATGCAAAGAATTTATAGAATTGCATTGTATTTAGCTAACCATACATTAAAACAGGAACACTCTAATAATAAAAGCTTCTGAAAGTTCATATATGAGGGGCATCTTGAAAAAAGCTCCAATGGTGCATATACGCAGCACTGGTGGTCAGAGATAGACACACACCCATGCAGGCAGGAAGAAGTGGCATGTAGCAGTAACCTGGTACAGTTGCAATGCAGACGTTTTAGGACAGTTCTAGGTTAAAGACTGCAGCTGTGATAGAGTCTCCCACCGAGCCTAGCCTACAATACACACTCAGAATTTGGCACAGAGCCACCAGCAATTGTGTGAGGTGTGCAGACCGGTCGTCGTGTATGGTCAGACGATGGTGCAGACAATTCACGGAAGGCCAATCGAATGTGCACAACCCCATACAGCTGAGAACACACGGGTCCTTTGCATCACTTCAGGTGAGAGATCTTGGACCACTCCCTGTACAGCCCTGGCCTTGAATGTACCGACTTTCATCTCTTTGTTTAACTGCAGAGGTTTCTGGCAGGGCAAGGATTTGACAGCTACACTGCGGTAGAGATAGTTCCAGTCTTTGCTGTCAGACACATATACCATGGGCATACAAAATTTAGTGCCATGCTACTACAAATGCCAGAATAACGGTGGTGATTATGCCGAAAATTAGGTTAGGACTCACTGTTACTAATGCAATAAATTACAACTGATATTCTTGTTTTATTTATGCCTAATCGCTAGGGACCTTGATATTTTGTTATTTTTTTTCAAATTGGTGTATTTTCTTATTTTTTATTTTTTACTTTACGGTGTTATTTTTCTCAAAATTCACATTTTCATTTTAGCGCATTTTCTGGCAAATATCTGAAATTATTCCTTCATGGTGTTTTTAAACTACTGTTTCAAATTGTAAGTCACATGGCTTACGCCTCTTCGTGAGAGTTTGATATCTTGAAAGTTATTTTGGGAAAGTTATTTTCCATACACCTTTTCTTTAATTTTAAGTTAAGGATTTTAGATAATGGAATTTTTCCCGTATATACTGAAGGGTGCATAATGACCATAAGTGGCGACACACCCAAAAAATTAAAATCAATCAATCTCACATGACAGATACAGATATATTATGGCACAAAAAAATTGGCATTATCTTTTTTTGACTTGTCAGTATTAAGATTCCCAAAATTCGCTTTTTTGTTTTAGAACATTTATCTGCCAAATATACCAAAACATAATACTCCATTGTGCTTTTAAACGATTATTTTGAATTGTAGATCACATGGTCTACGTATTTTCGTGACAGTTTGATATGTTGGAACAGATTTTTGAGGAAGTAAAAGTAAAGTGCTCCACTGCACTTTTCCATGAAGGTGTATAAGGGTGTGGAGTTAGGGCCCCACACTTTCTTGATCGTGGCTAAAGGTGGGGGTCATGTGATAAGCACCACGCTCCTGGCTACCTTTATCCCTCAAAGTTTCCTCAAGGTACCAGCTTCATATGATGTTGGGTGGGTGCCGGAGCAGTTTGAATAAGCGGAAAACATCCCGGTTCTCCCCCGCAGGGGATCGACCGTGGGTCTCTTGCATAGTAGTCTGACGCCCTAACGACTGAGGTCCATTATTACTCGCTTGACAAATGCCAATGGAGCGCACTTATCTTGGCAATTCAAAACATATCTCGTGCGACAAATACGAGGATGTGGATCCCGTGTGACAGTAGATATACGCATTCGATCTCCTGTTAGAACCCTGCCACTTTTCTCTGTGATGCAAATGATTTTCATAGAAGTTGAAAAAATCGTGAAAAATATATGATTTAATGTGGCTGTCGGAATTATTCCATGTATGTATAACTCTATAGTTTACTCTTTAGTAAAATGTTGGAAAACTTGCATGTTCTATGTACACAAACATGCCCTAGAAAAGACAAGAATGTTGGATTTCATGGAATTTTTCGTTGTTTTAGGACATTTCCTTAAAAAAAATCGCTAAAAACACCAACAATTCACATTTTATGACAAATTCGCAATATTTCGATATTTAGAAAGGGCAAAAAATGTGTCCAGACATCACTGCACATTCCTAAACATAACTACGCAGCAATTACCATTTTTCACGGTTTTGGCGTTTGCGAAAAATCAATCGGAAATTACTTTCTGGCAACCCCTCGTATAAATCAGTAGATGGAAAGTGAAAATTTAACAGGGCTGGCGGAAAAAGGCCAATTCTTGAAGAATGTGATTTGCTTTTATGATTGAATGATTCAAGTAAATATGATACTAAAATATTTAAGTATTTATTATTAGTATTTTATTTCATAATATTGGACATTAACCTTACTCAGTGAGAGATTAATGACCATCTCTCGCGAGTTTAAACAGACAGGACAGAGAATGGTGTTAATTTCATTGCAATACTAGTGTTGCAGTAAATTTGAGGTTGGGAGCATGCACTTGCCAATTTTTATAACGTTCGCCAATGAAGATTCATGTTTCACTTTTTCGTGATAGTATTCAATATATATCTAGTTTTGTTGGATTCTTCTTGATATCTAAGAATAGTGCAATGTGATTGTAAACGTATGTTAACTTGTGCGAAACCAGTAATACATCAGGATGATGAAAGAAAACCTTTGGAAGCACTGCTACATTAAATGAGGTGAAGTGAGCCAGAAGAGTAATACAATTCCAGCAGCATATTTGCAGTCTAAAGCTCTTCTTGTTTATGCAAACGATTTTTGTTGGATGTTGCAGTCCGAAGACATCGAACAAAAATCATGAGTCCCATGCATGCAATTTCTGTGACATGTTGTAGTGAGATCCTTTGTCGGGTGGAGATATTCGACAAAAATCATATGTATCAATGGAACCTATTTGTTTCCATTCTCCTTCAGTTTGCCCAACAAATGCCTTACTACGACGTCCGACAACTATCGCATGGCGCCACCCGCTACCATCCCCTCCATCTGTTGACAGTTCTGTCTCCTTACTACTCCCACACGGACAAGAAAAAATGATAAAAAAGATAAAATAATGCATTTTCCACGTAATATTTAGAGACTTAACCTTTACTCCCTCGATGATATTATATGGTATCATCAGAGTAAGGTCGTTCTGACCCGATGAAACCATATGGTATCATCGTGCAGATTATGACATGAATGTGCTATTTGGACCCTCATACTCTTCTGTTTGGGTTGAAACTCTGACACAGGTCTGGAGCAAGCCTGGGTAAATTCATATTGATGATCAACCTCCTCTCCACAACATATCCATGACACATTTCCGAATAGTTTCACATTTTGGCTCATTATTCAACTTCTATGGCACCCAGGAACATGAAACAAGCTTCAATCTCTTTGGAATCGTCCATTCTTTGAAGAGAATACTAAGGTTTGCGCCTTCTCCCGAAAATAGCGAGACAAGAGGGGGGGCAAACTCCAGATTTTTGTGGGTTTTTTTTATTGAAATTCGGTGGTCATGCCCCCAAACCCCCCTTCCTCGGTTCGGCGATCTTAATTGTACACAGTTACATGCTACGATGTTTTAGCTGCAAAACAAAACTTATCCGAAGTAGATTGCTCCCATAGTGCCCGAGTTATAACAATTTTCCTACAAAAATGCTAATTACCTATTTTTCGGAAAAAAAAAAGAAATCGCATTTTGGCTTATTATTCAACTTGTATGACACCCAAGAACATGAAACATGTTTCATTCTCTTGAGAAATGTCTATTCTTTAAAAATAATACTAAATTTCGCGCCTTCTTCTTAAATAGCGGGAGAAGAGGGGCAAACTCCAGATTTTTATGTTTTTTCATTGAAATTCGAGGGTCACGCCCCCCAAACCCCTTCCTCGGTTCGGCATTCTGAATTGTACACAGTTGCATGCTATGATGTTTTAGCTGCAAAACAAAACTTATCCGAAGTAGATTGCTCCCATAATGCCCGAGTTATAACAATTTTCGTCAAAAGAGTGTTCGAAGTCAATGAAGACGATATTCCCTGACATTTCCCTGACTTTTTTTGACACCTCAAATTCCCTGACTTTTCCCGGTTTTCCAGGTTTTCCAGGTCTGTCGCCACCCTGATTTAAATGCATTGGGCCTGCTCAAGAGAAAAACATATAAGAGAAAAACTGAATATTGGTGGATTTTGAAACCACACAGAAGCACAGGTCTTTGATCTATAGAGTGTTGCAAGAGATGAGAACATGAATATTTGCTGTTGGTACAAAGATACCCTATGGTATGGTGAGAAGATAATTACCATTGTTACAAAAATGTTACAATCCTAAAACCCCGGTGAGAGCTTTCAGACCGAAGCAGCAAGTGGCAGCCAATGGGGATTTCACACCAAAGGGGCACACAACACTTGGTACTGCCCATTCAGTCTACAGAAAACATTAATTATACATGTGAAAACCAATGGACCAGGTGCCATGATGCACAGTATTGATAAAACAGCCGTCTGAACAACACACAAGGGACAAGCAACAAGTGCAGCTTGTGTCTTTGGTTCAAAAGCTCCCTATAAGTTGTGTTCCTTTTTGGCAAAAAGCCACGTAATAGTAAAAACCAGGAGACACTCATTCAAGTTCGTTTTTGAGAACAAGGTGCAAGTTGTAGGACTTTCAATGTGTTTTGCTCAGAAAATGTATATGTATAAGCTTTTCTGTTTATTTTTTGGCAGGGAGGGATGGCATGACATGGATATGGACTTCATTATGCCATGCCAGTGTAATGACAGAGATGCAATTATCACATCACAGTGTAGTACCATTGTGGTAATTTCAACACATATACACAATCTATCATCACATCATACAGTCCTGCAATTTGATTGTCCTTGGTGGGGCTCACAAGATTAGCACACAATTCCCACTTCACATTCTCCACTAGTGGCTCTATTGCTGCATACAGATTGTGCATCCTGCAACTTCAGCATCTTTAAATGTATACATGGATACGTCCATTTATACTATTCACTGCAGTACTGCAAATTTCATACCTATTGAAACAAGCTGAGCCAATACTAATATCGATCTATCAGTATTAGAGAGTATTCATTGCGATTTATTCACCGATAACTTTCCGGAGTTTGGCAATTTCACGGAGTCCACAAATGGACACTTTCGCAGTCTTAATTATCCTGGAAATTATTAAAAAACTTGCAAAAATTCAGTTTTCATTTAATTTGAGCAGGATTGTGTGAAAAGAGAGGTTTTGTAATTAAATGACAACTATCTTAATATTCTGATTTGATTCAGAGTTCCCACGTGAACTCTAAATATATTTTCCCATAGTTTTCTGGAGTACTCAATAGAAAGTACATTACTGTTTTAAATTTATTTTACAATTGCCTCAATTTTCCTTCTTAGCCACACTATTCTCACCTTCTTTATTATTATTAATAAGAATGGAACAGATTATTCAGTACCCTCAGCAGTATTGGCTAATACAAGCATATCATTGTATCAGATTTATCACTACTGATATATTTATAAGTCCTGCACTGTGGCCGGTCTAAGGCATCAGTCTTTGGGCTCCGGCTACAGAACGTGCACAGGTTAGTCTCTCCTGGGGAGAAAGTAATAACTTTTCTCTGAGATTTTGGCCTGTGTATGGGACTGGTAGCCACCTGCCATCGTGAGGAAATTGGGAGCTATGAATGAGTAGCGTAACCCGGTCATGAAAACCTACAACGACTGGGGGTTCGTCGTGATGACCACACGTCACCCCATAACTGGTTGGATGATCTACCACCCCGAGTAGAATCAGGTGGGAGTGAGACCAGCATTGGTAGGTAGTCCCGGGCCCTCAATGGGCTGTTGCACCATGGGTTATTATTATATATTTATAAACGACCTGTACTTAGGTGCAATATTTAACCATTTTGTTATTATTACTATGAACAACAAAGACTTGCAATTCATATGTCATGGTTTCATAAAGTAAATATTAAAATGCATGTTTCTTTCTCGAAGGCAAACCCCACTGCAATCATTTAGTTGCATATACTAATTCAGGAGGTGAACGAACCATTCATGCCCTTCAAGGAACATCTACAATTTTATGTTGGATTGGTTGAATATTGGTTATCAGTTTCAGTACATTTCATACCACTATTAGCAAAAAGTTCATATCAGTTCAATTTCTGATGTCAATAACAAATCTAATTCAATAATAAACTGGCACCTCTGTGCATATAATTAAGGATGTAAGTTACAGGATTTTGTGGGAGTTAAACAAATTTTCAAACTAAATTACAGAGCATAAAATATAATTTCCAACACATTACATAATATATGGAACAAATATTTTCAGACTTTTGATAAACAGAAGTTTACAAATGGACACAATATCAATTAATCTGTAATGTGAAATGAACAAATATCTAAAATCAGGGGTAGAACAGTGTGCCAGGGCAACTGAAAATTTTCACTTGGCACCTCAATTTTAAAATTGAGTTGAATTCTTTTTTTTACACTTACACTTACGGAACTTTCCAATTTAAAATAACAAGTACAGTATGTTTTCCGTACCATATGTATCATTAACCTTCAGCATCCGGATGGTCAAATTTGGAACCATGCTTGTATTTCCATTGAGGACAGAGGGAAGCAGTGCAAGGCAGCAAGTAACATGCCATTTCTTGAAAACTACACATCATATTTCATTTCTGTCTTTTCTTATCTTTAGTACACATATGACGGTATGGCATACTCGAATTACAAAACAATATATCTATTGTTACTATTACTTACAAGCAAAGTTTGAAAAAGTACTTATTTTCCCTTTGTTATCCTGTTGTTATGCGATAGGTTCCTAAAAATGGATATAACTTCTAAACTACCGCATCTTTTTGAAAAATTTAAATTCTACAAGCAAGAATGAGTAAAAAGGAATATTTTAAGCAATGTCCGACAATTAAGGATTCAGGGGGCGATGTGGTGGCATTTAAGGCCTGATTTTCGAAATTGGCCTGGACAATGTGGTAGCACATGACAGCAATTAACGTGCCATTTCTTGAAAAATATACAGGGTGTCATTTTAATGGCGCCCACGGAGTACAGATTCGTATAGAGGACATCAAAGCAAACAACTTTTCCCAGTAACATTTTTCTCGTTGGTGCGTCGATTCGTCGCTCCAGCCATTCAAAAAAGACCATTTTGCCGCCTGGATGCTGGCAACCCAACACAACATTTGATCGTACCTCTGACGTCATATCCTGAGGCGAAACAGCGCACGGTAGGGTTGCAAGGGACACATAACTTTTGTGAAAAATGACAAGCTACCAACCACATTATCTGTAAAACGAAGCGAGAAACATATGCAGCAGACCGAACATCATAGCCTACCAGCCAGAAGATCAGCAGTCATCTTAGGGGAACGGGGAAGTGAACCAACGATATGAGAAATGGTAAAAAACGTATTCAAAATGAAATGTCAATGTTGGATTTTGTCTCAGCCTACATCTGAAATATCAACATCAATAAATTTTATTGGACTTACAGCTTACACGTGGCTGTTTACGCCCAACTACATGTCAAATATTTGCAAATCTCGTTGCAAGGTTGATATCTACATGTTTGTATCCAGATGCCATGCGGTACTTTTGCGCTGATAACGCTAGTATCCGAGGTTCACGTTGTTACATTACGGCTAAAACAAGTACAACCACAGTAACAATCTAATTATGAATCAGTACCGAATATACTGCCCTGTTCACATTTGCAAACTATCACATGTGTATCCGGTGCATAGATAAACACAAAGTCGTCTTAGAGCCTGTATTACTACTACTTATATCCCTGTATTTTCAATCATTTTGCCACTTACCTCATAATGCTCTGAATATACATTATATTATCTGTTGCTTACCTTTGGAATTTTGAGTTCTTTCATTTCTATTTTGTTATCTGTTCAGTGTGTCACAGACAACTAGTATCGTACAAAGTCCCGATCGTTTAAATTAAGGGATCGTAGATAGGCTATGTGAAGCCTGATAATTCGAGGTTATTTGGCTGCGAGAGGTGTATCGTAAGAGGGGGTATAACTCTGAAAAGCTACGTCTACACTTAACCAAGCAAGGGGGCTAGCCCCGTGAAATAAGAACTACACTCACGATTAACTTTAAACACTACAATTGACTGGTCTGGCAAGGGTGTGAGAGAATGAAAGACAAGGATAGAGGAACGTTCGTTACCTGTAGATCTCGAAGTGACGATCGACTCGCTGGTTCGTTGATGAAACTCTCCTGAAATAAAACTCCTTTCCGATATTGTACTACTCCTCGCTGTAACTCCTTTTGTAACGTTCGGTAACAACTATTCACGCCATAACTTCCTTATTTCAACAACTTGTATAATTCCGAGGCACCGACTGTGCACGCGATAGATTTCAGATACCGACTGGGGGTGAGAAATATTCTCCCGAGCTATTTAAACGAAATTCGAACTTCGGCCGTTGAGAGACCGCGTCTCTCAATAACGGTGCTTTCAGCGTAAAGCTGTGTTTGCAGTATCTTTTCCGGAAGAATTCGTATCAGCGAATTTTTACATCCGCTGAAGATCGCAGGTGGCATTTGCTTGAAAGAAGCTCTTTCCAGCTTCTTACAGACTCGGGCCCTTTTTATGAAATGATTAGACTATCGGACTATGGCGCCCAGGGTGCCGGATTCCGAGTCATGCCTTCGGCATGATACGGTATCAGAAGAACGAAGTGGATAGACTAAATTGTAGATGCCAACTTGGTAACAAGATTTGCAAATATTTGACATGTAAGCTGAGACAAAATTCGATATGACCACTTCCACTTGAATTCTATTTTCTTTCTACTATTCTTCGTATCGTTTGTTTACGTCCTGTTAGGTTACAGAACGTGTTTTCTCGTTTTGTGTTACGGTACATAATGTGGCTGATTGTAGCTATGTCATTTTTCACAGAATATGCATGTTCCTGGCAACCCTGGAACGCATCGCTTCACGACGGGATATGACGTCACAAATGCAATCAAATGTTGTGTGTGGTTGCCAGCATTCAGGCGGCAAAACGGGCTTTTTTGAATGACTGTAGCGCCGAAACGACACACCAACGAGAAAAATGTTACTGAGAAAAGTTGTTTGTTTTGATGTCCTCTATACGTTTCCGTGGTCCGTGGGCGCCATTAAAATGACACCCTGTATATTAATTTCAGGTCTGTCTTTTTGTTCATTAGTATACCCCTAAAGGAATTATATACTTGAATTACAAAAGAACATATTCATTGTTACTATTAGTAACTAGTGCCGTTTGAAAAAAAATACCTTTGTTTCCCTTTGTTGCTATGGGATATATTGAAGACAAAGGGCTACAACTGCTAAACCACAGCTTTCAAAAATGTTTAAATTTTAATTGTAAAAATTAGTAAAAAGCAACATTTTAAGTAACATCCAACAATTAAACATTCAGGGGTTAGATGGAGCAAAGGCCCAAAGTTTGAAATTTTCCTTTTTTTTCTTCTTCAAAGTTGCAGCACAAGCATTACATATCTTCATAGACAGAGTTGGCCCAGGTGGGCCCAGTTTTCCATGTTGTTTTTTTTCCCAGAAAAATTCACCTTGAAAGAACCCTACAAAAAACCGAGTCAAAAAGTGTTCTTTTCTTTCAGAAAATGATGTAAATTTTTACTTGAAATACATGTGAGGTTCTACGATTGCAAACATTTTTTTAAAAAACTTGTAAAGAAAAGGTTTAGCAGAGCTTATAATACTAAAAATAATGAATGTAGTAGAAGAGAAGTAGGTTTCTCAGGCTATTTTCCTCAAATCATGCTAGAAATGGACATTAACAGAAATAAAAATAACATATATCTAAGAAACAAAAAAGAAAAAGTATCAGACATGCTTAGATAAAACATTTGCATTGATTGATGCAGCATAGTTGAACAAAACTTGTAATTTTGAAATGTAGTAGTACTTTGGTTACACTGGGCAACAAAATTAAACTTTGAAAAAAAAATTTGCATTAAAGAAGGTGTTCCTTTTAGTTTTCAAGCTGATGAAGACGAATCTGAACTTGGATTTTGTCCTGCACCCTCAGATTTCGAAATAATGCCGGTTATAGTATAGTATAGCGCAGAGCTTCATTTCAGCGACTTTTGTGCCCCTCTACTAAGTATCCCAGAATCTCAAATGATACCTTGTTGGAAAGCTTATGGAACACAGAATCCAAGGAGGTACATTTGGGATCCATCACACCCAATTTGTAGAAGAAGAAGAAGAAGAAAATAAGAAAATTGGGGGTAAAGTTAATTTTTGGAGAACTTTAGGTAAATTTGCAACACTTACAGTTGTGCTACGCAAACATAAACTCAGAAACACACACCCTATACATTAAGTTGGCTAACTGAAGTAGTCCTGTAGGGGGCATTTGGGGTATGGTTTTGGGCTAGAATTTCACCAGCAATTCAGTGGTGAAGTCAGATTTATGAAAACTTTAATGATAAGAAAGTTATGGGCATGAAAGGCCACGATCTGGTAGGCCAAGAACTGCCACTGACGAAGGAACAGCTACGGCAGTGCTAGCATTGTTTGCCAAGTCCCCGCAGCGTAGCACACGTCGAATGTCTGCGTAATGTGGTGTCAGCCAGAGTTCCATTTGCTGGGTGTTAAAGATGGTTTAGTGGCACCTGTACAAGCTGTAGCTGCAGCGCCATCTCTCTGAGGACGACCCGGATAGGAGAATGCAGTTTTGTGAATGGGCTGTGGAGCAAATTTGCCAACACCCACATTTTGCACTGCATATTCTGCATTCTGATGAAGCAAATTTTTATGTGAATGGAGTTGGATCCAAGATTGCGGATGTTGTCACGACATGCACCAAAAAGTATACCCCCATGCCTAACAAATTACTACCATGATGCTACGCCCCTTGTGGGTATGTACTTACATGTTATTTACCACGGCTACAGATATCTTAATCTCAGGGGGATAGGTTCTTTGTTTGAGAATTCCAAATAAGAAAGCGTTTTATAGCCAAGAGGATATAGTAAAATGCGGATCTATATTCTGAGAACTTGACAAAATACAGAGAAAATATATATATATATATATGTATGTATGTATAATCGAAAAGGCTTCTTCTTCTTTTATCAAAAAGGCTTCTTCTTCTTTTAATATGGAAAAGGCTTCTTCTTCTTTTATTATCAAAAGGCTTCTTCTTCTTTGATTATCGAAAAGGCTTCTTCTTCTTTTCTTCGTTTAATTTATTATCTTCCTTTAAAGCGTAATCTTATTTATGTGCTCGCTTTCCCCCCGCTTCTTTGTCAAACAATACAAGCTATACTTGTAGAAAGAGTAGGGTCAACTAAACTGACAATAGCGCCACCTCCTATTTGACAACCAGAGGGGAATAACCAGGATCGCTAATAACAAGCGCTGCCAATGGCCCAGTGCGACTAATAAAAGAGCGCAACCGAAAAGTGCTTCGGGGCATCTAATTTGACACAGCGGCACCGGGGACAAACAACCAAAACACTGACGATGTTCTCCTCATCAGGAAAATAAAGAGAGATTGAGATGACTTTCCTAAACGTTTCATATGTGGCCATATTCTTTATTCTTTTAATTTACAATATACATCATTCTATTTACTTCTTTTATAGTATTTGAACTCTTCTTTTATATATTTCTCAATTTACTATAATATATATAATTCCTCTTCTCCGCTCTAAGTTTTTTATAATTTCCTTCGCTCCTCTTTATATAGCATGCTGCCATCTCTTGTCGATTCCGAGAAACCATTCCACCTTGCAACATTCATTGTGTCGTGTGAAACTGGCACGTGACAATCACCAACTGCTGCAATCTACACTCCCTTTCATTTTATAAGGGGTGGTCAGGGACTTTTGACACCCTGTACATATTGCAATATGTATACTTTACATATGTTTCTTCATTGATTTTCATCCTACAGGACTACTTCAGTTAGCCAACTTAATGTACAGGGTGTGTGTTACGGAGTTTATGTTTGTGAAGCACAACTGTATGCGTTGCAAACTTACCTCAAGTTCTCCAAAAATTAACTTTTCCCCAATTTTATTTTTTTCTTCTTCTTTACAAATTGGGCATGATGGGTCCCAAATGTACCTCGTTGGATTCTGTGTTCCATAAGCTTTCCAACGAGGTATCATTTGTGATTCTGGGATAATTAGTAGAGGGGCACAAAGGCTGCCAACATGAAGTTCTGCGATTTCATTCTATACTATACTATAACTGGCATTATTTCGAAATCTGAGGGTGCAGGACAAAAACCAAGTTCAGATTAGTTTTCAGCAGCTTGAAAACTAAAAGGAACACCTTCTTTCATGCAAAAAATATTTTCGCTGTCGACCAGTGATCAGTCACTTCCTTATGTGGGGGAAACCATAGTGGCATATCACAGTTTCACAAGGCACTTTCTGTGCTCCCAAAATTTATGTAGAGGGACAGATATATGTATTTACCAGTGGTCGGAAGTAGCACGCTACTTGTAGTGTCGCTACTGTAGCTAGCTACAAAATTTGTAGCTGTAGCGCCGCTACTTTTTGAACACTGTAGCTGTAGCTGTAGGGAAGCTACAAAATTCCTGTAGTTGTAGCTTCTCAGCATTTTGAGATAAGTTTTGAATGTGGCAACAGAGTAAAAAAAAAAAGAATCAATAATAACGCTTACTTTTGCAGGAGGTTCCTAAAGACAAGGTTTATTACATGGAAATACGAATAATCTGGATTATGAATATCCTGATATCGCAGATTATAGATATCCGCTTAATTTGTTTCATTATATAATTCTAATATTCAGATAACTAACTGACATATACGAATATATTCCCGTAATTGTTTTGGGCTGCATCGCTATTTTGGGGTGAAACATGCCTCCTTTGCGGCACCACTGGAAAAAAACTACCTCATGAATCCTGTGCATATCCATTGTTAAGGGTCAGCAAAATGTCATTAATTATTATGTAAAATACAAGTTTCGGTGCAAAATCAAGAGATCAACTTTCCACTACAATGACAAGCAATAGTGCCAGCCAGTGGTGGCAATTAGGGGCGATTTTGCTGCTTTTGTTCCTGCACTGTGCTAAACCTTATCTACGAGGAAAAGTAAACTGTCTTTGACCCCTCCAGTTCTGGCACCTTGCCCCGCTAGCTTTGGAACCCAATCACCACCACTGGTACCAGCAATCAATGGCTCAGTACGTTAACAGCATTGATCATTGTCAGTGTAAGGGATCTCACCAGGAAGAAATTATTGTTACAAGAACGATAAATATATACACTTTCTGGAATTAAAATAATATTCTCAGAATATCTGTTAACAAATTTTAAAATTACAATACGTTTAGAACACTCGGGTTTACACATCAGTTTCCTCAATATATTTTATAATATCGTAAAAAAAAACGTACGAGTTATTTACTTCCCTGCAGAAATGACAATTTTCTTTAGGTAATGTACAGTTTCTAAATTTTTGTATTTTTCCTACTTTTATGTCGCTTTTCTGTAACTTTCACTAATTATGACAATGAGGATGAATGGTATATTTAGTAATTCTCTTATCTATAGTCACTTTCTGCCACTTTTGGCTAATTGTGAGAATGAGGAAGAATGACGAATGATGATGAGCAGTGTGGAGAATGCAGGAGCAGGAGGATCCGATCCTCCCAACTAGGTGTCTATCCTAGTTTTAGTTTTGAGTCCACTTTATGCTCAGATAAGCTAATCAAGACTGGGTCCGAACCACTATGTGCCTCCCACGGTATCAAACTTGGGGCCCTTTGATTGCAAGGTGACAAAACTTTGAATCTCCCTTCAGGGAAGCGTTCTCGACAGGAAACCTATGTAAAGCATCAGTCCCCCTGTTTCTCATTTATACAGTACCACAGAAGCATCCCAAAGCTATCCCCAAGGTTCGAACATCCCTCCAATCCCCACCCTCTTCGTCAACTAACATTCTACTTAAAGGCCAAGAACATAACATTGATAAATATTACATTTTTATGGACAGTGATGTATCAACAGGCCCGTACCCAGGATTATTTTCAGGGGGGAATTAGAGACCCATAGGCAAATTTTCATAAATTTTCTCTCATATTATACACTGTATATCTCTTTGTGTGTGTTGGGGGGGGGGGGGTGTATAGGAGAGGGTGGGTAGAGAAATTTGCTCATTTTGTTCCGAAATTTTGAAGAACAGCATTTTTCTAATCTATATGTATGCAACCACGTGACAAATATTTGCAGTTGACACTGACATTTGTTTCTATCAGAGCGAACAAAAAGTGTATGATACATACAGTATGTAACATTCTTATTTGTACACATAGAATTTCCGAGGAAAAAATGTCATATCTACTAGCAAAAATAATCATTTTCACATGTACCTGGAAATTAATGTTAATGAAAGTTTCACCAACAAATGTCAATAAAAATGTATGTTCAAAGTGTATAAACAGAGCATATAATTTGTGTGAAAAAAGAAAAACACACTGTTTCATGCAACATTGTTATTCGTACAGGCAATAGTTTCAATCTTTCTCGCATACAGCGCCACAGCTATTCGGGCGATTTCGTGTAGTTTGCAACTTCGCAACAAGTTTGAACATGCAGGCGCACTCCCCGTCAAGCGGAATGCTGGCGTAGGTATTGTTGTAGGCCTATCGTCTATCTATCAGCGTATTCGAAATGGGCAAGGTGAAAGAACTTAGTTCCAATCTGAAGGATGTTATTATAAATTTGGCCCTTAGAGGTTATTCGTTACGAAAAATTGGACAAACAGTCAATAAATCACACTCCACAGTTCAATACATAGTAAACAAATTTAGAGAGGAATGTTCAACACAGAATGTGCCGAGAAAACCAAAAGAGAGACAGTTGAATAAACGTGATGAACGCTTTATTTTAAAAAGAGTGCGAGAAAACCCCCGACTAAGTGTTCCTCAGTTACGACCGTTAGTAGAAAATGTTGCTGGTAAGATGATGTCCAATCAAACTGTCCAACGTACCTTGTGGAAGCATGGATATGATATCCATGATGGCAGAATACCACGAAAGAGGCTGTATGTAAATAAGGTGACTCGCAGGAATAGACTTTCATTTCCAAAAGAGCACATCCACAAGGACCAGGAATTTTGGGATAGTGTCATATGGTCAGACGAGTCCAAGATTAATATATACTGGTCAGATGGGATAAATAGGGTCTGGAGAAAATCAAATAAAGACAATGATCACATTAACACAGTTCCAACAGTTAAACAGGGTGATGGGTCTTTAATGATTTGGGGCTGTATGTCGTCCAAAGGTGTTGGTACCATCCAGTATTGATGGTATCATGAATGCATATTTCTATTTGGACATATTGAAGAACAATGTAAAGCAGACTGCCCAAAAAATGGACATGCCGCCTATCTACAGATTCCAACAAGACAATCACAGTAAGCATAAGGTGCGATTTAACATGAATTGGCTAATATGGAATGTGCCCAAACTACTACAAACACCAGCTCAAAGTCCAGACTTAAATCCCATTGAGCATTTATGGGCAATTTTGAAGACACGAATCCATAAAGCAGACGTCAAGTCCAAACAAGAGTTGAAAACTGTTGTGCAAGCCGAGTGGAATAAAATAAGCTCTGAAACATGTCAGAAACTGGTTAATTTTATGAAGTACAGGTGTCAAGCAGTAATTAAAGCCAAAGGATACGCATCAAAGTATTAGAACTGTCAGTCAATTTGCTCTGAATATACTTTTTTCTTTTATATTATTAAGTGTATGAATAGAAAAGTTGTACAAAAAATTGCATGTTTCTCTTTCAGTTTCATTTAATATATTATTGTCATTGATTATACAGAATTTGGGTGAGATTTTATGTTCCTGATCATATTAGTTATTGAATTGTAACGAAGCAGTTTCAAAAGAGTGTATTTCCTTTCAGATATTAAAGCATTTTCTTTGAAAATCCGTGTGTACGAATAAGAATGTTACATACTGTATGTCCATAATGCAAACAATTCAAATAGCCTACGAAAAGCAACATATGTGTGTGGGGTTGATAGATGAGGGTTCACACACACTTGGCAAAGTCCCTGACTTTTCCAGGTATTTTACATAACTGTGTAATGATTTAACATGCTGAAAAATAAGAATTACACTTCAACTTTGTAAGTTAATCAAATGAATCACGTTTGTTGAACATTTTTGAAAATAAATTAAAAATAAAATTAAAGAACCTTTTTATAAGCAATATTACCCAAAAAGGAAGATTGTTGGGAAGATAAAACGAAACGTGTTTCCGGTTACAAATTCTGCGAAGCAAAAATTATTTAATTCTCCTGACTTTTCCAGGTTTTGAAAGCTTTTTTAAAAAATAATTTGTTTCCAATGACCTCAGTCCTAGCCTTATTTTCCTGACTCCTCCAGTTGTCCAGGACTTTGGAGTCTGTGCAAACCCTGAAAATAAATTAATTGAAGGGAACGACTAAGTGACTTCACCCTGGCATTCTGTCTGCTGGCATAATATTGTTTCCATGACATATTTTAGATTTTAGAATCATATTCGACAGTAAAAATAAATGCCAGTCGCAACCAAGAAGATATAAAATGAGGTTGCATACATGTGGGATTGAAAATGCAATTTTCAACAGTTAATAGCATCAAAATTTTTTACCTTGATGTCCTCTGCACACTGTGAAAGTTGTCTATTGTATGGTCACACCAATCTGTATTTATGTTCAAGACAATTACAAATAGAAAAAAAGAAAAGTTGCAGTAAAACAAATTCAGATTGACAGAATTTTGTAAATAATAATGTACTTATTTTCTTGAGTGTTTTGGACAAATAACAATATATGTTAAAAGTACTTCAGGCAATTTTTGCCCCAAAAATCTAGCAACCCTAAGCCATTGAGTGGCAAAATGGACATCAGTTGCAGAAAAACCCTGATGTCGGAGAAAGAAACAAAGTTTTTTATCCTTTTGCTCAGTTGTGGCGAAAAGGGATCGCAGACCTGACCTTGCGGTGCCGGTGGAGAGCAAAATGCCCCTTATATGGTTGGTTTTGTATTGCAGTCATTGAGGAACCTTTCTTCCATAATATAAAGAGTATAGAAAATTCCCCTCTATTCTAATTATGTGAAACATTAGTGACACTGTAATAGAAGAAACCATTCAATAATCAAGAGGTCCCTATTTGTCGAGTGTCAAACAACTGTTCTTGACTCATAAAAAGTTCTGACAATTTTAAAAATGTACGCAGTATTCTACAGAAAGTCCTACATAACCAGTACAATGTCTGTAGTGACGCAATAATGTTTCTTCCCTCATAACAAGTAGTATCCGAGCCGAGCCAAAAAAGTTGGGACATGAATTAAAAGGAATGGACTGTCCCGACTAATTCGGAACATCTGAGAGCCTTCCATCAATGGTTATAGAACTAAAATAACCCAATATTGCAGACTGCAGACGTCTAGAGCCTGCCTCTGTCCAGAAATGACCTATTCATTTGTGCAAGATCAAAATCGAAATTCATGCAAAATTTGAAAAACCATCAACATAATTTTTGTAGGTTTTTATAAGTTCAAATTAAAAATTTTCATGGCTCGAAGGGGGTGGGGGGGCAGCCCCCGGTCCTCCCCTTTGGGTATGGGATTGCGTATCAACATAGTGGATCATGTTTTGAGTGCCCCACTCGCCTCGCAACTTTGGTTTTGGGCTGGCCAATCAAGTTTTTGCACACCCATGTCCTCGAACGTGTTGATAATGCCTGCCATATGACATAGAGCATTGTCATTCTGAAACAGGTATGGGCCAATACCAAATTGTTCCCACAATGTTGGTAGTGCAGAATTGTCCAGAATTTTTTGTTACGCATCGGCATTCATGTTTCCCCAAACTAAAACAAGAGGAAAAAGACCATACCACGAAAAGCAGGACCGCACCTGATGCCACCTCCGCCGAATTTCACTGTGGGTACGATACAGTCCTGTAAACAGCATTCACCGGGCATACGCCACACCCACACACGTCCATCGGACTGCCACATCACTCCATAGGATGGATTTCCATTGTTTGAGAGTCCAATGGTGGTGTTCCTTGCACCACTGTACCTGATGGGTCGCATTGCGGGGCTGTGATATGCGGCTTGTGAACTGCTGCGCGACCATGAAAACCAAGTGCGACGATCTCTCGGCGGACAGTACGATCACTTGCAGCACTACTGGAAGCCGATCGAAACTCCTGTGCCACCATCTGTAATGACGCCTTCCTGTTTGACTTCCCCACACGTTTTAAGCATCGACGGTTACGATCTGTTAATATTTTTGGTTTACTGGGTCTGGGTCGGCATGTCATGACCTCCTCTCGCTTCCACATCACGATAACATCACTCACTGTCGACCGGGGTATCTGAAATTTGTTGGAAATTTCATGGTTTGAATGCCCAAACCCGTGGGCTCCAATGATCATCCCTCGTTCTGCCTCACTCAGTTCGCATCATCTGTCCATATTGACTGCTGTAGTTGGTATGAGTGTATTCTCAACCGGCAACACCTTTTATAGGTTGTATGACGTGTACCGACAATCCCAAGCACTTTTTTCGGGGTGTCCGGTGACGAATGGCAACATAGTGTATATTTTTCATTCAAAATACTGCCTTTATATCATTCTATTAAGAAATAAAATATTTATTCTCAGGAAAAATATGTTGACACATAAACATAAATAATTCCATCAAATTTTATTTCTATATAGTTGTAATCATTAATTAGGGTAACACCCTAAATGCAGCAAAAGTTGAATTGATATCCCACTTACAAAGCCACGTGATTCTCAAACAATAGTAAAAATAACTGAAGTAACATCGCTATCAAAATTATCATGATAATAAATAACAGAATCTATGTTCCAGTAAGTACAACTATTATAATAGGGTCTACTTTTGAATATCCATGTCCTGGTTTTAAGTTTTTTTTGTGTAGAAGTAGCGCAAAAGTAGCGAAGTAGCGAGTAGCGCCTAGTAGCAGCGTAGCAAGCTCCTTTTTGTTAAAAGTAGCTGTAGGTGTAGCAAAGCTACATTTTTGGAAGAGTAGCTACCTGTAGCTGTAGCAAAGCTACTTTTAAATTGTAGCATTCTGATCACTGGGATTTAAATATATAAAATATTTTTTTATGCCAACCTTGCCCCCCAAAAATTTAATTTAAGTTGCCACCTTTGTATGTTACTGTGTTGTTTGTTAATGTGTTCATCGTAACAACTACTCAAAATTTATCTTGTTTGATTGATTGATTTGGTTTATTTTACTTCGCTTTTCTGCTACATTTGACTAATCAAGAAGATGAGAATGAGTGATGATATGATGAAATTGATGACGGGACATACAAAGAATGCCCATGCCCAGGCCAGGTTTCAAACCGAGACCTCTGGCATCACAGGCACTTCTCTTGGTAAAATAAGATGTTATTAGTCTTCACCTATAATAAGGTGTGAGTGTGGGGTACTGTTGTATACTGACAGAACTGACTGGTTATAACATATTTTGTAACCCCTCCCCACCCCCAATAGTCTGGTTGTTGGATACACAGAAATGTGTGCCTCCTCAGGAAATGCAACCCTGAAAACTGATCACAAAACAACAGCATTAAGTATTACACCATCCAGGAAAGGTAGAATCAAACTGTTGGACAAATATTTTAGAACAAAATATGTTAACAGAAATATAAAATCAGCATCCATAGGACCAACGCTACAAGCAAAATTCCGGATATTGTCCTGAAGCTGGCAACACTGCCGCTTCATATAATGTTATTATTATATTACTCAATGAGTGTTTAAATTATTTTTTTTGCAAAAGCTGCAATTCTTGCAATTTTCAGAAGGCAAAAAGGCAAGGTGTGAAAAGTTTACTGCAAAAGTAAAGACGATCAATTTCTTGTTGATATCATGCCACTGACTACAAGCTATGATTCTTTGCTGAAACAATATTGAAACAGTTTCATCTTTGCAGTCCCGATTTAACCTCCTGTGACTTTTTTTGTTTACACCACTTTACAGGTATGGTATGGTTAGGTTAGCTTAGGTCAGTATATAGATTTTTATAAATTTACATAGAGTCATTCTTAAACAGGCTTCATAAAAATAAGAATGTTCTGTTGCTATAAGAGGAATTTAATATTTCTCATAACATTATTTCAGTTACTATTCTGGACAACTGTTATGCACTACTATAAACTAATTTGTTGTTCTTGAATAATTTCATAAGATCTAGTAACTGGCACGTGCATTTTATCTAAGCTAATCTGCAAATAAAGTCATAAAAAAACTTACCAACACTTGGGACTGTTCTTTCATGTAAAAAACATGCAACATGTGAAAAGTCAAGGCTGACCAAATTTCTGCATTTTTTCAAAAGATCACAGAGAATTGTAGTATTTAATGACATTCCTCGTAAATGATTGAACCTCAGATGTTTCTGGCGAGCCCATACAACTTGGAGCAGGCGTTGCCAAAGTTTGCACACTGGAAATAACAAATACAAAAACTATTGGTTCACATAAGGAGAATGGACATGGGTAAGCACAAAATTGTCAATGCATATGAAGTGGTCCACCATTAGTCGCTCGACCATTTTACAAAAAAAAAGTTTGTGTGTGTATGTGTGTGTGTGTGTGTGTGTGTGTGAATTTCCTTATGAATCTATAATTTCAAAGTGGTAACATTTTTACTCGTATCATGTCCTGTTTACAAATGACAGCTATGCGCCCATCATGGTGCAAAGCAATTGGAGAACAATTCATGCTGTAGTAATTTCTATAATTATCTTCCTTACATGACATGATTCAGTCTGAAAATGGGTGTTTCTTTTGTTAAAATTGTACTTTTTTAGAGCAACTTTTTCAAAGGAAAGTATTAATTCACAGAGCTTAATTTACAAGAAGCACATCTATAGTAGCATTGTTGTACCAAAATGAAATTCGAGAAATGCCCGATTCAATTTTTAGACATCATTCAATCTTTCCACTTACTCATTTTTCATGTTTGAGTCCTAATGTCTCTGATGGGCAAACTGCTAGAACTCTGGAAAATTTGCTGCAGTCAAGTACTATGTAGCTACACTGTATCAAGGTGGACAAAGGCAACAAGATGACAATTCTAAATATTAAAGACTATGACAGAAGATGGAACACATATTAGCTAATGGAAAATTCTCCCTACTGAAAAATAATCAATTAAATAAAAAATGAAAACGAAAACAAAAAATTGGTTAGACAACACATGGATTTGGATTAAAGAACAAAAAGAACACCTTACTATACATGACCCTCGGATTCCATTCATTGATGCACAACAAAAATTTAATAAACCTGAAATACCATTACGACCAATAGCAGCAGCATATAAACACCCTAGATATGACATCACAAAAAAACTGAATTAAATCCTTGAAGCCCCGATTTAGATTCTGCGTCCAAAACAGTTATGAACTCGAGAAAATACTTGATAAAATGCATGGAGTAGATAAGATTAAGTTGGCTAGTTTAGATGTTATTCCCATCCATACCGGTAGACCTTGCCCTGGAAGAAGTTGAAAAACTCGTGTACAAAGCCAAATTAGAACCATTGAAGAAGTCAGTTGTGGTCTCAAACTCTGCTTAGATATGGAGTACTACCAATTCAAGCAAAATATCTGTAGACAGACAGTAGGATTACCTATGGGCAATCCATAGAGGCATGCATATTTCCTTTTTGACAAAAACACGATATGTGAAATAGCAAATTGTAATGTTAATTTTTCATGTTTCTGAAAGGTGTGAGGTGCATTTTTCTACCACGTTTTGTCACTAAATGATATGAAATGAACTGCAAAATGCAAAATAGACTCTTTAAACATGAAATTTGCCGTTTATATACCGACTCAACACTTTCTGAAGTCTGAAGTATCCTGTGAGTTATCAATTCATGGAAAATTGATTAATTCTGCTGTAAATATTTGAGGAACAAAAATGGACTGCTTTATACAGGAATAAACATACTATTCTGGTAATGATTTAATGTGCTATTAGAAGGGATATGTTTATTTTGTGAAATAAGTGCAGATTTTAAATCAAATTTGGGATTATATTCACATTTTTAAAACCAAAATGTCATTTGATATGCCGTTTTTCACCGCTATAACAGCGAAATTTCATTTCATTTACGGCTTTTGAAACCGAAATTGACTCTGTTTTTGTACTAAAAATTTTGCTTTTTTATTTACCAAAAATATGTGCCTCTAGCAATCCATTATCTCCATTCCTAGCCAATCTGGTTATTGAACGTTTTGAAAGACAAATTATGCAGCATCCCCTAGTCAAGCACATCATATACTACAGATACGTGGATGATATACACTACAGTCCCGTTTAACCGAATTTGATGGGACTGATGGTGATTCAGTTGAATGAAAAATTTGGTTAAACTGGAATAAAGGGTTTTTGATATACAGTATGTACAGTATTTTGATATACAGTACATGTATTTCAGCATGTAGGCATAAACAAAAAGCTTACAATAATACATAGTCATTTAACTCAAGAACATGAACTACAGTAACATTAGGGCTCTGGTACAAAAAGCCGTACGACTAAAACAATAAAGTTTAATTCAGCTTGTGATAAAAATTTGATATTTTCTCTTGCTTAAGATTAGATTAACTCTTCTTAGCAGCTCGATCTCTAAGACATTTAATCAGAAGCAATTCAGCAGGGGAGGTTTCATCTTGTTGTTCCAAGTAAACATTTCAATGTTCTTCAAACATTCTAGTGGCTTGATAATTTATTTATTTATTTATTCCAAGTTTCAGATACAGCACTTTTAAGGCCATTTTACACTGAAAAAACTAACAAATAACAAGAACAAGTCAAGATGGTTTAAGGTAAAAACAAGAAAAGTTAAATATAAACATAAGGCATAAACAAGGAAACAAAGATTTACATATTCATTTTTAGGGAAGATCGGAAAATACTTTCAGGGGCAAAAATGTCTATGTTTGTGGGTAGTTTATTGTAGAACTGGGGCAGCCTGTGGAATAGAGCGCGCTGCATAAGGGAAAGCCTAGCGGTAAAGTTGTGGAACAATTCAGTGTTTCGGGTCAATCGAGAGGGAACTCTGAAGTTGAATTCTGTAAGCAGAAATTCAGATCTTAATTTTCCATTGATGATTTTATAGAAAAATTTCATATCGGCCATATCGCGTTGGGTCTGCAGTAACTGGATGTTCAAAGTAGTCAGGATGTCAGGTTTCTGAAGATGCCGCAGAGAAGGAATTCCATGACGAACAATGGCGGTAAAGAAGCTGAGGATGGAATCCATGCTAGAAAGATTTGTATTGGAAGCCATGGCCCAGACTGGAGAGCAGTATTCAAGAATCGGAGAAATGAATGATTTGAAAAATAGGCTAAGAGAAGTTGGAGTATCAACTGTTAGACCAAAACAAAGACAAAAGTGCTTCGTAAAACACGGTCGCGTATGAGTAACAGCTTTTTTTAGCGATTCGGTTAACCTGGAAATTCAGTTAATTGGGATTCAGTTAAACGGGACTGTAGTGTACTATGCTAATATACAAGGAAGAAAAAGAATTAGAAGATGCAATAAGCATATGGAACTCCATACATCCTAATTTAGCTGTTACAGCAGAAAAAGAAGAGAATAACACCTTAAACAACCTGGACTTAACCATCAAGAAAGTACAAGGCAAATTCCAAACTGCAGTCTACAGAAAGCCAACCACTGGAAAACTGTTCATCCATAAGTCCTCATATATAGAGCAGTCCAGAATAAAAAAAAGAAACATTTGGTACAACTTTACAACAGCGGTATGAAATTAAATACCACTCCAGAACAGTTCAAGAAGGAGTGCATATCAAACTTAGTCAGAGTCAACGGATACGATACAAAATATAAAAACCAAACTACAATGCAAGTCACATCAAACACACAAACCTGGAAGAAATCATGAAAAAGGAAAGAAAATTTTGGATTGGTTACCCATTGGTATATTACACGAGTAATCAACTACGCTGCCTACTCCACCCACATAACTTAAATTTGGCTATCAAACCGGGAAACAAAACCTGCCATGTATTAAAAACACATAAGAAGGAAGGAATTGATCCCCTAAATAACTCTGGAATATACTCTTGCACCTGCAGCTGTTGAAAGCAATACATAGGACAAATTAAGAGGAACATCTGTGCAAGAATTCATGAGCACAAACTAGATATTATTTGAATACAAAAAGCACAGGTTAAAAGAAACCAAATTAATGAAAAATGCAAAAGGACCAATTGAACTGAATGTAAGAGAGCCATTTGCCATCTTAAAAACAACAGACAACTTAAAAGAACATGCAGGGCCATTAGACAAAGGATAGCAATTATTACACTGGGGAACAAAGCTTTTCTTATTTTCTGTTGCATTAGATTTTTCAACTGTTTCTGAATATTTTTTCAACGCTGATTTCAAATCTATTGGTTTTCCTGTACATGCTCTAGTTATCATGCAATTTGAAACTTTTCCTTTTGTGGAAATGGACATCCATTGGTATTTACACTGGGGATAGGTTGACAACTATGCTTAGATCTGACCTAGACACAGATGAAAACACATCCTTTTCTGTTTCTTGTATCGAATTATGGCTTCTTCAAATAAACATAAGAAAGCAGCTGTTATTAGCCTCCAGACTACAAGAAAAAATATACTGCACTGCTGACCAAAGTGTTATATTTCCGAAAACGGAACCAAATTTTTGTGGATTTTTTTTCAGAAGACAAATACTTCGTTTACTGCCATGATATCCCAGGTCTTCTCAGTCAATTAGGTGTTCTCGTATAGTCCAAAAATGGCGATTATATTTCAATAGCTCTAACCACACTTGCTTAAAATGAATGTTTAGGAGCTATTTCAGATGGCCACTCAGTGCATTTGCAAGAACATAATCACATAAAAATTGAAGTTCACTTATTCAAATATCACAAGCACAACTGTATCATTTTGGGTAGATTTCAAAATTGTCAGCTACCTGCTAGAACAGCAGAAAAGCTTCACGAAGTATCCATGCTCGAGAGAAGCACTGGACACAGGAGAAGTGGTCCATCCATGAAACTGGAAGCAGGAATGCCAAACATGTGAATGAACTAATTGTCAGCCGAGGAACGATCATTATCCCCATATCAAGCTTGGCGTGATGAAGCAGTTTGTGACGGCACTGAATACCAATAGTGACTGTTTTCAAAATATAAGTAATTTCCTTTCCCCCCTTTCTCTTTCGAGAAGATCAAAGTATGTGTGCTTGATGGACCTCAAATTCGTATCCTTGTATATGACAAGGAATTTGTCAGGAGAGTACAAGAAGAAAGCAGCATGTCTGTCTTCGGCAATTTTTTTTAAAAAAACTTTCTTGGTAACAAAATGGCGGACAACTTATGAGGTTGTGGTTGAATGTTGTTGGCTTTCTGCGATTTTGGGTGCAACATGAGTGTAAAGATCTGTTTCCTGAACTGTCACCTTGTCAATTCCCAGAAAGCCTTGGAATTGTTAGCTATAAACAGGTAGAGTGCTTTCATCAAGACCTGAAAACGATGGAAGAGTGCTATCAAGGATGATGGTGCAAGAAAATGATGGCAAATTAATGCTGGGGCATCAAATAAGACTGCCCTGAGAAAGCTCGAAAACATAAGAGCTACAAGTGCAAATTCTTGCCTGAATAGAACCTATTTAAAATGTGAATGCCATGCATATCATTTTTTTACATTACCTGCTTTCTGTGTGTAGACATATGTTAGTTTAAAGAAAAAAGCCTTAAATTTATGTTCGTATTTCACTATATTTAATATATGTTTAATACTTTAAAAATGTGCTTTCATTTTGCCATATTTTCTAACTGTAATGCATATTTTGGTGCATTTACACATTTTTGTGAATAAATTAAGAATATCTTCACCAAGATGGCATCCAACTTTAAAATGTTGAATTGCATTTTGAAAATTTAATATGGAGGTTAACAATTAAAATGTTGAATTGCAAGAAAACTAGAACTTACAGAGAAAACTAACTTCAGATTTGAAATCAACACACTCAAATTAGGTTAGAATAAGTGCTGATAGCAATGCAACAAAAATTTTGGTCCCCAGTGTTTTTAGAAAAAACGACGAACATTTTACTGTACTGTATAGTGTATTTAGGTCTATGCCCTTTAAATACACCATAATACACGTGTTTTGTTGCTATAAACAAGAGTTTTAATGCCTTTCTACTGTTCTTTTAGGTTATTTCAGTTAATCCGGACTTTTGTTAAACCGGTCAACTTATCCCCCCCATTAGTCTGGATTAACGAGGTTTTACTGTACTTCTCCTATCTCTTGAGGAAGCCACATGATGTGGTGAAAGCTTGAGAACCAAGTCTGGTCTTTATTACTTAGTAAAATTATGGGATGTGGTGTAAGTTATGCTTTATCTCAAATAAACTTAATTTTATATCAAGTGTTATTACCAATAATTTGTTACAACACTGACAAACTTATGACATTTACATTCTGTGATTTCTCACATAAAAACCTTATTTTTGGAATAATTTATTATTTTGATCAGTTTGAAAACATTTGAGGTTCTTCCCTGGTTCCTCCACTTTACATTGCAATTTATTCAAGAACAATGCCTATATCTCTGGAGGCACGCTAACTGATTTAACCCCCTTCCCCCTCCCTCCCCAAGCCTTGCAATGTTCATGACTGTTGATTAAAAACAGTTGAATGTAACATAATTGCATGTCAAAAATATAAACTGCAGCAACAATTTTATTGAAAATTTTCTAAATACTGTAACTTAAGCATATTTTTTTTAAAAAAAAATTATAACATTGCACGTAACACAGTCATTGTCACAAAAGAAATGAAAGGGAAAATACTTAAAATACAAAAATGGTATGGGGTTTCTGATTTTACCATGGGGCAGTTGCTGGGTTAATTTCTTAGTTTTCACATCTTTCTGAGGATGGTAGCTATTAACACATTCACACCCAGCTCTTGGAGGGGCATTTAAAGTCAGCCCAGGCATTTTCTGAATCCAAATTTACCAAAAAAGAAAATTGGCCGCCATATATGGACACCGCAGCTAAATGACCTTGGTTGTTTACGGGCAAATACAAGCACATACTTTAAAATAACCATCGTCATTTACAGGCGGAATGTATTAATATTACAAATTTCAACATAAAAACTCAAAGTAGTTTAAAATGCATCAAAACACAGCCACATCAAAGCAAATGTAAGCAGTTTATTTTTCAAGATCAGCAAGTTAAACTCTTGGCATCGAGAAATACTAACATGAGTAGTAAATAGATCTTGTGTACCATTTCTCAGTATATAAAAAAAGGTGCAAATGCATTTATGTGTTACATGAACTGGTGTGGGTACAAAACCTTTAACATCAACATTTCTATATTTGATTTGATGAGAAAGTTCAAAATTTTCACATTAGAGGTCACTTTCACAACGTAAGTCATGATGCAAGCCAAGAGATCCCATCCTTCAATCCATTTGGTTCCTGTTTTGGAAAAGTTTCTCTCCTTTCTTTCCTACAATTAAGCTTGAGGACATGGAGAAACCATGGACTTCAGAATAGAGTATAATATTTCAAGTTCTTAATTATCATATCTCTTGTGCACTTTGTTTTCATCTTGGAGCTAAAGAAGCAACAATGGGTGTAATGGGTGTGCATTTTGATGAAGAAAAGCAGTAAACAATTATTACAGCAGTCAGCTCACGAGAAGATCCCCAAACGAGGGGAGATGGAGTGCAGGGGTAGAGAGAAGGACCTGTCCATTTGCAGATTTTAGGGGTAGCAGAAAGTTTTTCGCTGTGGTCTAGTGTCCTTTTGGAAGTGCGTAGGAGTTGATTTGCGTCAATCACACAGAGCACCAGGTTGCTGCTTTTTTTTTAGTATCCAGAATATTTTTGTATTGCTTATCCAGTGTATTATTTAGACTGTATTTCAAAGAATTTCAAAAAGAATATACGGCAACGACTTTAGGGTTAGCAGATGAGAAACTAAAAAAAGAAAAAAGAGGACATTTTTAGATTGCAAAAAGTAAATTTTCGACGAAGATGCACCACTTCGAACACACGTTTTGTGCTTACTGGTGTTTTGGTGAGCTTATAGATCACCCCCCCCCCTCCCACAAATATTACACTGTTTCCGTATAACTAATAATAGGCCTGATTATTGGAAAATATCTGAATATTCTAATATTTATTCACAACGCCCATAATATTATACGGTTATGAAACTTGGTCTCTTGCTTTTAAATAATAACATAAATTGACATTCCGCCTCGGAGTTGTTTCTTCCAGTCCTAAAGTCAGGAAACATTTTTGTAAGTAGTCACTAAAAGCATATTTGCGTTTCGGAATGGCTCAGATCGCTGATCGACAGAACTTAACTTCTCCACTACCATGTAACAAGCAAGAGTACAGCAGTTAAAAATTACTGTTTATTTCTGAATTCAGTCATGAAACTCAAATCAAAGTAAGCCATGGTGTATAGTATATTCTTGCCTATTGTTAGAAACTTGCTCCTCACCATGAGCCACGGGAGATGTCGCAAATGCTTTCACATCAAAACCTTATGTGGCAAGCGGCGACAACAGTAGAGATGCAAAAGTCCAACAATTTTTCTTTGTTGGAAGAAAAATTTCTTGCCTTTGTGCTTGCAACTGTGTTGTATTTATTTACTTTGAAATTGAAAACAGAAACAATATTAACAATTACTTACAAATAAAATTTTGTTACTAATCTTGAAGTTAAACAGTTGCCTTTATCCAAAAATTTTCCTAAAAACCCACCGGACCATTTTTAGGACCCGAAAAAGAAGTTTTGTCCAGGCAAAAGAGGATGTCTGGTAACCCTAAATGACTTGCATTGCTTCACCAGCTGCAGTGAGTCCACATCTGTTTCTCACTCAGGGGGCACTCCCCCAAACTAAATAGTGGAGTCGCTACATCACTTCAATTTCGCCAGGGATCATCTCCTAAGCGGTGAGCTTACATTATATGTAATGTGCAGTACAATTCAGGTTCAATAAATGGCTTTCTTAGTTGTTGCTGTTGCAATGTGGACGAAGAGGAGAATATTGTCTTGTGTATACAATGATTCACCAACACATGCCACCTCCCTACCCTCCACCATTTAGAAACCCAAGCTTTCACTTCTGTAGCAACTTGTTTATTCTGTAGAAGAAGAAAGTGAGATCAAAGTTACATTATGGATTTGCAGCACTCAGCACTCCTCTACTATTTCTCAGCCAACAAATAGCGCTGATACGCATCTCATGTGATGGGAGGTGCATGCTCAAATTCTGCCAGAACAGTGCCACATTTTTCGGTGTCACCAAACGTTCAGTTACAGCGAAATATTGTGGGAAATGGTCCTTAAACTTTTGTGTTTTTTTAAAAAATTATCATTGCTCCAGAAACAAAACCTGGCAATTTGTATTTGCACCTGTTGATATACATGTGTTATATGCAGTGACATAGTGAAAATGTGCATGGTTTTATGTTGGCTGTCCAAATTATTCCATGCATAATACACAACCCAGTTTTTGGAGGCAAAAATTTTGGGAAAAAAGTGTGCATTATACATGAGGAAATACGATATTATATTATTGTAATCACAAATCACAATGTACTCTTATAATTTCATTCTCGTTAAATTCTCCCACAGATCAACTCAATGTAGAATTGTCTTCACACACAAATACTCAAAAGCAAGTCTTAAAACTGTGTAGTCTAAAGGCACATCATGCATTTATGTATAAAATACATACCCCTCTCTAGCCTAACCCGATCCTTAATTGGCAAAAAGCTGAAGATGTGAATGAGACAATACTCATTGAGGTCAGTTATCCTGAACTCTCCATTTGAAGCCACATCACCTTCCTGTTTAAAATCTGTATTGTTGATTTCATCATCATTTAATCCAGTATCACTACTCTGAATGCACTTCTTATTTTGATAATGTTTGGATCTTGGCTTCACAGGTTTATCTTTCCCTGGTTGATGTTTCTGGTTTGCTGGAGCAACTTTTAACTTTCGTTTGTGCAATTTCAACTCATCTTTTGGTGCTGCTAATGCTCTGGAAGAAGGAAAAGATACATTTTACATAGAACAAGATCAAACCATTAATTAATAGCGATTATAAAAGGATCATACATTAACATATTTTTTCAAATTAGTCTGGCATATATTTTACAGTTTGACACTTCAGATTAGTCTATATGGATAAAAAGGATTTTGGTAATTATGGAAGACTGATTAGTACTCACAGTTCCATGTAAGCTAAGAGGGGAGTACTCTATGCATAAAATTGCTAATATCATTGGCAATTTTATGCACAGTGTGCCAATAATAGTATCAACTTGATATTTTTATAAAACATTTCATATGTCTGTATCATATAATATAATTATATATATATATATACGAGGGCAAATCAGTAAGTCAGTTCCACAATTTTTTGCAGAGGATTGGATAATCACACAAAGCTGAACTTTTGGGTACTGAAAATGTCTTCCAACCCGAGGTCATACGGAGTGATTTTGTAATGTTCCTTTGTCTCTGCCACAGGTGGCAGCAGTGACAAACATGACTACCTGCCTGACATCGTCGACAGTCGAGAAGCAGTGTTCCGTAGTGCGGTTCCTCTGGGCTGAAGGCAAGACACCAACGGAGATTCACGCGAGGATGAAGCTGGTGTATGGGGACGACGTCCTGTGCTACAAAGCCATTGGAAATTGGTGTGAGCGGTTCAAGAACCTGTAAATTTCATGTTTCGGAAATTCATTCCCATATTCCCATATTATATATACTATTACATCATTTTGACAAAATGTGGTAAAACAAATTACACATTTTTATAGGTACACATTAACAAACACTGCAAAACATTCCAATCAAAGAAATTTATTTCCTAGTATACGATGTACTTGCCTTTCTGCTTCCTCTGGCGATGAGAATGTTACAAATCCATAATTGTCAGACTTAAATTTGTTACTTTTCAATGATATAGTGGCATGAACAACTTCTCCATATTTACTGAATATTTCTCTGAGTTCTTTTCTTGTGACCTGGAATGCAAGTAGAGCAAGTAAAAAGTAATGGAGAAAATAAAAGAGAACTGCAAAAAAATGAAAGTGAGCTATACAGTAGCAGAAATAATGGAAACAAATGCAGCCACATACAGCAGCAAAACTTTGATTTTTACCAGTGTAAAAAAAAAAAAATCTGTTATAAGCTGCTAGGATAAAAATACCAAATACCTTTATCCAATGATACTATTTCTCATCGCATAGAACACATATCCTCCAATAGCATCTTCGCCTTGTAATCAAGGGGTCCCGGGTTCAGTACCCGGTGGAGGCACAAGTGGTTCGGATCCCACTTTAAACTGTAAGTCCAGTACCGATTAGCCTTACTGTGAATAAAGTGGACGTAAAAACACAAAATCCATCAATCAATCAATCAACATATCCTCCAACACAGTGGTGGCGATTGGGTTCCAAAACCGGGTGGGCAAAGACAGTATATTTCTTTGTAGATAAGGTTTAGCATAGTGCGGGGGCAAAAGTGGCAAAAATTTGGGGGGGTAACTGCCCCCTCGCCCCCCTAATCGTCGCCACTGCTCTAACATTTAAAAACAAGTAGCAGAAAAATTACATGGTAAAAAATTGGCTCTTCAACTTAATGAATCGATAGACATAAGTAAAAAAATGCCAATTGTGTATTTAGTTACAAAAGATTTGTTGACAGAGAAGGTCTTGTTGAACAGTTCCTGTTGTGCATTGAATTACCTTTGACATCAACAGGATGAGACATCTACGATTCTGCGACAGTTCCATTGGAAGAAAATTAACTATGTTGGAAAAATTGTATTTCAGTGTGCACTGATGGCAATTACTGGTCAAATGAAAGCCTCTCCTTCAAGATTAAAACAATATTTTCCTAACTTTGGGATACTTTGGTAGCAAAAAACATTTCTCCAGCGCTTATGAGCAAAATGGACTCAGTTGTTGCAATGGTTGACTAATGATATGTTAATCCAACATCGAGGTTGCAACTCCTCCTGTCAATATGACTTCTGAAAGTCATGTGCCATAAAACAGAGGCTCTTCATGAAACTCCAGTCCTTTACACAAACATTCACTGGTTGTCCAAATGAAAGGTACTCTTCAGATTTCTGAACTGAAGAGTGAATTAATAACAATACAAAGAAACCTAATCTTGTTAGGTTCATTTAATACTAAAAAAATTAAATAAGGATATTAATGGAATTTCACGACTAAAGATAAATATCAGCTCTCTCTTAATAATATATCCCCTTAACTGAGGAACAACCTAATTTTATTATTAACAATAATACGCTGATCCCTTTGGTTTCAGTTAATACAATAAGGGTATTATATAATACAAAGTATTCAGGTCGAAACTGATTGTATTATTGCTTCTTATTTTACTTGATAAATTGAAAAATATTCAATACTTTTTTATTGAAACCCAAATGATATTATTAACTATTATTCCAAGTAATTTTAACGACTAAACATTGTGTTCCAAAAATGCATATTTAGCTGATACTTTTTGGCATTTGAATACTCTTAATGCTAGTATGCAGGCAAAGGAAAAAAAAAATATACTTACATCACGTGACAAGCTGGATATGTTCTTAAAAACAATCAAAATGTGGAAGTCAACAATTGAAACTGATTTTCAAATACCGGGTGTCCCAGAAGTCTTTCCCTGATTACAAACTTTATTCATATCCACTATATGCAATGTAGAGATGTGAAAATGTAGAGATGTGAAAGTGGTACCAAACTGTTGGAAAACTAACCAAGTTTATTTGTTGCAGGTTTCAGTAATGTGGCTGTAGTGTAGCAGTGTCAGTGCCAAGGAATCCGGAATTAATGCTCTTGACATTGGGTGGCATCTTTCCATACAATGTTTCTTGGACTTTTGGAATGAAGATAAATTCCATTTTTTAAATACCAACTTATTGATGGCAGATATTCTAGACAAAAGAATTCTGTACATTTGAAAGTTCCTCTGAACTGTTATTGGTGACCGGGTCTCGTGATACCAGAGGACATGCTGAGCTTTTTCCTGATTTGTGAACATTTCCAGTTTTCTGGGCACTGACATTGCTACACTACAGCCACGTTACTCAAACCTGCAACAAAAAAACTTGGTTAGTTTTCCAACATTTTGGCACCACTTTCACATCTCTAACTTGCATATAGTGGATATGAATAAAGTTTGTAATAAGGGAAAGACTTCTGGGACACCAGGTACTTCATCTCACAGCTGATAATGATCCGTATATTGATTCCACTTGAATATTATTACATCTTTTGTTTTTTTGGAAGAAAAAATGCAACAGCACGTTCCTTCCCTCAATACGAATGAATATAACTGGGTCCTCAATCCCCTTGCCATTACTACAGAAGGCACAAAACACCTAACATTTGAAGAGGGAGAAGAGTATGTAATTTAAAACCATCTGGTGCCAGTGAAGTGGAGCTCCATCTTGGATGATAATTAAGTGTGCACGGTCTTCTTGGCACTAAGCATGTTGAGGTAAATTCTTCCAGTTACTGTGTTATGAAAAAATTGATTGACTTGGTGTTTTAAGTTCACTTTATGCACAATAAGGCTAATCGGGACTGAACATACAGTTTAAAGTGGGATCCAAAAACTATGTGCTTCCACAGGGTATCGAACCCGTGACCCCTTGATCTTAATTACAAGGCGACGATGCTACCACTGTGCCATCGGGGAGGTTATGATAAAAGAATGGCCCACACAGGATACAGCACAAAACATGTTAACTTATGGTGAATTCAACACACAGTCTGCATTCATCTCCTGTTTCCCGTTCCCCATACATACACATTGCATTTATTGACTTTTCCACTGTGGAAGGGCAAATCATCACTGAAGAAAGTACAAGGCTCAATCAATATATAACCGGAAATATGTTGTAACAAATATTTATTACAAGCACCAAAAGAACTACAGTACTATGTTTCAACATAGTCCCCCTAGTTTAATGCACCAATGCCAGTGCTTGATAAGGGCACTGATTCCACAGGAAAAAAATCTTTGGATGTGTGCGTAACCACTCATGTAGCGTTGACTGGACTTTGTCGTCATTCTAGAACCTCGATCCACTTACTGCATCTTTCAGTGGGCCAAAGGTGTGGAAATTGGAAGGTGTGAATTCGGGCAAATATGGAGGGTAGGGTAAGCACTTAAACTTTAGTCCTCGATGGTATACAATGTGACACTGGCAGTGTGTGGTCTCGCATTGTCATGGAGCAAAAGCACACTACTGGACACCAAACCACGTCGTCTCTGCAGAATGGCTGGTTTTCATATTTTGCGCAAAAGGTTGGACTGGGCAGGTAATGTTCAAGAATTAGCCCCTTAGGGTCCCAAAACAAAGTTAATATGACCTCTCTGGCACTCTGTTGAGCATGCAGTGACAGATGCGACCTGGATGCGGAGAACCTTCAACACTGGTTATGCCCTGTGTGAACTTCTCAGCCCACTCGTACACTTGTGATTGACTCATACAGTTGTCGCGTACTGAACTATCATGTGGCAACGAATATCTATCGGTTCCATGCCTTCACTCAACAAAAATCTCACAACACTTCGCTGCTCCAGCTTGGAGCACTCCTGTAAAGGTACCGCCGCGTGCATAAGGCAGGCATGCCAGACCCAGCTATGAATAGCTTACAGATACATGTACAAAATGACAAACATATAACAATCACGGTCGTATTTTAGATTTTTATACTACTTTTCCGATTATTTATTGACTGCACCTTGTATCACATTCTTCATTCTGTTGCTGCATGTACATGCAGAAAGAATGACGTGATTTTTTTTGTTAATTAATAACATTTGCACTAACTAAAGCTTATAAGGAACAATTTTCAACTCTTTCTACAAAATGTTTCACACAGTCTGTTGTAGAATCTGTAACTCTAAACTGACTTGTGCTGCCAATTTCTTTGGACTGATTGTGTAGGTCTCATGAATTTGATCCACTTGTTCCTCTAATACAGGGACAGTGCGACGGGTGGGCGAGGATGGGCACTTATTCAAGAAGTATTAATAAGCATTTAGAAAAATATGAATGCTTCAATAAAAATATATTCTTGTCTTGTCTCCGTACATATTTTTCTTACAAATATTGTCGATACGAGAAAGACTCACAATATCATCCTGTACGAAGTTTCGCTGCCTTTGGATTTACATTAGTTTACCGAATAAGATAGCGAGAATCGTAGCAAAATATGGCGAGGGATAACACCTATTATTTATAATTAATTATACTTCATATTTAAAACTTGAAGCATAAGACTTATGATCGAGATACCACTTCCGTGACTACAAGTATGTATTACAATATCTATCCACAGCCAAAGTGCACTTTTCCCGAGATGAGAGTGCAAAATATACAGGAAGAATATCTAGAAAATTAAACAAATAAATAAAAACATATTCACATTACTTCCATATGGTATGCAAAAGAACTTCGATTCATGACTAGGCTTCTTTCACCTAGCATTTTTGGTAATAGGTGACTTATTTCGCTCGTGTGGCAATTGTCAGTAACTGAAACTGTTTCCAAGAATTTCAAAGTGTTCTGAAGAAGAGAAACTCGATTTGTATGAAGGTAAGGTGTGAACAGGAGAAGAATTGACACATACGGTAGTTACAATGATCAAATTTATTTGTTTCACCTAACTTACTTAAACGTGTTTGATTTCTCAATCTATTTTTATTTTATTTATTTATTGAAATTTCCAGTACAGCAGAAGCCATTTAAAAACAGAAAGAAACAACAGTAAAACAATAGACTAAGATTAAAAATGCACAAAAAAAGGATAAACTAAATAAACAAAAATAACCATTGAACCACATCGAGCATTATTTTCCCTGCATCAGCCAGGTCACTATTATTAAGCAAGTCATAAAATTGATTTTTCGATGTTCATTTTGCAATCTTAAGTTGTATTTTCTGTGAAAAATCACGTTTTTACGTGAGGAAAGTTTAATGCAGAATAAACAAAAGTACTTTAAAAACTTTTCTAACAGGTATTAATTAAATACAAAGATTCATATAGGCAGCTATATGTATCAATTTGGAACACTCCTATGAGCCAAATAAAAGAATTATTCGTTAAGCCTCAACGAAGAAGCACTGCTCTTTTCAGTTAAAAACTCATATTATTATTAAAATTGTATATTCAAAATCATTCATTTGAATTATGGCCAAAAACCAAATAGAATTTCTTCACTATTGTCGGGGTTTATCATACTTTCAAGTAATCATGCTTGAATGTTTAATGTATAGGACATACGACATTGTATTGCATGAAAAAACAAGTTATTTCGTTTTGGAAAGCATATCAGTAGTAGCAAATAAAAGCGGACAGTTGAAACTTTAGCAGCTGTAAATGTCGAATTTTGGCATAACTTGCTTTACGAATATAAAACACTAAAATTACATTTCAAATGGTCTTGCTGCTAGGTTGCTTCACTCCATGAAGCATTACTCCTTGTTCCTCTCCAAGGGACGGCGCTAGTTTCACACATACAAATTACTTCTTGTAGCCTGTTGGTGTGTCTTCCATTTGTAAAGAATTTGCTCCATATTTTTCATAATTGTCACATAAATTAAGCAATATACTCTAATCTGCCACCTAAATATCAACCTGTCTTCCACATTATACTCTGGACTGTATTTTGCAGACTAACGAGGCTCTGGCATCTGTACTCACATCCGGCATAATCCTCTGTGGACCTTTTTTGTGATCTGTCCATGTGTGTTTCTGACTGTCCTTTCATTTATTTCATGTTATCACAATTCATTCTCATCTTCACGATTAGCCAAAAGTGGAAGAAAAACGAAATCAAATTAATCAAATCAATTAATCTAATCTACTTCGATCAGCTAATTAAGTATAGTCTATGTTAAATTCCTTCTTAACTGAAAAGGAAAGAACAAAATATCCAGTTAAACGAAGTACACAGTGAGCAGTTGAAAGGCGTGGGCAGGGAGATACAATGAAGGGCAAGGGACACGAATGAAAGAAATAAGGAAGATAGGAATTATAGCCAAGCAGCTTTACAACAGGTGACGACATGGAGTCACTTCCTACCTTTTCCTAGATTGTAGTGGATAGAGGGAAATTTAATCAGAAGATTTGGAGAACGGATTACCCGTGCACGCACATATGTGTGTGTGTGAAAGAGCCCGGGAGAGAGAAAAAGAGGGGGGGATTATACAAGCAAAGGAAAATGGTGGAAAAAGATAAAAATGGTGGAAAAAGATAAATAAAACATTCACCAGCAAAGAGAAATGACGAAAGAAATACAAAGGAGTGCAGGATAGGGCAAGAGAATACGTGTCTCTGATATTCATACATTTTATATCTGCCCACCCTAATTTATCAATATTTGGCTCCTGCCCACCTGGACAAAATTTTCTGGCGCCGCCCCTGCATTAATATGCAATGTCTCCCAGAACTTTTCTATTTGCATAAACATGCAGTATTCTGAAATTTGTTCCTTCAATCGTAGATGAACCATCTTGTTAGTAGAATTTTACCATACTGTGTTCTAAAATGCTGTTGTATGGCAGTAACAAGAGTTTGTTTTTGCGGATTCCAGAAAGAAAAAAAACAGTAGAGTAGCAGCCAATCAATATGTTTTGGTCATGCAATGGGTGGTGACATATAATGCTAACGTCAGAAACAATTCCAGTTGTAAAAACTTATGTTTAGGTTTATGAGACCTCTTTGCTACCACATATATTGCATGTCTATATGTATAACATGTTTGGTTGGTTCTATATAACTTTGAAAGTGTATATTTATTTTGTAGTACCCATGTATAATCTGTCAAGGTTGGAGAACAGAACAGTCTCACTTACCCCACAAGCAAGAGTTCCAACAAATATCTTTCTGTTTGAACTATCATTATCATTTGATATGACTTTGCCTTGTTTTTCAGAGTTGCCAATACCTGAAAAGGTTACGAATAAAATTACTGAAATTAAGTTACAATTATGTTTCCCATGTTTTAATTTGTCAGGAAAAAAAAATGGATAAATATAAGAAAAACAAAAAAACTTTCCATTATCCATATACATACTGATGATTGCAAGGAATCAAGAATCTATTTCATGAAAATAATATTTAAAAGTTTAAAATGTTAAATGCAACTTTTAATAAAGGCTAACAAACTGAAACCAAATAATAAATTACAAATATTAAATAACTGTACTTTAAAAACAAATATGGCACTACTGCAGGCTATTACAGTTTATATTATCACAATGAGACATCAATTATATTTCAATTGGGTCACATCAAGTTTATTACAAAATCATGGGTTAAACTTCTCAATTAGATAAATATGGTGGTGTGTTTTGAAAGATCATGTCAATTTATGTACAGGGTGGTCCAAAAGTCTTGTCACCTCCCTACCAAAAAGTAATAAGAACAATAGAGGAACAATATAATAATATCAAACACATGTACTGTAAATATTGTTTTCATTGTCTATTTCAGATGGCTGACACTAGCTCCTACAGTTTGGAAGAGAGGCTGATTGCAAGTGTATGGGCACATGAGTGTGTACATTCTGGCAAGAGCATGGAGGATGTGCGACATGACTTCACTGCAAGATTCAGCAGACTAGCCCCTCCGAAGGGGATGATACTGCGTTGGGAACATAAACTGTTTCTGACAGGTTCAATGAACGACAAACCGAGGTCAGGACGACCCTCAACGTGAAGGGACACATGTGGAGGCATCTGTGGTACGATCACCCTCCAAGTCACTGCAAAAACTGTCTTCTGAGCTACGAATTCCAAAAACCACAATGTTAACACACATGATAAATGATCTGCATATGAAATCATTTAGGCCAACATTCGTCAACGAACTAAGAGTTAACAACAGGGACAAAAGATGTGTGGCATGTGGACCGTTTCTTGATGTGTTTCCAACAATCCCACAACCTGATGAATGTGCCGGGCTAAGAATATTGATTTCTGGAGCAAAGAAAATCTGCATTATCACGAAGAGCTGGAGCTCAACCCCCTGCATGTGATGATTTGGGCTGCTATGTCGAGTAAGCACGTGCTAGAACCCTATATTTTCGAGGGCCCTGTTAACCAGCACTCTTACCTTGACATGTTAAGGGTGTGGTTTGTTCCACAGCCCCAGAGGTTGAACGCGGATTTGAATGATTGTTGGTGACGCACTCCACTATGCCATCAATGTCAGGGAATGAAGTTTTTTGGGATAGATGGATAGGGCGAGGATCACAACTTCCAACACCTCTCGATTGGCCTCCCAGGAGCCCAGACCTCAGGTCTTGTGACAACGCTCTGTGGGGTATTTATCAAGTTTCACAAGAGCGATACCAGAATACCCAACAGTTGAAGGATGCTGTTCAGGCAGCCTTTGTAACAATCACCAAAGCACAGCTTCATAAAATATCACACAGGACATGGCGCAGCATAATTTTGTGCCAAGAAAATGATGGTGTTCATACAGACCTTCTCGATGTGTGACGGTGTCAGTGTCAATGAAAGTTAATATATGTATTCGATATAGTTTAGTACATGTGTTTGATATTATTATATTGTTCCTCTATTGTTCTTATTAATTTTCGGCAGGGGGTGACAAGACTTTCGGACCACCCTGTACTTTATCTGCAATATATCTTTCATAGTTTGGTAATGAGATGCAGATAAAGATGTATAAAAAGTTGGAAATTGTCACAAATGTTTATTAACTTGTAACAAAATGTAAAACATAAAAACTACACAAAACAAACTACAATGAATGAAAGCCCTTTAATTGTTTCATTTACATATATGTTTGTATACTTATAGGTTATTAACATTATTACATGTAAACACTTTCTGAATCTCACTTCCACTCATGTCAAAAACGCAAGCATTGGATTCAAGATTATTTTTAAAAGATACACATCTAATTGCCGTTCAAATTTTCTTACCTTCTACTTCTTCTAGAGAATCATTTGTTTTTGTATTGTTAGTACTGGAATCATTGACATCGTTCTCTCCAAGGCTGACCGAGTTTACATCTGATTTTGGAGTACCAGGATAATCAGTGTTATTGTTCTCTTCAACAATCTCTGATGCTGGCGCTCTGTTTCCAGTTTCATTTTGTGATACATTATCATTCACCTCACAATTGATTTTAAGACTTGCCATATCAGGAATATCATCTTCACCTTCAAGACACCTTTGGTTTGAGGCATTAGCCTCTAGTGTGTTACTTTTAGTCTTCAAGGAACTCAAAGAATTGGGTTCTTCCTTTTCTCCACTCTGTATATCACAGTTTCCATTGTCTTTGTTAGTATATACTGAATATTGTCCTTTGCCATCCATTCTATAATACCTGCAAAGAAAGAACGTTCGCTATAATGAAATACATACTGCATGTATGTGAAAAATTGGTGAAATGTATTGAAATGGTATGACAGTATATAAATGCTAGTAAATAAGATAATAAGAAATAAGAACAAAAGACAGGTGGAGCTGGATGTGCACATCAAAGAACAATACAACAAGAGACCTCAATCGGGCTCGAGAGGCATCATACGTAAATGCGTAGTAGTTTGGCATTTACCTAACAGATGTCTCTCTCTTAAACAAAAGAACCTTGCTGAACGAGGCCTCCGAGACAGACATCAATCTGCGATGCTAAAGAGGCTGATAAGTGTTAAAATCAAAAGACTGTTCCTATGTTTTGGGGAAATACACATATTGAATAAGCTTGTGTGTTTGTGTATAATACTAAAATCAATTACATATTAGTGCAATAAATGTTTGTGTTTCATCAGCATGAAGTACGAGAATTTGTGAGTCCAGCTCATTAGTAATGTTGGTAATCGATGTCAAATGTGTAACTACTAATCAGTGGCGTAGCATGAGAATTTCGGGTAGAAACGCCAAGTCCGAAGGAAGAATAGGCCTTTTTCTTGCTGAAGAGTTTACTTATGGAATTAGCTGCCATAGGTTTTGTCTATTTAAAATCACAATCTCATTGTGTTTATTGCATGAACTTCTGTGGCCAAATCTGAAACTAACGATGGTATGAGAAATTATTTGCAACATGTAACAATGCCAATTGCATTTACAATATATGAGACATGTCACATTAGAGTGGACGAGAGAGAATAAGTTACCACAGAAATCTAGTTCCGAGTTGCAGACCTCAAGTCTATTCCAGCTTGTAAAAATAAAACTAGTGAGAAACAGCAGGTATGTTAAAGTTTGCAAGATTGCTGACGACTCTTAAGCCAATTTTTCAACTTGGTTTGATCAAGTGATAAAGTGGGAAAGTGGTAAAGAGCTGGCCCAGTTGTCTGAAGATCGCAGGTTCAAATTTCTAGTAGAACCGACTTTCTTATTTAGTAGAATTAATACTTTTAAACACTTGTAAGAGGGAGAATATGAAAACTCTTCTTCTGATAAATTTAATTCCTGTCATCTATAATTTTCAATCCGATAGTAATACTAAATTAGAACAATCCAACCATGTAAAAAGGGCCTGCCTACCATGATTAATTGGGAATTACACAATCGGAACTTAGGCCGGAGCGAATTGACAATATATAGAAAGTCTCCAATTTTGTTAATTTTCGGTATACTAATTCTGGCAAAAAACCGGGGGTCGCATCTGGAAATTTGAAAAAAAGCCGATTGATTTTTTTTATATACACTAGCGTGCAAAAGTCTTTGCCCAAAGGTAATAACTGTCAAAAATGAACCAAATATATCGAAAAATGAGATAAACTTTATTTGAAATGTTATATTATATCACATTTGAACAAAATAGAAATGTAGAGGTTCATTAGTTAACATAAACAACGTAAATAAACTTATATTTTGCTCTTATCGATATGATCCCTTTAGCATGTATCACAGCTTGACACAACTTCAACATTCGAGATACTAAATTTTGCAGTGTTTTGTGTCCGATATTTTTCCAGGCATCTTCTAAACACTGCCACAAACTTTGAAGATTCGTTGGAGCCATCATACGAACCTTTCTGTCCAACTTGTCCCACAGTTTCTCAATCAGGTTGAGATCGGGTGATTGTGGAGGCCACAACATCACCTTGAGAATTTTTGGCCTCTCCTTTGTTTTTAAATAGTTCGTACACAGTTTGGACGTGTGTTTTGGGTCATTGTCCTGTTGAAATATAAATCCCTTTCCAATAGTCTTCGTTCCAGATGGCACTGCATTACGTACTAAGATATTATGGTACATGTTTTTGTCCATAGTTGACTTTCTTTGCACCAAATCTCCAACTTTTCCTCCTCCAAAATCAACCCAGACCATGACATTACCTCCTCCATGTTTAGTAGTGTGACTCAAACAACTGTCAAGCATTCGTTCTCCAACCTTTCTTCGAATGTAAATCGTCTTTTTGTTCCAAACAATTCAAACTTCGATTCATCTCATTCATTCATATCTTAATGTCGATGTTTGATGTGTCAGCCCACTTCAGACATTTCAGTTTATTTTGAGGCCACAAGAAAGGTTTTCGAAAGGATATTCGACCATTTAAACCTACACTACGCAGTCGCCTCTTAACTGTATCAACCGAAATCGGAGTTTCTCTAATTCTGTCTGTATCTTCTACAATTGCAGTTGCTAGAAGTCTTCGATTTCACTTGCTCATGACGATAATATGTTTATCTTCCATTCTTGTGCTTTTGGACTGTCCAGAATGTTTCTTCTTCATATTTGTCGCTGTTGCTTTCAGACGAGATAACATATATGTAACACTTCTCCTTGGAATATTCAAATGTTTTGCAATTTTCGCATGAGTATTACCTTCTTCTGATAAAATTTGTATTTTACCACGAAATTCAGTTGAATATTCGTGTCTTTTCTTCATTTCGTGAATATTATATTATTTCACCCGCAATAAGAAAGATATAATTGCAAATCATCTAATAAAATTACAAAATGAACATTAAATGTAAATTAATGTTAATTATATCTTTAAAAAAAATAATAATAGAACATATTCGTCAATATACACACTGAAATTTGATATGAAACAAGGAATAAGTGCAACATTCAGTATACACATACATGTTCAACTTGTCGTCGTCACGACGTCTGTCTGTGTTTTCATATAAAATACGACTGTGTATGCTCCGAATTAAAATGTAGGCTGTTCTAACTTGTTGATATACATCAAAGACATTCCAGAATAGTGTCAAAACTGATATTTATTTGAGTTTCATAACATAAATCGCAGATAATGACTTTGGGCAAAGACTTTTGCACGCTAGTGTATATAGGTGTATATATGCGTAGTTTTACGAACGAAAATGTAATCTCTTGTCATTGTTTTCAACCACGCCTTTGTTTTACAAGAAAATTATTTATGATGTTCAATTTTAGTACAAACCCTATTTTTTCGATCAATTTAGGGGTGAAATGAATGCTAATGCAACCTAACCTAACCTCGTGTGAATGGTTCGTGGGGCTATCCGTGGATGGTTTTTGGGGCTAACGTCAATGGTTTGTGGGGCTACCCGTGGATGATTTTTGGGGCTAACGTCAATGATTTGTGGGGCTAACGAACAATGTTTCATCAAAATGTACAATTTACAGACGTAACCCCCGTTTTCTTACAACAAATTCGTGATTAGAAGGCCAAAATTAGTTAGTATACAGAAAATTAAAAAAAATTACACTCTCTCTATATTGTCAATTCTTACCCTTAGGCCGACAATTCACTTCCCGATATAAATCAGATCAGATTAAATAACAATTATTGATGCACACGAAAAACTAGTATACCTAAAGACTTTGCATCATTAGCACCAGAAATTGCTCTTTGTTAGCACGTTACAGGAACCCTTGTCATGACGTCTGGCAACCCTACTCATTAGACAGATTCACAGGTCCCGGGTTCGATACTCGGTGGATGCCCATAGTGGTTCGGATCACACTTTATACTGTAGGTCCAGTCCTGGTTAGCCTTGGTGTGCATAAAGTGGACTTAAAACACCAAAACAATCAATCAATCATTAGACAGATTAATCATATAGTGTTCCAACGGGTAGCTGCAAGTTTAATCTACATTCGCAAATCGGAATAGGCTAAATTAAATTGTACTAAATATAACGAACTTTTTTCAGGTAATTTACATACAATTTGTGGATCGAACTAACTAACGTGGAATTACACTAGGCCCGTCTAGTTGGCTGCACTTTTTGACACTTGGTTTGGTGCAGTGCAAAGTGTATCCGGTGCAAGGAAATTTTCGTTCAACCGGTTCAACCCGATGGATCTCACTTATCGCACAGCACTTGAGCAACCTTGTGTTCTGACGTCACGGGAGAAGGATTGTTTATTATTATTTTAGGCTAAATACCTATAAATCTTTATTTCAAACCTAAGGTAGAATATCTACAGAGTAGGGTTCTTTGTAGACAACGAACCCAGACAGGATGCCTTCCAATGGAGACGTTTAAACGAATATATTATATAAACAAGGATACATGGAAATAGAATATTTACATGATGTGCTACTTTTCTCTATAATTCTCATCTACAGTCAAGTTTTATCTGGATCTGGACTTCCTTCTATTTCAGCTTGTTGACGATTTATGGATTCATATATCCTTTTTCCAGCTTTTTCCCTTAAGCTTTGGGAAATATACTAATCTCCTCCCTTGCGGCTGCGATTGAAACGCGCCAACACTAATGTTTAGCTTAGCCTAAATAATAATTTTTCATTGTATTTATGCTAATGGTCTAACCTTACCTCGTATGCATCCCTCCTAGTCTGACGTCAGAACACAAGGTAGCGAGACTGTTGTGCGAAGAGGAAGACCCAAGCTCGGATCTCGGATCTACCAGCAGACGAAAACACCAGCGGCTGGCAATATTGATCGCGCGTGAATTTTTGAGGAATTTTGTACGAAAACAAATTCATTTTCTTTTAATTTGTGTTAATTATGACAGTTAAAGGTAAGTTGATACATGTTGTAGTTAAGGATAAGGGTAAATTTCTCGTAAGGGACAGACGGTTTTCATCAAATTTACAGGAGAAATTACTTACCGAATGCAGTTTCTTTATACAGTGCGTTCAATTTAAAAGCGGTACGTAAGGTATATTTGAGTCTTGTTTTTGTTGTTGTCGTCCGTTATGTTATGTTGCTGTCCGTGAGACAGGGTCTGTATGTAACGTGAAACACCGACGTAGGAGGACTGTACTAACACAGAGGCAGTGACTAATGTTAATGAAATAATGGCAAGATCTCGCCATAAACCTTTACGACGCCTAAGCCAGGAGACGCAAATGTCTGTAGGATCAACCCATACAGCAGTGAGGAAAATGTCGAAATTATATCCATATCGAATTCAAGTTTTTCAAGAATTAAAACAAATTGACTACCCTAATCTTGTACACTACTGTCAATGGTTGGACTTCATTGGGAATGACATCACTGTGTTGGACTACGTGTTCTTTTCCGATGAAGCATGATTTCACCTGAATAGTTACTTGTCTTTACAAAATTATCAAACATGGAGTTCTGAAAATCCCCATCTTTTCGTGGACTCCCCCCTCCACCCTCATAAAGTTGGTGTTTGGTGTGCCATATCCAGGCGGTGAGTGGTAGGGCCCATTTTTTTTAAAAAAAAAAAAAACAATAGATAGTGAAATTTACCAAAACATTATAATGCAGTTTGTTGCAATGTTGGAACCAGAGGAACGTCAGATCTGGTTTCAACAGGACGTTGCAACTCCGCATACTTCCAATGTGACTATGGTTATGTTAAGAGATTTCTTTGGACTCAGGATTATTTCAAAGGGACTGTAGCCCGCCAGATCCCCAGATCTTTCAAGTCCGGACTTCTACTTGTGGGGGGGCTTTGAAGCAAAAAGTATACAGGCAGAATCCACGCACCTTAGAAGAGCTGAGACACCACATCACTGAAGCAATTTGGAGTATAACTGTAGATGTCCTCCATAATGTAAGAAATATGGAAAAACGTGTTAACATGTGTATTCAAGAACAAGGTCATCATTTTCAACATTTGCTTTAAAAATCTTACTTGTATATTTTGTATATTGTATATTTGTTCTCCATACCGCTTTTAAATTGAATGCACTGTACTTCTGGAAGTTCGGCGAAGTGTTTTCTCGATCGTTCATTGACTTTTGCCGGTAAATCATCTATTTTTCGATAAATGCAGAATACGTAAGTACGAATATTCAAATTAAATGAACTAGCAAATTTCAGTCGTCTGTCCCTTACAAGAAATTTACCAGGATAAGTTTATCAGTTGCAAATTTTAATGATTTTGCATGTTCGATTTTTTTCGTAGATGCATCACATTCCGTTGGCTGGCTCCGACTCGGTACTGTTGACTCTTGGTTTATGAAGATTATTTTGTTTATGAACTTTTCTCCTTGTCTTCAGCTCGCGGATATGTGTATTATTTTGAAGTAAAGTGCGTATGTTACCATAGAAACAGAACAGCCCAAAGGCTTCACACAAGTGAATATAGCACCCAACACGACAACCACAACAGCAGGAGAAGGACGTTACCTACAGTGTCATAAATGTATTATAAAATAAAATAAATGAAACACGGACTGAAAACTTATGAAACCAAAATGGAAGTGAAATGGTACCAGTTAGATATGCCGGAGACACATTTAACTCATTTATTTTGAAATAAAAATCATTTCTACTTACCTCATATGCATAGCGGAACATTTTTCAAGTTGGGATCACTTTATTTTCCACGAAAAAAGCGTTATTTTTAACATTATTATTATTTATTTGTCGTTGCTAATTCGGCGGGTAAATCTTGACTCACGTTATCTGTCGTCAGCTGATATGCAGTATCGTCAGCTGATGTGCAGTGTTTCCAAACCTATGAACCTATAAATGCCGCACAACTATTCACAAAACGTTTTGTATCGAAAATTGTTCCACAAACCATTCACAGAAGGTTAGGTTAGGAAAATTTAGAAGGAAAAAATTAAACAAAAGAAAAAAAAATGGTAACACTTTACTATACCGCAGACAGATTTCTTCAAATTTACAGGAGAAAGTACTTACGCAAATCATTTTCTGTAGCGTTGTTGATGTTCGGGAATGTAGTTTTGATCCATTTTTAAGCGAATGCATGTAGTTTTCTACGAAAATCTATTTCCGATGCGCTATTGCTGCTGCCGGCATTTGCTTTCTGCACGAGAGCACAATACGCACTGTTGCTGCTACAAGATGACGTGTCAAGGATGTGTCATGAAGTTGTTTCCGGGTGTGGAAGATGCCGTGAAATTGTAATTCCGATGTTGTCCGTATATGCTAAATTGAACGAAAGGAGTGCTAATGGAACCTAACCTAGTAGGCATACCTCGTCCCCGTAATGGTTCGTGGGGCTATCGTATGTAAGAAATAGACATTGTTTTCGTTAAAAATCCATTATTTCATCTAAAGAAATGTTCCACAATGCAGAATAGTACGTTAGCAATGTAAAAAATTGTGAAATAAATCATTGATAGGTGTCTCCGGTATAGTAAAGTAGTACCAAAAATTTAACTTTCGTACACATATAGAGCCACTTCCCATCCCGTGCAATGTGTAGCTTACATATACTAGAACATTTAGGACATTCCATTTCTTCCTTCACGATTCCATGTTCAATTAAAAAAATCTCGTGGGTCTTCAATATCCGGGAACATTTTCACAAAGCAACCTTGACACGTCATCCTGTCAAACTACCACATGGTTGCTACACTGACAGGGGGTTACATAACTGAACGCACAGAATATTTGATTCACGTAGTCGACGGCAGTGGTGGCACGAGCTATCGTGCAACTGAGATGCATGAATCACGAAAAATACCTTATTTACAGGCCAAATAAGTTGCATGATTCGAAACAATTTCCCCGGCTTCAGAAAGTCCACAAGAACTCAATTCCGTAAGTACTTTCTCGTCTTTTCTCCTGTAAATTTCAAGAAATGTGTTTCCGGCTTATCTAATCGTTACCAGTGAAATTATCGTTAGTAGTGTTAGATTTATTGTCCATAAATTTACTTCATTAGGTTAGGACTGTTAGGTTTGGTGCTGTTAGCAATTTTTGACGTTTTTGTTGTTAGGAGAGCAAAGTTTGATGGTGTGATCGTTTGCACGTGTTCCTTAGCTATTTCAGTGTGCTTAAAACTGCTTTTTACTTATGCGGGCAATACTTTGGGATCAAATATATCCGTTATTTTTGTTATATGTATTTGTAATTCTCCAGGCTATACAATGGGATTACAGACGGAAACCTGCCATCTCGGAGTAGTTTCGCCACTTTTTATTAGTAAAAACTTTGGCTCAAGTTCCTTTTGTTTTATTGCGATTTCATCATGCTACAAATGCAATTTGACATGGTTCGATTTCGATGTACGTCTGTTAACATATACTGGGGAGTTTTAGCGATTACTTAAGGTTTTGTTCAATATATGCTTTCATGGTTAGGTTAGGTTCCCTTAGCATTAAAATAAAGTCCTTAAATGCATTCTACTAAGGTTCTGATTTACTTCTACATTCATTCCCAAGCTTCTATGATATTTACTGTTGACAGAGAATATCTTGTCCATGAGAAGTGCGTAAGGTAATTTTCAAGTTGTTTTCTTCAACATAAATAACTTTTTTTCAAGTCCAAACAGTGCTCATTACCAAAACTTTTTGTATATACGCTAAAATAGCTAAAGAACACTGGAAATTGATATCAATTCCAAACCTAACACTCATAACCTAACGACATAATATCATAGGTGATGTTGATTGATTGATTTAGTTTATTTTACTTCGCGTTTTGTGCCTCTTGGCTAATTTGCGAAGATGGGGATGAATGATGAAATTGATGAATGGACATTCACAAACAACCAAGCACTCTTGTGTCAAAAGCTTTGTTTACAGTAAGAATACATCCCAGCTACCAGTGACTATCGTAAACACACGTTGCAGCAATCACGATACAGATTTTCATGACTTGAAGGATATGAAAGGCTTTGTGGCATCTGTTTATAATACTCACTAGTTACTGGTATGTTTTCCTGCTGTAGTCTTACCTTCTGATGCAGTCAGAATGACTTTTTTTTCTTTTTTTTTTTTGCATCCACGTAGTCCATCACCCTCATTTGTCTATTGCTTCCTGGATGTCCTAGTTATAAGGCAAGATCACACCTTCTCCACAAAAGTACACTGATAACCCACAGATATACTACAATATCTCAACTTCCCTTCCAACCTTCTAAAGTTCATAAAATACCGGCATAGTCAAGTTGCTCATACACCAAGCAAAAACTATTTGTAAAGCATAACAGGACCTGACCAATGAAATAAAATTGCTTTATGAAGGTCTCAAACCTAATAACTATGTACACAAAATAATAAACCCCATACTATGGAAGGAAAAAGCAATAGACCCACTTCCAAAAGAAAAGCCAGTAGCCACGATTCACACACTACGCAAAAAAGGCATATCTGAAAGAATCCAAGAAATAATACATCAGAATGGCATTGACTTCCAGGAGCACCCTCTAATCCAATCTGGTCTACACTAAACTATGCACACAACACAACAACGAAAAATGTGATGTACAGGATTCCCTGTGAATGCAGGAGGGAAGATGCAGTGTGTCCATAAAATAATGGTGGGGTTTTAAACAGTCATAGTTTTGGAACGAAGTATGGTAGAGAGATGAACGATACGTCAAAGCAAAGAGAAACTCTCCAAGTTTCTTACCTGTTCAGTAGACTTCGATGTGTGAACCCTTAGTTGCCCTGTATATGTCAAGACGATACTCAGTATCTTCATACACGCCAGAGAACATCCGGCATGATAGACGAAACATCTTCAGTGATCCCTGCTTTTAAATGGTCCAGATGTCGAACTTCACAGGAAAACACTTGTGTTTTGACATATCCTCACAAATAGAAATCCATGGGTGTAAGGTCTGAAGACAGTGGGGGCCAGGCAATCCACCCCCCCCTTGTCCGACCCATCGCTGAGGAAATGTTTCGTTAAGAAAATCCCGCACGATTGTGGAGGAACACCATCTAACTGGAAAATGGAATTCTCCTGTATTTGGGGCACTGCATAACCTTGTAACATATCCAGGAAGGTGGTCCCCGTTATTGTTTGTTCGCACAGCTTCAATTGTTTCGTCAGTAACTGCTGGCCATCCTGGACGTGTTTGCTTCAGTAGGCTGCCTATTTCTCTGAGTTGTCTGTCCCATCGGCGAATGTTATTTTCATGCGGGGGATCTTCATTGTATACACGCCGGTATTCACGCCTAACATGTGTAACTGACTCAAAATTAGCAAGCCACAACACACATTGAACCTTTCTCTGCACTGCAAACATGACGTCTCAGTAGCGAGGATGACTAACGAGCTCGTGCAGCTTGCGTGTCCTTGAAACACAATGCACATGCACTACCCCTCATGCCTGTAGATGTCAGCACGTAAGCTTTCGTAATCTTGGAGAGTTTCTCTTTGCTTTGACGTATCGTTCATCTCTCTACCATGCTTTGTTCCAAAACTATGACTGTTTAAAACCCCACCATTATTTTACGGACACACTGTTATTGCTGAATCAAGCAGAACACTTAAGGCAAAGGTGGGAGAACATGATACAAACCTCAGACTAAGAATACTTTGGAAGATCCAAATTAGCTGCACACACCTGGGAAAAGTGCCACAGTTACAACAGAAAATTCAAGAAGCATCACACATGACTACATCAACAGAACCCAATCAGGCTACACAGCCTATAAATCAGTCCAATATGGACACCATTAACCGAGACAGCACCAAATGCAGCTACATTTCAAACATTGGGCGATAGAACATAGAATAAACATGGAGACAGGGAACAAAATTGTACAAAAATACAAACAACAAAGAAATACAACAGGGTCACACAGCACAGTTCTGACACTATCACTTCCAACACCCAAGATCCCATGAACACTTTCAATAGATTTTGATACACACATAAACAATAACTCCCTCCACTTCATCTTTTCCCACTCCCTTCCATTGTAGAAGGAACCTTCCCGACACAAAAGAAAAACCTCTTCGTACCCCATAAACTAAACCTTCCACATCACTTTACAGAGGTATCTCCAACCCTGCTTTGGCAAGTCAGCATACAAACAAGTAGCAATGTAGCGCACACACTAGGAGAACTTTATGCCCACAATCATTCAGGGACCTACAGTTGCACTATAGTGGCACTGAAGAAGACTTCACATAAATTTTCAGGTTGATTACTTCCATTAAAACTTTTCTGACATGGTGGAGCCTGGCCCACCGCCAAGATAATCAATCCTCTCTGGCATTCTACACTTCAAGCAGGCATTATCCAAACCCTTAGATGATTTTGAAGAATAATTCTCTCAGTGGTTAAATGTCCAAAAATTCAACATGAATCAATCACTACTAATCATCTAAAGAGAAGAATTTCATGCATTGTTACCATGACAACATATGAATACCATTTCTTTCTCTTCTTCCTGCCAGTCCTGGGTTTGATACCTGATGGAGGCACAGTGGTTTGGATCAAGTTCATGTAATTCTGTTCCATAATGTATATGTACAGAAAGATTCAATGAGATTGCTTAAATATTACAGCAAATTTTCAATGCCTAGTTACTTCTTACCTACTCTGTACATAGAGTGCTTTTATATCTCTCTCCCAGATAATAATTAATATGGAAATGTGAGTGGATGAAAGTATATTACTTCACCAGCAAAGCATTTTTTGTTTGAAATCTTTACTGAATTTTTTCAAACGTTGTCTTCTTTGCAGAGAAATTTATAGAGTATGCTGTTGAAAATCACCACAGTGATTTGGTACAGATTTTGGCAGAACAAGATGCAATGAAGTATTATTCTGTAATTGTGAAGTAAGTGGACACTTTCCTACTGCATAGATTTATCATTTTTTGTTGGAAAAATTTAAATATTAGGTGCCCAATGCAGCACTTTTATACAACAATACTGAAGGTGTAATAACAAAATAAACCAAAGACCAAAAATGTGTAAACAAACCAGGTATACCAGAACTCGTGCTGCCACCTGGACAGCAGTTGTAGTAGCATGATGCAACTAACATGGCTTGGAAGTCGGTACAAAATTTTATGCAGGTGAGTGAACATGCTGACTGTTAACATCCTTTTATTTCAAGTCATGTATGTGGTGATTTCATGATGGATCCAAGAAAGGAACAATGAGTGTGCATCAGTTTTGTGCAAATCACAGGAAAGGTGCAGCGGAAACCCTGGCAATGATTAAACAAGTGTTCGGGGAAGAAAGCATCAGCTGTGCACAGGTGTTTGCTTGGTTCAAGACTGGTTAGACATCTGTTCAGGATGACGAACATGTAGCAAGGCCTCTCCGCTGCATAATGCCCCACATTGTTGACAAAGTTCAACATCTAGTTTATGAGGATTGAAGTCAAACCATGGTTATTGATTGATTTGTTTTATTTTACTTGAAATTTCTGCCACTTGTGACTAATCACAAGGATGAGTGATGAAATTGATGAAAGGATACTCACAAAGAGCATCCATGGCCAGGGTAGGATTCGAACCTGGGACCCCTTGCATCATAGCGCATTGTACTAACCACTCTGCTACTAATGTCAGCAAATCATCATTATAGGACTTCCAAAGGATTCTTACTGTTGAACTAGGCGTACATCGTGTTAATGCCAAATTTGGGCTCAGAATCCTGACGTGTGCAAGGAGCCTCGGCAGGTTGCCTCCGACAAAACAATGAACCCTTCTTGTAGATATCACTGATAATGGTTTATGGTTACAACCCTGAGACAAAGCAAGAATCCTAATAATGAAAAAATCAAAACTCACGAAGACTAAAAAAATTAAGATGGGTGAAGAGAAAAGTCAAGGGAATGCTCATCATTTTCTGTGACATGAAGTGGATTGTGCACAAAGAATTTGCCCCAGCAGGCCAAATAGTAAATTCCACTTACTAGTGTGATGTCTTCACCATCTTCACCATCTGGTGACATCTGAATTGTTGCCCCTTGCCGGGTATCATGTTGTGCACCCTGAGGCTCCGGACCTCCCTCTTATGCCAGCTTCATGAAAGTGTGTGTGAAGATGTCACCTTGAACTTTGACAACATTAGAACTGTCTTTTGCATCATGACAAGACGCAATCTCAGACTTCCTTGTTTCCCACAGACTTTTTAAACTAAAATAACATGACTTCTCCCACCACCCTACTGACCTGACTTGGCCACCTGTGACCTTTTCTCTGTTTCCACTACTGAAGATCAAGTTGAAAGGCTGCCAGTTTGACATGATTGAGATGATCAAAGCAGAAACAAAGGCAGTGCTGGACACCTTCACAAAACACAACTTTCACGATGCCTTTAAAGAATGGCAGAATCTCTGGGACCAGTGTGTACGTGCAGGAAAAAGACTACTTTGAGGGTGATGGTAACCAATATGCTCTAGGTGAGTTTTCAACCAGATCGTAGCATCATTCCCGAAAATTTTTCATACCATCTTGTAAAATATTGAAATTTATGTACAGGTGAACCTAAGTTATAGGCCTATATTTTCATGAACCTGTGGTTAAGAAACTGGTAAAATTTAGAACTATTTTAACATGAGTGATTATTTTCTTAGCTCTCGCATGATATGTATATAGTTAAGGCTTGTGGTTAGTTGAGGGCATCATCTCCCAGAGTGATTGCTTAATATTGTACATTGAGGCGTATCACTTTTTAAAAGAAATTAATGGGAGATCACAATGTTTATTGATCAATTTCTGTTAAGTCTTAGTTGTGTCTGTGTTATGAGCATCTCTATCCATGTACTAACTTATATGAAGTGGTTTCCTGCTATATAATAAAATATAACACACACTTATTTCACGCTAGATGTTTTATTTGTTCTGATGACTTCCTTCATTTTAAATATCAGACCTTTCTATTGTGCATGCATGCTAATATGTTTCGATAATTAGCTTTTTTTAGTAGCATTTCTTCATAAATTTCCCCTTGCTTCCAGTTTTTTAGCATTTTTTGAGAAGTGTCCAGAACTTGGAGACAGATTATTATCAAACCCTATCCAAGTGTTGCCAAAGTTTGATGAAGCACTCATCCAAGCTCAACAAAGAGTGTTGCTATCAAATGCCAATGAAGAAAAGAATGGATACCACATTAAAAGTAAAGTCCATGCCAGACTGACAGGTATGTGTTCTTTTTCAGATATGCATACTTTTTAGACTGTGGTTTAGACTGCATGATCAAAACCTTGACTTGTAATGGCCCAAGTTCTCATCGTTTAATTCCAAACTAATCATGGTACACATTGATTTCTATTTATGTCTATACACCCATACTTCATCAGCTTAATGATTACTTATTGCATGTTTTCTGGATAATTATTTGTCTCGTCTGTTTACTCCTACATGATTATTTGTTTGCAAGCAGCCATTTGATCACTTTTGTCTTGGATACGGACTGCTGCTGCAACCATACATGGGGTAGGAAGGTGTTGTAAAATGTCTAAGTGCTCTTGTTGTTGGGCAGACCAGGATTAGAACTCTTACGATTGAAATATATATATTTTCCCATTGCATTAATTGCATTAATTGACCTGGTGGCATTTTAACTGTTCAATCCCAATAAGCCCATCCACATTGGTACTGGAACTGCAACGACAATTGATTGATGCATGACTGACACTACCACTGGTTTGAGAACTAATAACCTGCGCTGCGAACATGTTAAACCTCGACAATTGGACCACAAACACTCCTCCTTAAGCAGTATTATTACCTCTCTGTGATGGGCGACAGTCGGCTGCCTTTGTTGTGCATTTACAAACGATGCCAGCTTCTGCAACAATAACAAGAAAAGAATAACAGTACATATATTGCAACCAGACGATAAAGCACGCGAATTTTTCTTTTGTTATGAACTTTTCACCCATCAAAGCATGCCAATTTTAACAAAGAAAACAATATGCATCGCATTAAGCAGCAAAAATAACAGCTTCCTTCCTTTGTACAATTCCTACAAGAACACGTGACGGATCCGCAAGTTGAAATGCTCATGCTTCCACATAATTTGTCATTTGAGCAATTCTAAAGTGATGAAATATGAACAATAGTACTGGAGGCATTATGGAATTTAACGTTCACTAACCAAACGCATGCTCTTTCACATACACACACACAATACAATGCACACAATGTCAAACCGGTCAAGTACTTAAAATAACATTATGATGCTTCCAGTCCAACAAAACTCAGTCACTTTGTGTTTGTCCTTCCATGATAGAAATAGTGCTTCATTAATACAGTTGGCCACACTAGTTACTAACTAGCCAATGAAAATGCACTGCATAAAAGAAGCAACCATTACGTCATCTATATTGCCACATTAACATCCCTGTCGAGCGGTGTGAGCAGTGATTTGGAGCACTATTAGATTGTTTTCAATTATGTTTGCGCAAGTGGGGCCAGGAATGGAATGACAATTGGCAACAATGGCGAAGGTTGGCGAGCAGGGTAGAGCACGTGATGCTAAGAGGCAGGGAGACGAAAATTGGGATCTGCACCGCGACAGAGAGAAGTGTGTTGGCTTCTACCACAGCAGTCTATGCCCATGATGACTGTAAAGGAAAAATAGTTGCTCCCTGGGAGGCACAGATGCTTGCATGAACTACTATTGTTTCTTCTATGAACAGTACTCCCTAAAACTCCAAAGAGCATTAATTATTTTCTCGAAGATTCAAATTTACTGTCCCAGTCACGCTTCCTAATTCTCTTATAAAACTTCCTTTTCTTGTTTTGTTTTTTTGTGTGTATATATATTTTGCAATTCTTGGGGGATACCGTTTCATCTTTCAATCTCTCTACATGTGGAAATAGGTACAGCATCCTTGTAGCTAAATTCGCTGTGCTTGAATTTTTATCAAGATAAAGGAGTAATGTGGTTTTGGCCATATTAATTTATAAGAAGTAAAAAGTTAGAATATGTCTTCAAGAAACTATTGTGCTTCTTGATAAACACTTGAAACACTTTTGTTTGTAATATTGTAATTATGTGTAATTGTCAATGTTACCACAGTGTTCATTTTGTAAATCTTGATTAGTATGCAATGTTCCTTCTGTGGAATAACTTTTATACTCTTGACACATGCTTCACTGTTACAAATGTGCATGTTTTCTGAGAGGATTATGCATTTATGCATTTCAGTCCTCAAAATTTTCAAATCATAAGATTGAAACATTGAGGGATGAACTGATTTTATTTGTCATGGAGGATGGAATTAAGATATTGAAAAGTATCCAAGAGTGCCACAGTTATCCGAGCAGGATTTTTGCTCATTGATCTAAATTAGCCAAGCATATCAGAAAAGTGATGTAAATTAGGAAAAAATACAGGGTTGGGCACGAAAAACCGTCCCTCCTCATATCACTTGGTCTGAAACGAAACTTTCTCCAAAATTAATGTGCTTAGCAGAAGGGACGAAGTGACATGGCCAGATTAGGGGGGGGGGGGGAGTAGTCGACTGGGTGAATGTAGGAAAAATAATAGTTTGAGAATGTCTGACAAGATGAAGCAGGCTGGTTTTTTGTGCGCAACCCTATACAATTCATATTGATACAGATGTTGTTAGGGATGCATGCCCCCAATGATGTGAGATGTAAGATACTGACTTATTATACAGGGTAAGTCAAAAAGATGGACCCAATTTCAGACATTTATTCTGTGAAATACAGGTCTATTCTAAATGATCTTCCCGATTTCAAACTTTAATATCTCACGGTTATTTAATCACAATGACATGCAAATTATTTTAAATGAAAGAAAAACTCAAAAAGTTTTTTTTTACATGCATACGTGTTATGTTCCACGTCAAAGGTGCTCAATATGAGTGCCTTTTGTAATTCGGCACATATCAAGCCGATAGTCAAATTCTTGCCACACTCTTCCCAACATCTCAGAGTCAATGGACGCAACTGCTTCTTGGATGCATACTCGAAGTTCAGGTACGTTGTTAGGTAGGGGAGGCTCATACACTTGGTTTTTAACATAACCCCACGAAAAGTCACACGGTGTGATATCTGGGGAAGGGGGTGGGGGGCAAGGAAGCAGAACCTGATCCTCACGACTAGCTCGTCCTATCCATGGATTTGGTAACCTTCTGTTGAGTTCCCTCCTGACATCCTGGTGTCAATGGGGGGGGGGGGTGCCCCATCCTGCTGGAAAATAAAATTTTCCATGTCCTCTTCCAGCTGTGGGAAGAGCCATGTCTGTGGGAAGAGCATGTGAAGGTAGGAAAGTCTGTTTACAGTGTCCTCCTCGAAGAATATAGGGCCATAGGCCAAATGGTCTATACCACTTCCGAATTGAGTGACCGCTTGGTGGATCTAACCTGAACTTCGTCCTAAAACTTCATTGGACACAAATAACTGACTGTTGTACATGAAATTCCAGGACACAAAATGCTCTCCTGTCTTAGTTTCCAGCCATCTTGATTTACTGTCGCCCTAGCGGCAGAATGCAGAACTAAATATCAGTTTTGACAAATACTAAAACTTTTTGGTTTTTCTTTCATTTCAAATCATTTGCATGTCATTTTGACTAAATAAACGTGAGATATTATACTTTGAATTCGGGAAGATCATTTAGAATAGCCCTGTATAATAAACAAATGTTATTGTGAGACGTGTGCTATGAAAGGTAAACTGTCAAAGTTTTTTCAAACAAATCACAAGTGTTATATGTGAGCACCTTGTATAACACGGCAAACATCAAGCCGGTCGTCTATCTCCTGCCAAACCTTGTGTAGCATGTTGTAGTCAATATCAGCAATGGCTGCTGTGATGCGGGCACGCAGGTCATCCAACATGATCCTTGACAAAACCCAACATGAAGAAATCTCATGGGGACAAGTTGGGGGAACGAGGTGGCCAATGAAGGAGAGGTCGATCCTCTGGAGATGCACGGCCTATCCAACATTGTTCCAATGCCCCATTGAGATGGTCCCGAACGCTGCCATGGTAATGCGCAGGGGCACCATCCAATTGGAGAATGAAATCTGCACTATCCTCTGCAAGCTGTAGTTGCAGCCATAGAAGCCATAGTTGCAGCATATCAAGGAAAACAAGTCCTGTCACAGTACGTTCATGGAAGAAAAAAGGCCCATAAATCTTTTCATGGGAAATGGCACAAAAGGCATTCACTTTGGGAGAATCGCGTTCGTGTTCCACAAATTCATGGGCGTTAGCAGTTCATCAAATCCTTACGTTGTGTCTATTCACTTTCCCTGAAAGGTGAAAAGTTGCTTCATCACTGTAGAGCAATTCCAGATGTAATGGACTGACACTTTAGAAGATTTTCTTCAGCTTTTTAAATTTTTAATTAGGCAGATATGCAATATTACATTTCCAAAACATCACCATGTTAGATAATAAAAAGAGTCCTTTTTAACCCAGTAACAAACTTTCCACAATTTTGTCTGACTATGGAGAAAATAATAAAAAACAGCATGGTAACGGACTGACACATGTGTCAACTCACGGTTTCAAATTACTGAATGTTTTGATAAAATTCTCTGAAAGTTGGACACTTTAGTACTTCTTTTTTTCAATGATTAAAAGTGGAAGGTGGTACAGTAAGACAGCAAAATCTGAATGCTTCAGTTTTATTCAGTGGTTCAGAAAAAAAAAAAAATAAGCCTGGTAACGGACTGACATGTGTGGTAACATACTGATACCTTCTGAAATATATTCATAAACTCAACAGACGTACATATTCTTACTAAGAAAAATATTTTTCTTTACTATATAACTGAAATTAGTTAAAGTAACACTAAAAACTACTAACAATAAGTCACACAAACACTATTTAAACACTGTACAAAGGAAATAAGGTATATAAACTGCTAATACTGTATGACAATGTTACACTGCTTCTTAAAATTTTAAATTGTTTTTCTATTTCTCTTAAATGTGGAATTTCAAAAGGACCAGCACCCTGCAATTCAACTGGACCATAAAATAAAAACTTCTTGTTTACAGTTTCTATATCATTAGGTCGTGGCCAGAAAAAGCTGTTAACTGAATGATGTAAAAATTTAAGTGTAATTTCATCATTGTCCATGGTTGATATTCTGCCAATATAAAATGTCTGATCATAAAATACTGCATAATATTTCTCGACTTCCAAAGAACTGTTTTGTAATATTTCGTATCTTCCAGAACACTGATTTTTCAAGAAGGAATGAACAAATTTCTCAGTCGATCCTGTATAGTTGGAGCATTCAATGACATTTTGAGAGATGACTCTGAAATGGAGAATATTGTGTATGTTTGGAATTTGTTGATATTAACCCAGCGTTCATCTAGTGTTGCTTTCACATTTTCTATGGTGGAAATTGGGATTTCTGCTACTACAATTTTTGTCTTCTTTTCTTGAAGAAATGTGACAAATTCATGTGCAGAGTGAATTGAAGTCTTCCCAGCCATTACAGCTTCCCTCACCATCCTCTTTACTTCTCCCCCAATTGCATCTACAGCCCCTTTACCGTGGAAGTTGCAAAAAAAAACTCCACTCAATGTTGTTTATTCCTGCTGTAAAAAAATATGTGATGTTACATAAAGTGTACCTTTCCTTAAACTGTGAAGCTGCGCCATCTGAGAAAATATGAAGACTGGAAATTGATAATCCAAGTTCGTTTTGGAGATAATCTAAAATATACATGTACACTGTATTTATCATGATTAAGGCAGTCAGATATAATAGCAAAAGACTTCTTTTGTGATGTAGTTCCATCGTGAAACCAAGTTACAGCTGTAAAAACTGTAATTTGTTTATTGCTCCAATGGGCAGATTGGATTTCATCCTGTTCCTTGCATGTGAAGTTCTCAGAAAAGTCAATTTGTAAGACAGCTTCTTCTTCATGTAAGTTTTGAATCCTTCTCTGGAAAGCCATCTGCTGTTTACGTTTTATGGAAGTATGATGCAGAAAGTGTGGAATTTTTCCTGACAGAGACTCAAGACAATCGTGGACAGTTCCAGTCTTTTCAGTTTTCTCAACACTATTAGTAGTATTTCCCCACTTATACCACTTACAGAACTCTGAAAGATCTGTTTCACTTTCATCACTGTCTGTTATGGCATTTAAGTCTGGATATATTTCGCATTTGCCAGTCATACAAGGTTCATTATCTTGGCTACATACTATCTGGTCTATCAATGGCCGAAATTCTGTAGAAACATTTATACCTGAAGAATGGAGGGTGATTAATAAGTTTAATGTTTTCATGTGTCATGCAAACACAAACATTTTGAGGTATATTTTGTAAAAGAAACACAAACTTGGGTCTGCAATCAGAAAAAGCGGAAAAACTTATTTTTATCTCAGCATGCTTCAAGCAAAACATTGCATATGCTTCCTGAAGGTTTGTAAGTTAGTACCGTTTCTGATATTTTCTTTTCACTCCACCTTCACGCACAGTTACAGTCTCTTGCTCCAGGAGCTTGCCAAGAGATTCCATACGCGGAGTAAAATTCTTTTATAACATTTCTAGTTTCTGATTCTGTTTAGGCACTTGAGGGAGATGTAGAGGTATTACCAATCTTTAGTCCTTCATTCCTTGCAAAGTCAACTATAAGAGTTCGTCTCTTTCTGGGAGATGCAGGTAAGGCAGATGATGCATGTTTTTTTGCTTTCCCAAATGATTGACGTGATGAATACACTTTTGTCGGTGTTTCAATGACAGATGTTGTTGGTGTTTCAGGATGAACAGTGGCACTAGCATTATTCTGACTACCAGTAGTTTCTCTTTTCCTCTGTCTTTCCTTCTGTTTGTATTCATGGTTTTTCTTCTTAAGCTGCTGTTTACCTCTCTCACTAGGTGCACTTCTTTTTATTTTTTGTCTTTCAGCATATTTTCTCTTTACTTCTTCATAACAAGCTTTTTTTTTTCATACACTGTCTATAATTCCGCTGCTTCTCAGCATTGCTTAATCTTGGCATCTCGATTTAAGTATGATTTTTACAACACAAATTATTTTATAATATAACTAACATTATTTTATAACTTTATAAAAATCATTTTGAGTAATAAAAGTTAAAGCAGGACTGTCAGATAGCATGTATGAAAGTTTTTTAATATTTTATATAACTTCTCCTTATAATGTCAGTCTGTTACCAGTGTCAGTCCGTTACCTACCCATAATACCCTAATGCCTTAAGATATATCTGTGAAATTGTCACTTTGGATTTTCTTATAAAAAAACTTTTTCAAATATTTTGGTAACAGACTGACACTACCGCTTAAGAGTGGCCTGGAGGTTTGCATGAAAGTAGTGTCCTGGCCCGATGCGATACAGAGACACCTAGCGACATATCAGAGGACTAGGAAGAGAACCTTCCTCCCTTCACCACCCCCTCCCCTCCCCGTGACTCCCGCAGTGAGGTTTCCAGGAAAAGGACACCCACCTGTTTCTTTTCATTCTGGTTTCGGAGGCTAAAATTTCTCCACTGGCAAAGCAATTCGCATTTCACTGCTTGCTGGCTGACTCTTGCATGGAACGAGAAGAGTGGCAGGCTCCCGAGGCGGAACCTTCATCACTGAAGTTTTGACTGAATAAATTTGGTTGATTACAGTGGCTACTATAATTATGTTGAATTTTCTTGTTGAGATTGGAATTATCAATTGAGAGTAAAGAAGGAGGTAGAGAATATCAGTTGAAAGAAAGTATTTTTTTAAGGGGGTGTTCTTTTATACAAAATCGATATATAATAATAATGATAATAATAAGGCAAGAATTAGTAACAATTATTATTTCAACTATTAAAGAATCGAGTCCCTATTAGAGATGGGCAGGAGCGAAACTGCCTGGAATTTAAAAAGGGGAAACGTGGACATGCGTAACATATGGAAAAACTGAAAAGGAGAAAGACGGACAAAACAATGTAACAAAATGTACAGTAGTAACAAAGATGTCAGGAAACAATAGTATAATATTGAACATACACTTTGATGAAGTAGTTTTCTTTGTTATGATCTGAATTAAGTCCCTTTGCACAGTTCTCATCGTTGGAGTTCACAGCAGCTTTAATCGGCCAATATTGATTGATTTTGTTTATTTTACTTCGCCTTTCTGCCACTCTTGGCTAATGATGATATGATGTAATCGATGAAGAGACGCTCACGAATGACACATATGCCCAGACCGGATTCGAACCCGGAACCACTGGCGTCGTAGCGAAATGAGATAAATACTCCACCACGGGGCCGGCTAATCGGCCTAGGGTGGGGACAAACTCTCAGTGGTGATGGGAATCCCCTGTGGAAAAATATAACCAGTTCCTGCATCACATTAGTTGCTTTCTCCTATTGTGATTTTTCCCAATGTTAATTGATTGCTTCCCAAGTGAAATTTCAGTCCAACTAATGATAGTATGATCTTCAAGGTCAGCACTATAAGTGTTATGAAGAATTCGAAGTAATAATTTGTCAAGTTAGAAAGTCAGCAAAAATTATGTTTTTATACTAAATTTTACATTAATTGAAGATTTGCAAAGAAACAGTAAACCTTTTGTTGTTTGATTGATTTAGTGTTTTAAGTCCACTTTATGCACAGTAAGGCTAAGAGGGACTGGACCTACAGTTTAAAGTTGAATCCGAACCACTACGTGCCTCCACCGGGTATCGAACCTTGAACCCCTTGATTACAAGGCGGCGACACTACCACTGCACCATCGGGGAGGCCAGTGTAAACCTTTTCGTAATCGTTCCACTCCAAAAACAGATGTTTCTGTAAGAGCCACATCAAGTTTGTTTGGAAGTAGTGATGTTCTATGACACACACACACACACACACACACATATATCTCCTCAACAGGTCCTATAGACCAGCAATGTCAAACTCAATTCGTGAGTAGGACCGCATAACGATAATGTCAAAACTATCCGGGCCACACATCTAGAACCCCAACACCTTAAAATCCAGAACTAAGTGGTTCGACCCAAGGGGGCCGAAGGGAGGGGGGATTCCAGTGATTATTATTGCAGCATCGATATGTAAATTATATATACCTCCCCCCATATTTTTTCATGGTTATAGTATTTTACATGTTACTTTCGAGTAAAAATTGGTTACAATTGTAACTGTTTGTTTGCAATTATAGTTTCGTTTCGCACAGATTTCACTGTTTTTTAACAAGCTTTTCAAAAGTGTGCAATAAGTTTTTTGTTAGCATGAAACTCTTAACGCAGACAACAAATGTTTTGTCAGTCATTCTTGATCATTCGGCTGTTTCATTAATCTTCATTATGGAAAACAACTTTTCACCAAGGCAAGTGCAACCAAAATTAATAAAATTTCTACAGCAAAATAGCTTATTCGACGATACTGCTATGGGAGATATAAGAAAAATCAAGGATAGCCCACCTATACGAGTTGCACTGCAATTAAATAAGTTCCATTCGAAGTCAGGACTTGCACACGCATCATCAAAAGAAAAGGGAGCAGAGCAGAACAAGATTATTGCCCTTCGCACCCTCTGAAGTCTTGAAACCTGTTTCCAACTTCATCACGTAGTATTTTTACTGTGGACAAATATTCCTGTCATTCCTAGTATTCCTGAGAAGTTGGGAAGGACAAATTATAACTTTATTAAAAAGTTTTAATATAACGGAAGACTGTAACTTTGCAAAATGACCTCCACTTCCTTCAAAATATCAGCTCTTGTGTCACGGGGAGGAATCATTCAAGTAGTTTTACTGTCATATCGAGATAAGAATCGCATCCACGAATGAAGGGAGCTAACCGAGCTAGCTCACAGACGTGCGTAATTTCGCATATTGTGAGGGAAAAGGCAACAACACGAACAAATTTCGCTTTCAATTGTTCATTGACTAAGTCATAAATCCTCTCCTCAACTGTAATTCTGATGTTTTTATTAGCGTTGCTTTTCTGCCACGTTTGCCTAATGGCGACGATGAGGATGAGTAATGATATGATGAAATTGATGAAGGGACACATACAAAGAAAACCCATGCTCAGGCCAGGATTCGAACCCGCAACCTCTGGTGTCGCAACGGGTTGTGCTAACCACTCCGCCACAGATTATGGCAAATTTATTTCGTGATAAAGAAATACTTCTGAATGGATTTATTTTATCAGGATACAAAAGTTCTACGCTTTTCAGTATTCACTTCACAACAAAAGTAAGCATTTCACTTGAAAAATCTACATTCCTCTTCTATAGTCCTTTTCTTACTCCAACGAAGTTTGGGCAGCGATATGGTTCTCTGAAACTTTTACAGAAACTGGCTTTTCTTCCAGGTAAATCCTTGAAAATCAAGAAACAGACTCATAGGCGACTTCAGAAGTAACCTGTCAATCACCTTGCTTAGTTGACACAACACCTACTCTATAATGGAATGTATACCTGTGTAGGGAAAATTGGTCAATGTGTTGAAGTTTGGATGAGTCTGGTCTTGTATCACGAGAAAAGAGAAAACGGGATAACTACAAATGTATAGATAATTTCAAGCATGAAGTGTTAAGTGGAGCCAAGGCGGGCCGCATTAACGTATGCTGGGGCCTACATGCGGCCCGCGGGCTGCGAGTTTGACTGGCCGAAATATCAGGAGAAAAGTTGTTACGCTTCTCCCAGGAGACTCGAACCTGCGCGCGTCCCGTAGCTGAAGCCCCAGGTACCAAACTCGGGGCCTTTTGACATTATGAGGTTCATCTTTACCATTACGCTATAGGGGAGGCAAAATATATCCGAAACTAAGAAGACATTTTGAATGGACATGTAGAATGTAGGAGGCAGGGTTCGCGCTGAAGAGGAAGAAGACAGGGAATTCTCCCTCCCCTTTCCTAACCTGTATATCTCTAATGTAATTCTCAACCAAGCCAAGAATCTTGTCCTTCTACATTTTATGTCGCTTTTGTTATTGTTAATGAAGAATTCAAATTAATAATTTCTTTAAATCTCAAGTTAGCAAGTCAGTCAAAATTATGTTTTTATACTAAATTTTACATTAATTGAAGATTTGCAAAGAAACAGTAGACCTTTTCATGATCTTTCCACTCCAAAAACAAATATTTTGTAAGTGTCACATCAAGTTTATGATTGGAAGTAGTGAAGTTCTAGGAACCACACACACACACACATATATGTAAGCAACAACAATAGTAGGCTATTGTAATTTGGAGCATGTGATTTGTGAGCGGAACAAGCATGGGAATTTAACGAAGTTCCTTTGCGAATCATCAATTGTGTGTGTGTGTGTGTGTGTGTGTGTGTCTGTGTGTGTGTGTGTGTGTGTGTGTGTGTGTGTGTGTGTGTGTGTGTGTGTGTGTGTACACGTATTTCCTATCTGCACAAAGTACTACATGTGAAGTAAAACTATCGAAATGTAAAAAGAGGAAGCGCTACCACCCTCCCCGCCTTTTCTACATTTTATTCAAATCGAACACGAGGCACGTATCTAGATATATATTTCGGAGGGGCGTCCTAACGTAATGTATCAAAATAATAATATTAATAATGTTAAATTAAAATAAGTATAATTATATTAAATTAATTAATATATTTTTATTACATGAATAGGTAAGAAGGCGGTATAACAACAGTGCAGTATAACATCACGTATTCATTATCTAGCTTACGTGTAGTTAAGGTCGGCAAAATTTGTAAATAAATAGAAACTGGCCTGGCAAGGAAATTAATGTCAAATAGATAAAGAATATAATATTTATTGAGTATGAAAAAATGATGTTAGATCCAGTTGACGAAAGTAAAATTCCTGGTAATATTTTGTTTGCATATTATTATAAGTAGTAATAATTCTTGCATAAATCTTCTTTGGTACTGTCATTCAAAATCGTATTGCTTTCCAATATTCTTGCGGAAATAAACAATTTGCGATTAAACAACAACCTTATTTTCATTACTTAATTGAAGTTATTTTATAATCTCATTATTTTCATTATTTAATTTTTGTACTTGGTAAGTCTTTCGGGGGGAGGTTGGGACACCTGGACCCCCTAAATACATCCTTCGCGGTAGGGGTCGAGATAAAGTTACTGTGTCACTGGTTGCAATTCACGGTAAATATGCTCTGCTTCTCTACACTCAAACATACACAAACTCATGGCCTTCCTGCTTTCTTGGTTTCTTGCCTGGGAAAGAGGCAATAAATCAAGCTGTGACAGCTACGGGACCTGACGAGGGGACGGAACCCAGCTGTGCAGAGAATTAAAACACCCGTGCGAACTAGCCCTCCCGTCAGCCTGGGGCAATTTTCGAACAGAGACATCTAGTGGCCAAGTGGCGAACTATCATGAATGAAATTCGGCTAAAGCGGCCGTATCTTTTGCCGTCGATAATACATGACATTTTTAAACAATCATTTTGGGCTGTGCAAGTGACTTTTGAAAGAAAAGCCCTCCCTAGCTTAGTCATAGAAGGATTGAGCATTACGTTAGTATGCATCATAATGGCCATTTTCGTTAGTGCTACCCACAAATCCTATAACCATTCTGTGCTTATTTACGTATTTTCTTATGGGAAATTGAAAAAAAATAATGGAATTTGTGCACATTTATCGAACTGAAATTGCATAAATGTGCCATGTACTCAAAGTTTGATAAAGTAAGTTCACATCTACTGCGTGTTTTCCGGCAAATTTTTGTCCTAAAACGTTATATTCAAAATGCAAAAAAGCCCATGTTAAATTTAAGCACTTTTCACGGCGACCTTCGCCAAACTCCACCTCCCTCTTAACGAAGTTTAGCATGCATTACTTCTTCATACATGATATTTTTAGTATACAGTTTCTGTGCAAAATAATGTTATTTTTATGCACATTCTAGTAATATAATTAACTTTCAGGTAGATAGTTTCTGAATAATTTTATAGGTGTTGAAATAAAACCATTATTTATACAATGCGAGCTCTGACTAGCAGTACCATCATATTTTATTATTCTGCAGCTGCAAAAATCAGTTACATTAGGATATAATTATACTACATTAATCTACATGAAGTTTTCTTTCCAACAAGGTATAATACATGCTACTTGGTTACACTTTGATTTTCACACTCTAGGTTGACAATTTTCTGGAATTGCTCTGTAAATTAACCTCTCAAGAGAACCCATCCGTTTCCATTAATGCGAGGAAATCAGCACAGAAGGGTGCACGCAAAGCATAATCAGTGTCTTTTAAGGCTTGAACTAGTTGCAAGCGGTGGGGTTTTATTTGTAAACGTTTCCGCAGAACCCACCAGACAGTTTTCTGTGGAAGTTTAAGTTCTCTCGCTGCCCGGTAGGTGGACTTCTGTGGACTCCGCATGAAACATGTGTGCACTCGTTCCACTGTCTCTTCCCCAGTCGACGGATGGCCAGTCGATTTTCTTTTACAGATGCAGCCCAAATCTCTGAAATGTTCATACCACTTACGAATGGCCTTCCCCGTAGGTGGTTCTCTCCAATATTTGGTACGGCAATACCGTTGCACACTAATCACAGACTTGTTCACATGATAATCAAGCACACAGAAAGATCTCTGTTCTCCAGTCAACGCCATTTTCCTGCTCGCCCGCTGACTCCTAGTGGTAGAAAGTGGAAACACTGTGTGGAAACTAAACCTTGAAAATTAACCTTTCGAAGTGCATGTCTCACAATAACATATGTTTATTAGATTTCACAGAATAAATTTCTGTAATCGGGTCCATCATTTTGACTTACCCTGTACAGCTTATTATAACTCAAAGCTAATAATGATGATACATACATATTGAATTTCTTCATAAAAACAAGCTGAATTTCACACCATGATAAATAATAATTTTCTCATGACTTACCTCAGTGGCAGATACTTGAATTACTAAGAGATACTTCATTCTGTCATTTATCACTATCATATATTTTTAATATGAATGTTAATGAAAAATATATATATGTATATAATTTTATTCTGGGGAATTTACAGCTCTCCCAGTGTGTCCGGAGCTGCATAGAACAAGTTTTCCAAACAATGACGATCTGGGCAACTTCCTGAGAGTATCTGGGACCATCGTCCGGATGACAGATACAAAAGTGCTGGAATACCAAAGGGAATACAAGTGTGTTAAATGCAAATATGTAATGAAGGTGAAGGTATGTAGTTTTTATGCATGGGTCAAGTTACTTTATGTTTTATCACACACAGGAGATGTGAAGTTCTCCCAAAGGCATATAGGTGGTGTGGAGTTAGGGCCCCACACTTTCTTGGTTACTGCACAGGAGATGTATGAAGAAAAATAAACTTAACCAGGACTTGAACCTTGCCACTGCTCTACCAACAGCTGCTAGCCAGCCCTTGCTTAGTCTGATTTTTCACTTCTGGTTTTACCTGTGATATGACAACTGAATGTGTTGCCTTTGCAATGAGACAAAAAGGAAGAAAAGAAAGAAACTTAATTTCTTGTGACAGTGTTGCCATGTGTCTCCCAGTACAATGCTATATACCATTTTCTCCAATCTGTTTCCTTTCCGGTACCAATCACTTGATAGTTCCTGTGCCAATTGCAAATGATCTATCTGCTCTCACTCTCTTTCTACCGTCTTTACAGAATGAAGTGAAGTATTGCACTTCCTTACCTCCCTTTCTTCTCACCGAGCATCTGGACCAAACAATATTCCTACTATTTTCCTTCAAAAAACAGCTCACTCGCTAGCCACTCCTCTTGCAACATTATACAATAGGTGCTTCTCAGAAGGCTGCTTTCCCACTCAATGGAAGAAAGCAAATATAATTCCCATTTTTAAATCTGGCAATGCAAACGATACTACATGCTACAGGCCCATTTCTCTCCTCTCCACACTTGCTATTGTCTGTGAAAAAATTCTAAAAAATAGACTTCTGAAATTCACATCCCCTTACATTAACCCAGCGCAGCATGGATTTCTTCCAAATTCTTCATGCCTTACAAATCTGTCTTCTATGCAATCCTATGCCATAAACGCAATTACTAATCGTAATCAGTTGGATGTTGTGTACTTTGATCTGTCCAAAGCTTTTGATTCAGTGGATCACCATTATTTACTGCATAAATTAGCTAACAAATTTAATATAACTGGAAACATGTTAAACATAGTGAAAGACTATCTAAGAAATAGACAACAACGTGTTATACTTCCTGGAACTAATTCTAACTGGCTTCCTGTTATATCTGGTGTGCCGCAAGGAAGCGTTCTTGGCCCTCTGTTATTTGTATTATATCTGGATGATCTCACAGACCTCTTTAATTCCCCCATCTCAAGCACAATTCTAATTTTCGCTGATGATTGTAAGATTATGAGAGAAATAAAACAGCCATCAGACATGCAGCTTCTCCAAAATGACATAAATAGATTCTCCGAATGGTGTAAGCGATGGAAACTGTCCACAAACCTTTCGAAATGCTCTTACATAACAATTTCATTGAAGCAAAACATTCTTGAAGGTAATTATACACTCACCGACATCACTCTAGCAAAAGAAGCACAACTCCGAGATCTAGGTATCCTCATAGATTCTAAACTAACTTTCGATAATCACATATCAACCATCACAAAAAAGGCAATGCGTATGCTAGGCTTACTTTACAGATTCACCGAAATCCATAACCCGAAAGCACTTTCCATTTACTTCAAAACATTTGTCCCCCATTCTAGAGTACTGTTCACCCATCTGGAACATGGCTGCCCCTTCTCATACCTCCAAGATCGACAATGTTCTCAGCTTTTTCCTCTCCATCGTTCGATATAGAGTGCCGGCCCTGAGACACCTACCTCTGCTTGTAAACTTAAACATAAATACTCCAGAATCCGTAGATACGTTGCAGATATGAAATTACTACATAAGATCATTAATGGAAACCTAAGATGCAGCATCCCACTCCACAAACTCTCCCTCAGAGTGCCCAGACACAAAACGCGGAGCAAGGAAACTTTCCACACTGCAACTCCAAGACTCTCACTCATTCAACGTTCACTATTTCATAGGCTACCAAATCAGTTCAATGTCATATCAAACCAAACCGATATATTCAGTTCATATCCATCTTTCATTACCAACATAGAAAAAATTGTATATACAGTAGAGCGTCGATTATCCGAACGTCGGTCAACCGAACGACCGCTTAACCGAACTGTGTACTCGCTTGCACCTGTTACTCTCCCACCCTACCGTCCATCATCCCCCTCACTCCCAAACCAAGTTTCCCACAGTAGTCGCCGCACTGAGCCACCGCTGGCGGAACATTGCTTCTAATGGGGCCTTCATAAGGTGCTGCTGACCAGCCAAGCCGCCAGTCGCTGTGTTTCAACTATCAGCACACTTCTGTCGGTGTATGTATTGTTCATGCAAAATGCGTATGTAATATGTACATATTTTTGTTTAATAAACTGTACCACATACTATATATTCCTACTAAAGTTGCCTTTGTACGTTACTTTGTAATACTTAAAGAGATGCCTGTTTTTATGAATAAATTTACTGTACAGTACTTCTTTTTGGCAAATAAACATGTACAGTTCGATTATCCGAACAAACCAGTTTTCCGAACACCCATGTCCCCCAATTACTTCGGATAATCGACGCTCTACTGTATGTTATGCTTTTGTGAAACACATCTGTTTACCTTGGAACTGTCTTGACTTGTTTATGTTTATATTTATATTTTGTTTATTTTATTTTATCTTGTTTCGTGTGTTCATTTTAACACTAGTGTACTGTTTTACTGTTGTTTTTTTCCTGTTTAAAATGGCTTCTGCTGTACTAGAAATTTCAATAAATAAATAAATAATAAAGAAAATATTATCCTCTGGCAGCAAATGTAAACCAATGAAGCCGTGCTTATGTACACACTGTTGCCACTTCAGAGTTTCATGTTCACATTTTATGTATTATTTGAAGGAACTCATGCTTTGAAAAATGCTTTTGTGGTAGCAGTTAATTGCTGTAATACATTAGTGCATTCTTGTGTATTTTATTCGTAGTCTGGTTCTCCCTTCTCCCAATGTTTAGTTTACATTAAATAGTAACAATGCAAGGTGGTTTCTGCTAGGTCAACATTCAGCAAGGATGGGAAGAATATCATGTTAATCCAAAGGCAGGATAAATATTACTGTACGTTGACTAATGGCCGCGTGCACCAACGCCGATTATTTCGAAGTTCAGATGAGCGAGATCAATTTTAATCCACTCTAAATAAATTTGGTTTAAAGATTTGCATTGCACCAACGAAAAACGACGTTCAGTAGATTACGTTCAACTGACCCGAGATTAATTTGTAAGGCTATACCTGATTGGTTGGCTAAAACAAATGACAATCAAGAACCCCATAGAGTAATGTGATGTGTTAAAGTATCAACATGTAGGAGAAGAAAATAATTCGGGCTGCCAAGTTCTCTGAATTTGAGAGATGTACTAATCAACCTTGTCAATATGTACAAGGATGTAGTGGAGTGTAAAAAAATAATAATATTAAAAAAGAATTGACGGCACAACACAAAAGGAGAAGGCATGGAACCTTCTTCTACGGGACTTTAATGCCTTCGATTTTAGATAACAGCGTACGTTGAACCTCGCCTGCTCAATAAAGATATATTATTATTATTTCTATTATTACTGTACTGTGGTAAGTATTTGAATTTTTCATTTCTTAATTCTTATATATTTATATTGTTGTGTTGTGTAAATAGCCAGTAACATGGATTTTCATAAATTTATACAATCATATTTCCAACACCATGTAGCAATATCGTAAACATTGCTTTGTTCTAATTTACCTTGCACATAATATATGACATATATATATATATGTTTTGTGTTCTGGGATAGAAAGTACAGTATTTAGAAACATTACGACTTTGCACCACAGAACCACAAATGGTTATTATTATTTTGGCAGTTTTTAGTTTACATAGTTCTCGAATTATCAGCATTGTACATCCAACATCTCTAGCATTTGCACACGGCCATAGGGAACTCAATTGTTAGAGCAATGACATGGTATGCGCAGAGTGTCCTGATCACTAAAGACGATATTTTGATATTAGTGTGGGTCAGCTTACCTGCTCATCAAGAACTTTCAAGTTCAAATATACAATTTATTGTACTAATTTTGTACCCACCTTTGCTTTGAACTCTACATGTAACTTGTGTTTTTAGGGTGTAGGAGGTAATGTCTTGTTTATGATGAACTGAAAAAGTGGCATTTACCAGATCACAAAGGATGTAAGGTTCTAGAAATTTCAAATTCTCCCATAAAGAATAACTAAGCTGGGTAACTCATTGGTGACTCATACTTCAACAGTGCGATGCCAATGAGATGCCTACCCACCCCTATAACACATTTGTAGGAGTCAATCAAAATTCACATGTTTTGCTCTCTGTGTTGTGTGTGTTGAAGCAAAGAAGGCATATTTGCGATTTTATTTTGGGGGCTATTATTTTAGCAGTGACTATGAGTATTTCTTTGCTGTTGCATCACACTGACATTCTAAGTTACAAATTGGGGGTGGATTATTTTCTCACATTAATTCATGTTTTTTTTCTTTTTTTTTCATTGTAGAAATTCATTTTTAAGCAGATACATTGGTTTCAGTGTATTATGTTTTAAAGGGATAAAAATGAAATATTTAGTATTGAATACACAGCCTATTTTCTCTGTGCATACATGTGCAAAAGAGGCCACTCAAAGCTCCCTATGAATGCTCAAAGTAGTACCCCAGAGCATCCACAACACTTCGTTTTGGTTCTGTACTGTACAATGCATCCTTGTGGCAATTCCCTACCAACCTCTGGTACACAAGACGTGCATTGTTGATACATTGTTCAGTTCCATACAGTGTCCTCTTCCATTTGTATATTTCGAATTTTGCGAAAGAAAATTGTTGCCATGACTTATGCCCGAACCCTCGTACATGCATAGGCTATAGCAACGAAGTGACAAAGGAAAGTGGAAATTACAGGTTCATATTAACTGCTCATTGTGATGCCCTTTTTAATTTTATAATGCCTATGTTCATAATTTTGGTGTCAATTTACCTGCCTATTTTAGAGGTTTTAAGCACCTACAGAGTCCGTTCTGAAAGTATCCGAACTTATTTATTTGCAAACAATTTATTGATGACAATTACAACTGCTGTCAATATTCTTCAAATGTAGGCACCTTCAGCCTCAATACAGCGATTATAGCGAGTGTTCCACTGTTCACAGCAGTCCTGGAAGTCCTTGACTGACACCCTCTTTAATGCTGCGTAGCAGCTTGAACCTCTTCAATTGACGCAAAACGCTTCCCCTTGAGCACCCTTTTGACCTTGGGAAACAAAAAAGAAGTCGGCCGGTGCCAAGTCTGGGCTGTAAGGGGGATGAGGCAGTGTTGCCACACGTACGTTGGCTAAAAACTCACCAACCAACAGCACTGTGTGAGCTGGTGCGTTGTCGTGGTAAAGCACCCACCTGTCGGCAATGTCAGACCGGATGCACTGGACCCTCTGTCGGAGACGCTGAAGCACTGTTTTGTAGTAAGCTGCATTCACGGTGGTCCCAGCAGGTACAAACTCTTTGTGCATGACCTCCTTCGCGTCAAAAAAGACAAGGAGCATTTGTCTTCACCTTTGATTTTGACATCCGGGCCTTCTTTTGTCTCTTGCTTTCGGGGTCATACTCGAATAGCCAGGTTTCATCCCTGTTTATCACTTGGTCGAGAAACGTTTTGTCACCGTCCACACGTTCCACAATTTCATGGGCAATTCGCACACGACACTGCATTTGATTGTCCGTCAAAATCTTCGGAACCATTTTTGCACAGATTTTGCGCATGTTCAAGTTTTGGGTAACAATTTCAAAAATTTGCATTTTCGCTAGTCCCACCTCCTCTGCAATCATCTGGAGATTTAACGCCTGTCATTGTCTAACAGAGCTTTCACACGGGCCACATTTTCCTCCGTTTTTGACGTGGACGGCTTCCCTGAGCGTTGTTCGTCCTCGACCACCTCCCGTCCTTCCTTGAACGCCGTGTGCCATGTGTAAACTTGCGTGCGGAACATCACTTCCTTGCTGTAAGCCTCCCGTAGCGTGGTTAAAGTCTCAGTAAAGTTTTTTTTTTTAATTTAACACAAAATTTCACAGCGTAGCGCTGATCCAAAGTGTGCTTCATTTTCATCAAATCCACCAACTGCAAATTCTCGATGCGAGGTTTTTTCCGTGTACACAACACGAGCGATTGCACCTCAACCACTGCTCGCAGGCAACTGAGCGAGGCCTTGTTTTGAAGGTTAAGGTCCCCACTGCCACCTGGCGCAGCTTACCCGAACCCTCGACCAATTCTCGCGCCGTGCTGCGGACAGTTCGGATACTTTCAGAACGGACCCTGTAGTTATTACAAATGCTTATGCAGTGGGCTCTTTATAATTTGAATTACTTGGTAATTCAAACAGATATTTATTCCCCTTGAAATTATCTTTAACCTTTAGACACCGAAGCTGATTTTCCAGGTATTTACAATAACGCCAAGTGTGTTTTCAGCGGGAAATTTGAAATTCTGCATGCTTCTAAATGAAATTAATGGAACTAAGAACGTTCGAGGTACAAATTATACGTCATTTTGTTCAGTATACTTTGGGCTATAATCCTGATGAAAAAAAACAACAAATTTTCCATAATCAGTTAGAAGAAGAACAAAAAGAGGGAAAGTAATATTTTTTTTTACACGAAATTTGAAATGTCTGCGATGTATTCGTCTTAGTATGCCGAATCCATACCTAATAACTCATTGTCAATTTCACTCAGTGACAAACTGGGTCGTCTTTCCACCTTATTCACCCACCCTTTACTCTTGTTGGAAGAGAAAGAAGCCGCAATGCCACAGCTGGTCACACGCCACAAGCTGGGGAACACACACACTGAACGAAAGTTCAAACTCGAATATTTTCAATTTGTCCAACTCGCTTTGTTAGTCTGTCATACCCTCCACGGTAACTTACCTAAGTAAACACATGATGCAAGGAGCTAAAAATAGCATGACTGACAGAAACAAGGCAAGAATTTCAACAATACTTCCTTTGTAATCCTACTGCGCAGTTTTGTGAAATACGAGGGCCACTATTTATATTTTGAACCTTGGAAACACTGATTGAAGTTAGGCGCGATTTGACGTTTGCACGGAATCGTCTGGCATTATTGACCATAACGTACTTCAAATGTTTTGTCAATAGCTTCATTTGTGTTGTTTATGTTGCCTTGGAGATTGCGCGACAGCAATAAAATGGAATTAACTTGTGAACATTTTCGTGCGATGATTTTTTACGATTTTCGACGTGGATTATCAAGACAAGAGTGCATCGATGAACTTACTTCCACATTTGGCGATGAAGCCCCATCCTTTGCCACTGTGAAACGCTGGTATAACGAATTTAATCGTGGCCACCATTCGCTCACCGACGAGATTCGCGAAGGTCGTCCAAAATCAGTTGTTGTTCAAGAAAACATTGATGCTGTGCAAAACCTAATACTGCAAGATCGTCATGTGACATACTGTGAGATTGAGGCAACCATAGGCATTAGTTCCACCAGCATATATAAAATCTTACATGATCATTTAGCTGTGAGAAAGGTATGTTCTCGTTGGATCCCACACAATTTGACTTGAACTCAAAAAGACGCTCGCGTCAATTGATGCAAACAAATGCTCAATAAATGCAATCGTGGTGCTTCAAAAGACGTATATAAGATTGTAACAGGTGACGAATCATGGATATATGCATATGAGCCGGAACGTAAACAGCAGTTGACTGTATGGGTGTTTCAAGATGAACCCAATCCAACAAAAGTTGTTCGCGCTCGAAGCACATGGAAACAAATGGTCGCCTGTTTTTTCGGGAAAACTGGTCATGTGGCAACTGTGCATTTAGAGGATCGTAGAACGGTCAACTCTGAATGGTACACAATAATTTGTTTGCCAGAGGTCTTCGGTCAAATACGGAACACAAACAAACTCCATCGGATTATTCTTCTTCAAGACAATGCCAGCTGTCACACATCTCGTCTAACAACCGACTTTATGAACAGTCAAAAAATTTAATTGAAGGGTCATCCACCGTACAGTCCTGATTTGGCACCCAATGACTTCTACTTGTTCCCGAATGTCAAGAATAAATTGCATGGACAACGATTTTCGTCGGCGGAAGATGCCGTTGATGCGTTCAAAAACCATATTATGGAGGTGTCTCAAGAAGATTGGAAAAACTGCTTTGACAAATGGTTCGAACGAATGCAAAAGTGTATTGGCCATAAAGGAGAATACTTCGAAAAACAATAAAGCAGTTTTCAATGCCAAATTCCTGTTTTTTCATTGTTAGGCTCAAAATATAAATAGTGACCCTCGTAGCAAAGAGCAGTTGGCTGTTTTCCAAACCTTTGTTGGCAGCTGGAGGCTTTTGACTTCCTTTCCCTGCCGCCTCCCGCTGCCCCCACCCATGCTTTTGGCACCAGGAATATTGGAAGGTCTTACTTCTATTGCCAGAAGAGTGGTTTGAAACATCAAAATTGAGACAGAAGGGATGTTTTCGAAACCAATGAAAGTAAATTGAAAAAAAAAAAATCAATTTTTCGGACATTGCCCCCCCCCCCCCCCCATAGTAATAATGAATGTCACAAGCCTTGCTTAAGGGAAACCTGTTCTTTAATGGTTAATGATGTAATGTTTCTGTTAATTTTCATTTTGGATAATTCAAACTTTTTTGTGTCAAATGAGTCCAATGTATATTATCAGTATAAACGGTATAAGCAGAGATACCCATCAGTCTGAATAAAACAATGAGCATGTACTTATAGAACATAAATTATATAATTAATTACTTGTATTATTTTCAGGCTGATTACGAACAGTATTACTCGATTGAAAGTCCAAATAGTTGTGGCAGTCCTGAGCCATGTCCGGGCACAAAGTTCATCATCCTAAGTGAGAGTGACTTTGTCTATTACAGAGACTACCAAGAGATCAAAATTCAAGTAAAGACATTTCCTACTTTTCCTCTTGTCTGTTATTTTATTGCATCTGTATGTTGTTACGTTAGTATATGTCATGTTTTGCAATAGTTGTTTTGAATGCATAATCACTTGAAATTTTCACCATTACATGTGTTGGAATGTAAAAAAATTATCAGTAATTAGGTAATGCAACAAATATAAGCATTTTTTTGCATAACGTTTTCTCAAAATAAAGCTGATTTTGTGTAAATTGGATTCTAGAGTTCTTCAAATTGTTCATCACAATTTTCATGTAAATACAAGGTAATTATTATTAATAATAATAATAAATATGTTAATTATTGTGTTTTAAATCCACTTTATGCACAAATAGGTTAATTGCGACTGGACCACAGTTTAAAGTGGGATCCGAGCCACTATATGCCTCCACCAGATATCAATCCAGGACACTTTGATTAGAGGGTAATGAAATTACCATTACACAATCAGGGAGGCTATTTTTCTCACATTGTAAGATATTTAGCATTAGACTTCTCAAGGACATACTAGACTCCTTACAGCAAGTTCTGAATATTATTATGTTTGGCAATAGCTGCTAGGCACGGTGGCATATATCAGTGAAAAGATGATAACGTCCACCAGACAGTTACCATGTGTTGTTGAATTCCAAGGCCGAGTCTATCACCTATTGTCATAACAACATTCCAAACCTTTTGTGAAGAGTGTATAATTAAATTATAATGAAAGTTTCATTGTATCAAGAATTAATTTTGAAATTTACACATGCTGTTTGATTTTTGTATTTCACAGTACACATATTTTTACATGACATTGGGTAATATTTTATTGCACTATTTTTCTCTTGTCATCAAATATTTTTTAGTAACTACGTTTTAATGGCATATTTGCTATTTTTGTTATTTGTAAAGTATTATGATCACTGGATAATTTATAAAATAAGTCTTCATGCTCTCACATTGCTAATGAAATGGCATAAAAGTTAAGCAAAGTTTGTTTTGAGTCCTGTTTATGCTCAGATAGGCTAATCGAAACTGAAGTGCCATACGTTTATTCTGTTTATGTAATACTGTGCTCTAGTTTCGTACACTGAAACAACGTTGTTTAGAAGGGTTTCTTCTTTTTCCATTGTTTACAGGAGCAAGTAGGAAAACTGAACATTGGGACGCTTCCAAGATCAATGTGGGTCACTTTGGAAGATGATTTGGTGGATTCATGTAAACCTGGTGATGATGTAGTCATATGGTAAGCATTCTGTTTTTGTTATCCACAAGTTAAATATAATTGCCTGTTCTATAGCTTTTCTAATAGTCTCATATTAAATGCATAATTCTTCCAGTTTGGTTACTGTTCTTATGAATGTAAATCTATAATTCATGTACAGTGTATTTGGAAGATAAATTTTTAAATAAAAGTCTATAATATATATTTTAGGGATGGAACTGATTAATCGGTACTCTATCGGTATTGACCGATGTAGGAATATTGGTTTATCAGTAAAATTACCGATTATGTTACCGATTCGATATATCTGTAAATATCTTATAATTTAGTGCAAAATTCTACCATTTTATAATTTTAATGGCTAATCTCCGTGACCTAGTTTTAAAAAAGTAAATGCCTAAATCTGCAACTTCATTTGCACTGCAGTCACCTCAAAACACACATTTACTAAGGAGCTCAATGATCCATTCAGGTTCTTCAAGGACCATTTGGAATTTTATGTCGGATCGGTAGAATATTGGTTATTGGTATCGGCTAAAATTTCATATCGGCCCATCCCTAATATATTTTATAATCCATGCATTTCACTTATGTGATGATTGTGAATATGACTATACTTACTATGAAGTTTTATTTTCAGTAGTAATTTTAAAGTTTCAAAATCAAATTTCAAATTATATTCCCTCGCAAAAACATCAAAATGTAATTTTAAATATCAAATTTGAATCCAAAATTTAAGTTTATTTACGACTACATGTATCTACCAATAGATTACCAATTATGTAACCTGTCTCATTTCTGGTCTATGTAGTGCATGCTAGGGATGATGGGATACAATAATTGGTATTTGGCCATTATGGGTTCATCAATAAAATTGATAATTAGATACTGCCATTAATATTATGTTATTATTTCGTTATCTCTTTCGTATATACCAGTACTTCAAAAATTTCATGTCAGTGCGTAATGCATTTTTATAGTGGTACTGTTAGAAGAAGATGGAGACCAGGTGGTAAACGAAACAGGTGCGATTGTGACTTGGTGTTTGAGGCAAACTACCTGCAGGTATGCAATGACCAAAGAGGAGGAGTCCATGTCACTCCAGAGATGCAGGAGGAATTTGCTACATATTGGCAGGAGTACCATCATCAGCCGTTGGTAGGAAGGAACAACATTCTGAGCTCATTTTGCCCTCAGGTAATGTATTCTTGTGTCATGAAAAATTGCTTCACCTCTTATATTGCAGTAAAGTGAAATTTCCATTAACAGTTACGGTGCTTCCCCTTAGCTCACAGCTCTCATTGTAAGGTAACACCATGTCATTTTCCACAGTGTCCCATCAGGGAAGTTATTTTGCCTGGAATATCCTTTGCAACTCTGAAGTAGCTTTGATTCATCCATGGTTTTCTAATCCAAAAATTTATGGTCATGGTTTCTACCAAGTTGGGAGTGAGGTACCATAAAATAGGTTTGTCAAAATGTACCAGTGTATGGCTGGATTGATTGATTTAGTTTATTTTACTTCACGTTTTGTGTCTCTTGGCTAATTTGCGAAGATGGGGATAAGTTATGAAATGATGAAATTGATGAATGGACATTCACAAACAACCTTGTCCGAGCGGGATTCGAACCCAGGACGCTTGGTGTTGCAGCACGAAGTGCTAACCACTCGGCCACAGGGTCCGGCAGTGTATGGCTGGATTCAGCAAGTACTTTTCCCAATGTTATGTTAATTCTTACAATCCTATTGTATCTGAACTCTTTCCACTTTAAGAATGAAGTCACTGCAAAGAAAAATAAGTATCTTTGTGTAAATAATTGCTTGATATTGGTATATTCTGACATAAGCTATGCATAGATTTAGGTACTGTCGCTTTGCAATTGAAGGTTAGCTTAAGTTACATAGCTTTATTGTATGCATAAAATGCCTGCACAAAAGCTACCATTGGAATTAACCAATAGGAAAGCAGCAAGTTGTCACACATTTTTTTTTACATCTACTACTTTGTTCTTGAAGTAAACGGAGATTATGACTTAGAGAATACCACTTTCCTTTCATCATATTTTGTTTGCTTTGAACCATGACACCCAAAATAAACTTTTCATCTGAAAGACCACACTTCAAAATTCAGCGACCTGGCAACAATGTGCTTACTTCAAATTTCCATTCCCTATATACAACACCTGAAAATACTTAACATTGAATCATGAACTCCACCTTTCTGCAAGTTTGGCACAGAATTACTGGAAATTGTGCACTTTGCATTGTTCTGAGATAATTGAACTCTAGAGAAAGTACCAGTAGTTATTAATGTTTGAGCTTCTGTATAGCTGAAGAATTAGTGCTTTCATTTCTTGATGGAAGGAAGCTCTAAATGACTCTGTCCTACCAGGCATCGTCAGGAGCTGCTTGAAAGTTTAGAGTAGCAGACTCTGGTTTATGAAACCTTGATAACAGTAGGAAGAGGACTGGATGTGCTGAACATGCATCACCCAATGTGATGCTGCTTTGTATGCCTTGCCCCTTAAAGGGCTGCTGCACTATTATTATTATTTTTTAAGATATCAAGTTAAATTTGTAAAACATTATTTCCCATTACAGATAACTACAGCCACATATTTATGGTTAAGAGATGAAGGTTTCGGTACAAAATCTGGGTACATTTCGGGATCAAAAGCTGTCTATAAAATGGCATTTTGGTGTTAAAATGGTGGATATAACCCTAAATTTGATTTACTCTGATAACCACATTGTATCTAAAGATATCCGTTTGGCGGTTACGCGGAGATAGGTAATTAACTGTGATAAGTTTACTATTAATTTTTCCGCGTAAATGTTTCTTGCGATCGAGCAATTTTGCAAGCAAAATCTACATTGGAAAGGTTTTCGAAAAACCTATGCATTAGTGAGACATGCCCGCCGACCTCAACACTAATCCCTGGGCCCTCAATAAAACTTGGCTTCCCGCTATCAGGAACCTGCTCCCCCACGACGAGAAACCAAGCACGGACCTCAAGCGAACAAGCACCGTTCCACGAAAGCAGACTACAAGATCTGGAACTGGCGCGTACAGTGCCATAACCTCGATGCATGGTAAAAGATGGAAGCACTACACCCACAGAAAGTGAAAGGACTGCGTCAACTAGCACCACCACGAGCACAAGTGGAAGAAGAAGGAACTACGCCACCCGCAGCAAGACAGTACACGCCTGACAAAGCTACCAGACGAGTGGCGAAATCGATCGCAAGAAAACTTTACGTGAAAAAATGAATAGTAAGTGTATCAGAGTTAATTACTCTGATAAGTTTACTTTTCATTTTTTCTGCGCAAATTTTCTTCACGATTTATTTTGACACCTGTCTGGTAGCTTCGTCAGGCATGTACAGTACAGTAAACTTATCAGAGTAAATTACCTATCTTCGCATAACTACCAAACAGATTTCCTTAGATACAACCTAAATTTGATTTTTAAAACTACATTTATTACACAAAATAATGATTTTCCTTCTTATAATACATTTATGTAGTTGTCAGAGCATTATGTTTATTCTTGCGGCAAGGTGTCCATTTTTGCTTCTCAAATATTGACAGCAGAATTAATCAATTGTCCTTGATTTGTATAACTCACAGGGTAATTCAGACTTCAGAAAATGCTGTGTCTATATGTAAACTCAAAATTTCATGTTCAAGAGAGAATTTCAAATTTTGCAGTTCATTTCACATCATTTTGTGACATAATATGGTAGTAAAATGCACCTCACACCTCTCAAAATCATGAAAAATGAACATTGTAGTGTGTTATTTCACATTTCCATCAAAAACTAAATATGCATACATCTACTGATAACATGACCTCTCTTTTCAGCCCTATTTCTTATATTTTGCAGTATTGTACACTCCTGATGAGTAGATTTTCTCAGGCTATTCACCTGGTCGATAGCCCGAGAGAATCTATACATCATTCGTTGGCAGGAAAGCTTCAAGTCTTACTTCATTGTACACTCCTGTTCACATAAAGTAGCACATTTTATAAGGTTGTTTAATTGAAGTGTGTGCCACTTTATATTATCAGGACAATGCACCAGACTGCCTTCTTTGCAGGGACTCCCCAATAGCACAGTGGTTGCGTTGTCACCTTGTAATCAAGGGGTCCACGTTCGATACCCGATGGAGGCACATAGTGGTCCGGATCTCACTATTTTTTTTCTCCAGTCCTAATTAGCCTTTCTGTGCATAAAGTGTACTTAAACACTAACTCAATCAATAACTCAATGTCTTCTTTGCAGTATGAATTAAAAACAATATTGTAAAACTTTATATTTCCTCTGTCCACACCTAGGGTGTTTTTTTTAGTTACCTTCTATTTTTAAATGTGCATGTTTGTTGCAGGTGTATGGATTATATCTGGTGAAGCTAGCATTAGCTGTTGTGCTGGCTGGAGGGGTACATAAGCAGGATCCTTCAGGAAGTAGAATCCGTGGTGAATCGCATCTTCTTCTTGTTGGGGACCCAGGCACTGGAAAATCCCATCTGTTGCGCTTTGCATCTCGTCTTTGCCCCAGATCTGTTCTCACAACAGGCGTTGGATCAACTTCTGCTGGGCTCACTGTGACAGTTGTACAAGTAAGAATTGGTCCTGATTGCTCTGTCTTACTACATACTAGGGATACCATTTACACAGTAGGGTGGAGTGAAAAAAATGACTGTTGACAATTTAAAGTCCTATAGTGTACAAAAGTTGTTTCTGGTGTTGTTACTATTCCTCTCTCCCCTCCCCCCCCTAAATTTCTGAAAATTTCTTCTGCCTCCCCAATGGTGTTCAAATTTTGAGTTAATCAGGAATTACACATGCAATTTTTTTTTTTTAAGGAATAAAAATTGTGATAGTTATGTCTCCTACTGTGCAAAACCAACCTATACAGTGCTCATGAACCCTGTAAAATACTTCTGATAAGTTCTTCTGCTTTACCAAGGTTATTGAATTTATTGAAAAATTCAAAATTTAAAGGAAATTATTGCATTTAAAAATGACATGTTGTCTAGTTTTACTTTAAAAGTTGCCGGAGCATGGTGCTAACCACATCATCTCCATAAATAGCAGAAATCGAGAATGTGTGGAGGTTGTACCTCCGCATCCTCATGTGCCTTCATGGCACGATGCAATAGGCATGGGTAACTTTACTTAACTTTTGTAAATATAACTTTTATCCACAGGGTTCCCACACACCTGGAAAACCTGGAAATCTCAGGGAATTTGAAAAAAATACAAATCTCAGGGAAAATCTTGTAATTGATTAAGAGTTCCCAATGAAGCAAAACTGAGGGATTATAATATGCTCCTGTCTGTGGATAATCCAGGCTCTTGTAGCATTTCTCTTGCAGCAAGGAACTCGTATATATTTGTTTGTCTGTTTCTTTTTTTAAAATGTGATTCCAGGGCTGGTGACCAAGTGTATACCCACATAAATTTTGCGCTTTTTAACATTTAATTAGCCGATTTCGATCTTTTCCATGATGTAAAATATATTTCAAGATGTGGAAAATGCATAATAAAGATAACCTGATGTCCAAAGTTAACCAGTGTTCATCTGATTTCCCTTATTAGGGGGTGGGCCGCGGTGGCTCAGTCGGTAACGCGTCTGACTACCATGCTTAAGGTACCGGGTTCGATCCCCGGCCGGTTCAAATCCGGGAACTTTTCTAACGTAGGAAGCGGCCCCGGCGCCCACCCAGCGTCGAATAACATGGGTACCTGGGGGAAACCCTGGGGGGTAAAGGCGGTCAGGGGCGTGATGCTGATCACATCACCCCCACTCACGACCGGATCAAGAAAGTGTGGGGCGTTACCTCCACACCCCCTATACGCCTTCATGGCGTGGTGCTAAGCACAGGGGAACACTTTACTTTACTTTACTTAGGGGGTAGTTTTAAGTTGTGTTTTTCCTTCTTTTTTTTACAAAATAGTAAAAAAAATGGAGTTTAGGGAAATATTTATTTTCTGGCATCTTTTGTGTACAATATTGTTGATTGTGTATTTACTGCATTTAGAACAGAATTTTAAATATTCACTTACTAGTGCCATATATGAATTATGTACTGTTCATAAATACTTGTTCATATTTTAAGTTTTTGATCATGTTTAACTATTGTTATAGTCTTGACATGACATGTGAATTTTTACATGCCTCAAAAGCTCACATACTAGGGACATTCAATATATAAGTTTCCCGGTGCTATAAAATATTGTATAAAGCAATGCCATTAAAAAGAAGCACATGGTTGGCAAGCGCCATCCTTCGTCTACAAGGAACAACAATCGATTCATTATCAGACGTGAAGGTGCATGCGCTCAAGGGCGAAAAGTAAATGCTTGTTCGGAAAACACGGGCTCGCGTCATAAGGAGTTCAGAAGCATGTATGCTAAGAGCGTTCTGCTTATGGACTTTTTGGAACGAGGAAGAATAATTAATGCTGACCGTTATTGTCTAACATTGGATAAACTGAAAAACGCAATTCGACATAAGCGACCAGGTCTCCTGTCAGCTGGTGTCATTCTTCTTGACGTTGACACTCGCCCCCCACTCAGCAGTGCAAACCAACACAAAATTGAAGAATTGTGGTGGGAACGCCTGCCCCACCCTCCACACAGCTCCGATTTAGTGCCGAGTGATTTCCATCTTTTTCCGGTGTTAAAGTCTGAATTGCAAGGTTACCGTTTCGAAACAGATGAAGAAGTGAAGCGGAATGTGAGAATAGTGTTCAATAGCCAGAGCCCTGATTTTCTTGCAAAGGGTATGGACAAATTGGTGCAACGGTGGGACAAATGCCTGAATCTCTATGGGGATTATGTGGAGAAGTGAGGAAGGATCCTCCTACACATGTATGTATAGTTTTTTAAAGTACCTTAGAAATATATTTTTTTTACAGCATAGGGAAACTTATATATTGAACGACCCACGTATGTGTAAAATGGAATTACTTGTAGAACCAGCAGATCTACATTAATATCATGTAGTGAAATAGTTTTCTCAACAGATATGCCAGAAATTGAATATCATGAGGTGAAGGCCAGTCGAATGGTGTATACTTAACCCCCCATCACACTTGCACTTGCAACAGTCACTTACTTACCATTACGTACTAGCATTCCTCACTTCTTCATCTTAGATTAGGCTTGTTTTGGAGCACTGTTTAGTTGGTTTTGATTTTATCACATGGCAATGCATATGTGGAAAGTGGGTTTTCTGTAAATAAGCAGGTTTTAATAGAAAACTTGAAAGAAGAGTCTGTTGTGGCTATTCGGCAAGTTTATGATGCAGTGAAAGGGGTAGGAGGAGTGTCAAATGTAGAAGTAAGCAAAGATATGATCCAGAGTGTTAAGGGTGCACATATTAGATGCGAAGAAGCATTGCAGAAGATGAGAAAGAAATGTGATCAAAAAGAAGACAAAAGGAAAGAAATGAAACGTAAAGCAAGTGAGATCTGTGCTTTACAAGCCAAACAACAAAAGATGCAAGAAGAAGCAAAGGCCATTGCAGAATAATTTTTAAAAAACTTGAAGCTTCTGAGAAGTAAAGTTTCTTAATTTGCTGTATCAGATATTAAGTACATTTCTTGTTTTATATTTCAGTCTCAGTAACTTATTATTCCTTTTTAAATTGGTACTAATAATTGTCACTTCATTTTTATGTTTTAAATATTCCAATAATTTGTTTGTCTTAACTATTATTGTACGTATTACAGATTAATTGGTATTGTATCCATTTATAAACATGTATGAAAAGTGTGAAAATATTTCAATGTTCTATATCAGATATATTATAAATTGTTTCAGAGTTGTTTAAAGTTCTAGAAAACTGGTCATCTTTGTTCTTAATTACATGCAAAGAAGTGTAATTTTATTTTATTATTGAACTAGTTTTGTTATTTGCATCAGAAAACAACAGTAATAAAGAAGGTGAGGATGGTATGGCCATGAGGGGAAATGGAGGAGGCCATTGTAAAATTATAATAGTCATTTACTGTGCATTCAATACTCTGGAAAAAAATATGAGGATTCTGGAAAACTCAGGGAAAATGGATTTGGAGTTTGCGTGGGAACCCTGTATCCAGCTCACAATGCACTTCAGGCTTGCAAGATAGAGGTTTTCAAAACCTATGGATTGGGATTGAAGGTCCTGTTGTTGGCCTGATATTCTCTGGGACTTACAAGAAGAAAAAGCTATCAGGAGGTTCGTACCACAACTGATGATATGCAACAGCATATTCATGATACTTGCACTTCAATCAGTTCCCAAATTTTGCATAGCACTGAGTAAAGTTTTCAGAAAAGTATTGCAAAAATATATTGAAGTTAATGGTCAACACTTTCAACTTCTGATTTAATAACAATTATTCATTATATTAGTATTTATTTTATTTGTCAGATAACTAACATTTCAACATTTAGGCCTACTTGCATTTTTGTTACTGTGTTATGTTATTTCACTTATGTTACATGCAACACTTATGTTCTTTTTGTTTCTAATGAAACATAGTCGATCTGAAAGTATGAAATTGATTGGTTCATGACATTCACATTCCTCAAGATGAATTCTACTGACTTATAACTAGACCTTGGATTTTAGGTTTTTAACCTATTTTTTTCCTTTGCAGGTAATTAAGAAATAACAATTTATATCGGCATTTCATAAAAAAAACGAAATGCCTAAAATAACCTATTTTGCTTGTTACAACCTATTTTAGGTTTATGTGCCTAAATTAAACCTTTTTTTAGGTTTTTATATTTTTTTAGGTTTTACAGGATTTTTATATCTCACAGAGGTATTTTCTAGGTTTGGTGGTGAAATAATTCAATGACTGGCATGTTTGAAACATGTTTTCTATCGATTTCCCTCCCTCCAAGTATATGATGTTTATCAAAGCTTTAAACAAAACAAAAATGCAGACAGTGGCGGCGAAAGGGGACAGTTCCCCCCTACTTTGTACCCCTGCACTATAGACTCTTAATGCTAAGCCTTGCCTACTAAGATAAATAAACTGTCCTTGCTCCCCCCCCCCCCCCTCCCTCCTCCCCATTCTCAGTTTTGGCACCCAATCGTCTCTACTGCCTGCACAGTCCCAAGTACAAACTTCTGATCTGTGTGGCCGTGCTCACTTTCGCGTCAGTTTAGTCCTTTTTTGGCATTCACGCCTTACGAAGTAATATTTCAGGATTCAAATTAGCACTACTGACTATGTTTCTGTTGAAAGATAATTTTCAACACATGAAATGATCCTCACAGACAAAAGGTGGAGTTTGAGTGTGGATAACGTAAAGAGATTCATAGTGGTCACTAGGATCATGATGAAATTCAAGTATAATTCCTGGTTTTCAAGGTGAACTTTCCAAAAATTCAAGGATACAAGCAGATGTTTTCTCTATTCCAACCTTACGTATTACCGACTCTCACCCTCCCTTCTATACACAAAAATATTGACAATATAAAGGGTTTGTATGATTCCAATGTAACAAAAACTTTACCTAATCAACTTCAAGATATATTATTTTGTAATAATCTTCCGTTTGTCAGATAGATTGTTCTGTAAAAGACACTAACAAAGTAAACGGATTGAGAAAATTTTGTTTTATTTTCTGTGTAGCTTTCTTTTTCATCCTCAAAAAAATGAATGAAATAAAAGCTAAACTGAGAGAAACTTTCCTCAAGGCATTTATAAACATGTATACATTTAATGGGATATGGATTAATAAAAGGTGCAATTTTTCACATCTACGGAGAAAAAATGGAATAGAGAAAACATCCGCTTGTACCTTATTTCATGTCTTGCCAAAATTCATGAATAATTTCCAGAGCCAATAATTCACACATAATTCCGGTGCCAATAATTCACGTGTAATTCCCGGAATTCCAAGTGAGTAGCCACCCTGATATTGTGCAGCAAATTATACATACATAATTCATTTTTCATATCAACAAGTAACTTTTTCTAACAGCACAAGTGTAGTATTATAATAATTTGTAGATAATTTTGAAAATGATAAAAATAAATGAAAATTTGTTTAGAAAATTAATATTTGGTTATTACGGTTCTTGTGAAATTTTGTTTTTAATGATTGTATCTAATGAGTATTTTTCAGGAATTTTGTATCAAATTAAGTCTTTTTGCAACCTATTTCAGGATTTTTCGAGCCTAATTTAAGGTTTTTAGAATCTATTTTCGGATTTTTAGAGCCTATTTTAGGAACCTAAAAGCACACTTTTTAGAACCTAAAAATCCGAGGTCTACTTATAACATTGCATAAATGTTTGATTAAGAAAAAAGTTGTGGTAAAGTCCAGCTTGGCTGCATTTTATTCAAGAGTTCAGCTCAAGTTTAGCACTAATTTTTTTTATTTTTTTAATTCAACTAAATCAGTGCCATCTATGATAAAGCAGATATTTTTATTTTACATCTCTTTTCAAATAATTTATTTTGTCAGAAACGTTTAGTTTATACAAAGTTTTTTTATTTCAGTATTTAACATTGGGTGAGCAAACAGAGCAGTGGTACAGCTGTTATCACTTATAACTGCACTTTTTAAGAAAATGTTCCAATTAAAAGTTTCATATTTATTTTTGCATAAAATTTTATTTTGAAGTACATAAAACAGGTTCCCATTTGAAATAATGAAGTTGGAATTGGTTTCACTGACAGTAACCTAATCTATGACATGACCAATAGCACCATTGTACACCCCCTCCCCCCCTTCCAGCATTATAATATTTATATTAAACATTGTTGCATATGATCTGTATGTAAGATAGCACAACTTTTCTTGAGTTGAATTGAACTGGGTTACTGATCCAGCTCTGGTTTCGCCTGATGCTTACCAAACAGGTAAAACAGCAGAAGCAATGATATCTCTACCTTTCTTGTTGATATACCTATTTTTTTTATCCACTCTTTGTCTCTTTCAGTTTCTATGATTCCGGTTTCACAGTTTCCTCAATTGTGTAGAATAGATTTTTCATGTACACTCCTGTTCACATAAAGTGGCATATTTTGTAGCGTTGAACAGTTGGAAGTATGTGTCACTTTATCTGAACATGGGTGTACCTGCCAAACTGTTATACAGGGTATTCACAAAGTATCTGACACATTTTAATTATTAATAAATTAGAAACTAATGAAGATACAAATAAACTGGTGGCAGTGATAGATAGATAAACTTAAAAAGTTTTACGTCCTGTATCAGTACACTTCTATATGTGTTCCTTTTGTTACACAGAGAATGTCAAGATGATAATCGATTTCTTCCCATGTTTGAGTCAGCATGCCGACATCGACAGTGGCCATGGTGTTGTTTAACCTGGCTTCAGTTCATCAATGTTCATTACTTTTGTCTTATAAACAATGTCCCAGAGAAAAAGAAAACAATGCGGTTATGTCAGGTGACTTCGGGGACCAAGGAATTGCACCACCATGTCCAATCCATCTTCCCAGAAAGTGTTTGTGGGAATACAAAATTTTCCAACATGTCTAAGTAATTTACTGCTGTGTCTGTCAGTTCCATGAAAAGGAAAGGGCCAACGACAAGATTATGCATAAGACCACACCACACATTAACTTTTAGGGAGTCTCTTCCCAATTCACAATTGACATGTGGGTTCTTGGATCCCCAAATGCGCACATTATGGCGATTCACTGTGCCTGAAAAGTGGAAGCAAGCTTCGTCAGAGAATATTATGCTTTTAAGAAATCCCTCATTTTCCTCCATTCTCCTTATCATGTCAATTGCAAACTCCATCCTTTTAATCTTATGTAGTTGAAGCTGAACCTTATATACAGAGAGCCATAATCTTTTCTGTAAAATCTTGTGAACTGTCTAAAGAATCATTACAATTCCCTTGCCCCTATTCTCACGAATTTCCTAGGACTGTATACAAATGCTTGTCAGACACGTTCAACATCTTCATTACTTGTGCTGGGACATCCTGATTACTTCTTGTCAAAGACAAAAACCTGTTTTTCCAGTAAAGAATACTGTTTCTAGAAGAAGGATCTTTCTGGTAATGAGTTCTGAAGCTTCTCTGCATTTGTGTCACCGATTTTGTTTCCACAAACCAGCACACAGTTTGAGCTTTCTCCTGTGGAGTCACTATTTTCGTCAATTATGGTAAAATTACCCTTGTGGGGCCATCTATGGACTAACTTGTGATCTGGAAAGAAAGAAAGAAACTTCTAGAGTTTTTCTATAGATTAATACCAATACTTTTCTTGTATCTACATCTATGTCGATATTATTCAACACTGAAATGTGTCATGAATTTTGTGTACATCCAATATTTATGTTTAAGGTGGAACCAGGGCATGGGCTCAGTAGCTCAGTTGGTGAGTACTTCAAAGTGTCCCAGAGACCCTGGTTTGAGTCTTGTTCGAGCCTTCATTTTTCACTGAAATTTCTACTTGGTTTTCTTATCAACTCACCTGGTAAAAACTTTTAGAGGCATTGTCAGAAATGCCAACAGAAGTAAATGCTAAAATGACTTATATTGTTTATTCATAATCATTTGTCACTTCTTGTAAGCTAGTGTTTAATTATTATGTTTTATCAGGTTTTTTTACATTAAGTTGTTACTGATATTTAAATCATGTCAAAAGTATCTAATCCTCTATTTTATAGGAAGGTGGAGAATGGCAACTTGTAGCAGGTGCTTTGGTGTTGGCAGATGGGGGTATTTGTTGCATTGATGAATTCAACTCAATCCAAGAACGTGACCGAACAACCATACATGAAGCAATGGAGCAGCAGACTATCAGTTTTGCCAAAGTAAGGATAAAATATATTTTTTTTTAAAAAAAAAAGAAGAAGTGTTTTGCATGTTTACTAAGAACAGTTTTTCTATCTTCACTAAAATTCTTTATCCCCCCCTTCCTTCCAATAAGAAAAAGATGCACTGAACCAAAGCGGAAGTTAGTATCTTTTGATGACCCATAAGCAAAAAAAGATTATCTATTTTGATGTTTCAGTCATGATTAAATAGTTAATATGAAGTGATTTTACACAAGAATGTAACTAAATATTAAGGGATGCCTTCGGCAGTTAGTAATTATTAAGTAATTAGTATTGGCAATCAATATTTATGTGCATAGCTTCAATAAATTTGCAACCCCCTGGTTTCTTTTTCAAATCTATAATTGACTAATTACCTGGGCACACAATAGTTACGTAGTTGAGTGCTGCAATGAACGTTTTTCACTCGAGCGGCATATAGTTCGCAAGGGCAACACTAGATCGCATGCAGAATTGATAGGTCTCACGCTCGAACGAGTGGAATACACTCAAACTCTCGAACCTTATTACTACATCTATTTCCATCATTTGTGTATGGTAATGGATCCTCAAATATGGATCGTGAAGTACAAGATGAAGTGAAATTGAAAAATAAGTGAACATAGTCATCATCTCCATGTTAAAATGCAGTTTTGTATATCTTATCAAGATATGTGAAAATAAAATACATGAATTATGGGCTGAAACTACCTAGGCTGAAATTTTATGTTTCTACGATTATTGTCACATTAAAATGATGTTCGATTGAATGTTATAACTGCATTTTATTATTTCGTAGAATATGATTATCCTTTTCGGTAAGTGAACAATGATGTACACGTATTTGTTGCACTGTGATATTGCTTAGGCAGCTGTCAGCATGTGTATCCATTTTACGTTTCAGTCTGTAGATATTGCATACTTTCATTGTATTTGAGCCTTACATAATAATATACAGAATTATTATTTAGAATTGTAATTGCATAGAGTGGTTTCCTTCCATGTATAGGTTTTAGGTTGACAGTGCTGCTTATTAGGCTCTGAAATACGGGACGTTGTCTATCATTCAAGTGCTGTATGATCAAGTGCATCACGCTTGAGCGTGGGAGATTCGGTCAAGTATTTTCGAGTTTAAGTGGTCCAATGTAGCATGGCCATAGTCAGGAAAATTTTTCGTGGGGTTTCACTCATAATTGTTCTCATGGGCGTCACCAGAAATTTGAATAATAGAAATAATAATAATAATAATTTTTAAATTTCATAAACTAATTAATTCCAAATGTATTATTATTATTATTATTGCTGTCCTTATATCCTTGAGGAGATTTTTCTACTCTATCCATCAGAAGTGCAAATATGCAGCACAACTGTTTTTATTTATTTAGTTTGCGTTTCATGCAGTGTATTAAAAAATGCACAGTTATTATATTTTGTTATTAAGTTTTAGGTACCTCAAGAAAAAAGCTTTAAAAGTAAGAGAGAAATTTTAGTCATAAAGTTTATGTTGTTTGATCATTCACATAAAACTTAATTTTTGGAATTTTGAAAACTGTGGAGCCAGTTATTCTTTGGATTAAATGGTAAAACATAACCTGGTGTCTGTATTGTAACCTCAAATTTTCGATCTAATGTCGTTTTTCTTTCGTTATTCTGTTGAAATACTAACTATCCGTTATCACCCCTTTAGAGAGCTTTCCCCGTCGCTTAGTTTTCAAAACACCTCGTAATTGCCTCACCAGGGAAGCATAATGCTCTCCGGTCATGGTGTTTCCCTTTCGGAGATGATCAACCAACAAAACACCCTTAGAGTCCCAGAAGACTGTTGTCATCACTTTCCCAGTAGAGGGACTGGACTTTGCCTTGTTTGGGGTGGGGAAGCCGGGATGTTTCCATTGTTTCGATTCCTGTTTTGGCTCCGGTACATAGTGAGGAGCCCAGTTTTCATCAACATACACGTCATAGATTCGAAAGATCATACAACCTCTGCCATCTATTGACAGAAAAAGAAACTACATGATGAAAATCGGGATCCCGTCGATTCGACGACTAGGTATGGCAAGCAAACGTCCAGACAGGCCATCGATTCGACGACTAGGTATGCAGATGGGTTAACAAACATTATGCTATTTTGTAACTTGCAGTAAACGATGTCAATTTGGGGAGGAGGGGGGAGTTCTATGAACCAGTTCAATCCCACTTTCCGACTCTCATATTGTTCCTATGCTTACCAACCACAACCACTATGCACTATATAAGTATGTGTTTTATAGGGCCCCATATGGGTTGAATGTATCTACTATATCGAACCGCTGCACAGTGTGGTATTTTCGTAATCTAGCTGGACAAAATTATTTAGCCTTCAATATGTAAGTTATATATACTGTAAAGTGTTGTAGATGAAATACAAAAGCACTGCCAAGGGTTGAGACATATATTTCAAGAAAATATCTCATACTAATAATAAAATATATTACGGTGATTGGCGTTAATTACATCCACGGTTTCCTTGGCAAACACAAACTTGATGGGACGGCAATATCTAGTAGAAGATGGGGAAGGGTTTTGCCATATGACGAGTTTAAGGTTTTGGCTATTCACTGAATACAATTGAATAGTCACCATTGATAGGGTAAACAAACTTTTGTCAGTGGAATTTTTATGAGAAAATTTTTGCTTATATCTATTTTGTACGGCCCCATTGCAACCCCACTTCACAATTAGTTCTAAAGTCTTCAAGTCTGTAATACAATTCAAGGCATCTTCTTGTACTTTGCACCATCGCGTAATAGTGTAATCCAGAAGAGATTGCAGTTTTATTTCTGCGAACGTTTCTGTTACAGTAATGTCACTAGGTTAGCACAACTGTTTTGCCGCTTGGACTTTCTTATAACTAGGATAAATATTTTTCTTTAATTGGTTAGTTGTATGGCGTATGGCGTTACATTGATGTGTTGAGAGATTCGCATCGACCATTAATGCCAGGGCTTGGTCTTCCGACAGTCCACTTTGTTTTGGGCTTACCAAACACTTCCGCATTATTTTTATCTTTGTTCCTCTTCTAGTCGAAAATTGACAAAGCTCTTTTACAATTGCAGCTGAATTACTTTTGCCTTCCTTCCGAAGCTGTAATTGGGCTGCTAATGATATATATATATATCTTCCTGATTCGATGTTTCGAGGATGTGTTGAATTCGCCTTTCTTCTGTTTTATCACTAGCACTCTCAAAGTCTTTTTGCGGTCTTCCGACCCTTCTATTTGGTCCAGGTAATGAAACACTTTCGACACTTTCAGTAATAATATCAGGAAGTGATATATATTGTTCTAACCACAAATAATTCGTTTTTAAAAAGCGTTCTCCATGTCTTCCGGACTTCAACCACTTTTGTTCTATTTTTTGGCTAATACTTCTGATTGTTACTTTTAAACGTTTTATAATGTCTTCCGAAAAGGACGAGGCACCACATTCTTCCATTATATAATTTAACAAAGCATCCGTTCTCGATTCTTTGGAGTTGGTATACCACACGTCGAAAACATTCCGCCGTGAAATTTGCGTAGTCATTCTGTAATTTTAAAAAAAAGTATATGACTGTCGCAAACATTCGCAAACAAATTAACATAATTTGTGTAGGTAACAAGTAACTCTTTCAGAAAACTAAGATAACAGATCTGTATAATGCGATATAATGTACTAAAACTCTAGTCCAAACTGACTTATACGTTTTCTCATACAGAAATAAACGTGTCTTTTTCTGATGGTGCTCATGCTTAAACTCAAACATATAATAATACACCAACAAATGTAACCTTACGTTGAAACACGAAAGAAAATAAGAGCACCACACAATCACCACTAGCACACAGAAACAGACCGTATTCATCGAGCAAACTCAGACGAATGACGCGATCGCTTGCAGCACTTGGCAGGCGGAACTCAGGTGGTCGGCTAGTGAGACCCTTTTTTCTATTGTTCAGTGTGATTTCTTGGAATACAGAGCCTAGTTTCATGTAATATGGTTCAACTCCTTTGCAAATTAACAAGTATTTAACCCATGTAGCCATATGCGAAAATTGACTTTTGTCCAGCTAGATTACGAAAATACCACACTGTGCGCTGGGTGAAGGATAGTGAATGTAACGTGCTACGAAGCTGGATATCCCATTTTTGAACTCTTATAAAGGGGGGATTTAAATGTTGTGACAATTACAAGGGAGTTTTCAGTCTGATCTAGGAACAGCACTCGAAAGAAAACAGCAGAAGTGAAAGCGAAGGGGTCGCAGGTGGGCTGCGATTCTGAGAATTAAATCAGTTTCATTCAAATTTCAGAATTCAAAATGTTTGAAAATTCTAGCTCGATCATTCCTGGATTGTCTCCCTGTTGTATTTTTGTGAAACTGCGAATAAATTTTTGAAAATGTGTTACAAATTTGGTTTCTGAACTTCTATTAATCCAACATGCCAGAAGTTTCGGGGGGAGGGGGGTTGAACCCAAAAAAAATCCCTCTAAATACGGCCATGCAATGCAGTACTCTATTAGGTAGGTTAATGTACCATTAAGTGTTGCACACTATGCCATTTTATTACTGGCAATTAGAACTGGTATCAATTTCATAGGTGTACATGTGTAAATTATATTTGAGATACTGTTAACATTCTTTGTTTTCAGGTAATGTGTTTGGTATGGCTGAAATATTATGAAAACACAATAAGATTGACATGTAGAGCCTGGATTGATATGGATATATAATTAATTGGTTAAATTCTGATACTTTTCCAGATTTCACATATCCTATAAAACCATGGTGAAAACCATGCACAGTGAAAGCACAAACTTAATATTTTACATAATTAACTTTTTTTGACAACAAGCCAAGAGGGGAAAGCTGTAAATGTAGCGAGTTGGGACACTCAGGCACAAGTGAAATGAAACATTTTAGTCTCTGGTTAAACAAATAATTGCCCACTCTAGTTTGCAAGGTGGCTGCAGTCTTTCTCTTACTTGTACAGCCATAATCAGATTAAATGTGATGACAGGTGCTTAAAAAAACAATTGAATTGACAGATAATGTAAAACAATTAGTATTATAATTTGATATTCATAGAAGTGAGAAAAAGTATAGCCTTTGGTATCAGGGCAATTCTACATTCCATGTAGGTAAGTCGTGTTACTTACGCATTCTGAATTTAGGAACTTGCAAGTATAGTATAGTGATTTCTTGTTCAGTCTTTTTTTATATTTTGATTTTACGTTACAGGCTGGATTGGTGTGCAAGTTGGACACCCGCTGCACCATCCTTGCCGCTACAAATCCGAAAGGCCATTATGATACCAATGAGACTGTGAGTGTGAACATAGCGGTGGCTAGTCCTCTACTCAGTCGGTTTGACCTGGTCTTAATATTACTGGATTCAAGGAATGAAGATTGGGACAGGTGAGAAAGAGGCAATTTCTTTTTAATTCCCCTTGTTTTCATCAAAGTTTGGGCTACGTTAGGTTATTATATATTTGGGGAAATTTTGGTCACTCGAGTAGGCAGGTGCGTGGCATGTACACATGCCTTCTTGATGTGTTACTCTCTTTTATAGCCATATATCATAACCAGTAGAATGCCTGTGTGAAATTTACTATGACTAAGCATGCACATATTTTGTATCTACTATTGAATAAGTGTGTCTCACACAGTGGCTGTACAGTCTAAGGCATCGTGCTTTGGGCTCTGCCTACAGGACATGCACAGGTTCGAGTCTCCTGGGGAAAGTGTAACAACTGTTCTGAGATTTCGGACTGTGTATAGGACCGGTGGACACCCTCAATCATGAGGAAATTTGGAAGCTAGGAATGAGTAGCATAAAACTCGGTCATGAAAATCTACAACAAAGACTGGCTGTTCATCGCACTGACCACACGTCACCCTGTAACTGGTTTGATGATCTTCCACCTCAGGTGAGTGAGTGAGTAGTATCAGGTGGGGTGTAAGGCCGGCAGTCAATAAGTAGGCCCAGGTTCTCAATAGCCTGTTGCACCACAGGTTATTTATTTATTATTAAACAAGAGTATACTATCTTGTCATGAAGAGACAAGTAATTTAGTCTGGTTCACCAGACTCTAGTATACTTTGTCTTAAAAAAATGGGTTACATATTTAGAAACAAATACGATATAATAAAAAATGTATGTCGTCATATCTATCATTCTTACATACAATTATTGTTAAACATGTGATCATTGAAATTAATTTTCTAAATATTAGGGGCAATATGAATTAAATTATTTGCAGATCATTTATATTAGGTCATGATGTGTAACCAGAGCGAGCCTCAGCTACTGGATGGGTCACAGGGGATTGATAGTGCAACCCCCCTGAGATATGAGGGGTAGCTGCGAATAAGGGCAAACTCAAATAGCCATCCCGGATCGAGGCAGCAAGGTTATCAAGGTGTGAGGGTGTCCAGTGGCATGGACATACTCAGCAAATACCACAGATCCCCATCGACAGCCTTGTGTCATGGCAAATAAACACCACCATAAAAGTGTTTGCTCCCACTGCCTTGTGGGCCTGGAGGGATCCAGAAAGGCTAAGGGAGTTGAACCCCAACAGAAGAAGAGTGTACCTAAGAACCCACAGGTGGCAGCCCCACCACCAAGGTGTAGGTTGTGACAGGCCTGATACAACTAAAACATAAAAAATTGGAGAAAAAAGAGAAGCGAGCTAGACTGGAAATTGGAGGCAACATGGGTTATAAATAGGGACACTGACAGGAAGGACTGAGGAAATTGTGATCTAATGGAGAGAAGAGGAGAAATGAAATTCAGGGAAGACTATAAACTGTACTGGGCAGTTACAGAAGAGGGCAGGAGAAGTGGGATTGGATTTGTAGTCAGAAGTTAACCAAGTAAGGAAGTAGAGGGGGTAAATGACAGAACAATAAAACTAAAATGAATGTAAGAGGAAAAGTAATAGAAATAATCCAATTGTATGCTCCACAAACAGGGTGTACAAGGGAGGAGAAAGAAGACTTGGAAAAACATGTAGGTAAGGAATGACAAATTGTGATGGATGATTTTAATGCACAAGTGGGAAGAGAAGGAAAGGGTATATGGAAATACTTGAGCAGGTAGATGGGCACAGAAATGAGGATGCAAGGAAGCTACTGGACTTTTGTAAGAGAAATGGACTGTTAGTAGGTAATAGCTGGTTTAAGAAGAAATATAACAACCATAAGATTACAAGATACAGTTGGAATAATGAACAAAAGAATGTAATAGATTATATATTGGTAAACAAGAAAGTATAGAAGATAATGAACAACATTAAAGTAATACCCAGTAAGAACTTAGACAGTGACCACAGGTTACTAGTAGTTGATGTGAGGGGATTGAAAATAATAAATAGAATGGAGGGACAAGAGAGAAGGATAAGAGTTTGGAAATTGAAGGATAAGATGATAAAAGAGAAATATCAAGAAATATTTCAAACTAAAGTGCCAAGAGATGAACCCAAAGGAGTAGAAACAGAATGGATAATATTTAAAACCGAATTTGTAGAGGCAGCCAAAACGTTATATGGAAGGACAAGCAAGAAAAGATAGAAGAAAGAAACGCCATGGTGGAATGAAAGAACTAGAGGGGCAGTAAAATACAAAAATAATGCATTTAGAAAATAGTTTAAGTTAAACTATAAAATGCACGAAAAGAGTACATGGGAAAGAAGATAGAGAGAAGAGCAATAGTAAAAGAAGATAGAAGATAGTGGATGGAAGAATGGGTCAATGTTCTAGAAGAAGATGTAGATGGGAACCAGAAAGTATTGTATGTATTAGTGAGAGAGAGAGGAGACAGCTGTAAGCTAAGGGATGTAAGGGGAAACATTGTGGAAGAGGATGAAGAAATAAGGAGAATGTTGAGAAATTGCTGAATGTAAAAAAAAAAAAAACGAACATAAGGAAGTGAAGGGAAAAGAAAACGAAGAGAAAAGTGAATCTCATGTGGAAAGAAGTGGAGGAAGCACTGAAGAGAGGTAGAGCATCTGGAATAGATGAAATGCCAGTGGAAATGATACTAGGAGCAGGAGTGATTGGTGTGCAGTGGCTCTACAGAGTAATGAAAACAGTGTGGCAAGAGAGAAGTGCCAAGAGATTGGACAAAGGGACTTAATAGTTCCCATATTCAAAAAGGGAGACAGGAATGTAAATAATACAGAGAATAACATTAATTTGCCACTCATCAAAGATGTATGAGAAAATATTAGAGAAAATAAGGGAAGTAACAAAGCTGAACATGAGAGAGGAACAGTATGGATTTAGAAGAGGCACATCAACAGTAGATCTGATATTCACTTTTTAGTGCTTTTTCTCCACTGCTTTTCATAATTACAATGGATGTAATTAACAAAGAGGTGGGGAAGAAGATAGGATAGGAAGAGATAAGGGCCCTGTTGTTTGCTGAATACTTGGTAAATATGGGGAAACAGTGAAGAAGTAGTACAGAGACAGCTTGATAGTTGGAATGAGAAAATCAGAAGAGCAGGAATGAAATTCAGTGCAGAAAAGAGTGAGCTGTTAACAAGAAACAGAGTCAGAAATGTACATACCAAGAATAAAGATGGACACGGAAGAGTTGAGGTTAGTGGAGAGTTTCAAATATCTAGGAAATATAGTTGAGAGAAGTGGAAGAATAGATGAGGTAAACAGAAGAGGACAAATGGGTGGTGGACTCTTATCAAAGTGTTCAAAGATTAATATGGAACAGGGATGTACCTATGAAATGCAAGAAGGTAATATATAACACATGCTATGTGCCAATAATTTTATGTATGGAACAGAGACTTGGACAATGACAGAAAGAGACAAAAGAAAGATGCAATCAGTGGAGATGAAATTCTTAAGGAGCATGTTGGGGAAGTCTAGAAGGAATAAAATAAGGAATGAGGAGATCTGACGAACAGTTGGGGTAGTGAAGCTTCAGGACAGAATAGATCGGGCATAGATGAGATGGTTCGGGCACATGAAGATGATTGGTGCAGAAAGACTGATAGTAAGAGCTTACAATGCACAAGGAGTGGGATTAAGGTCAAAGGGGAGACCAAGATGTCAGTGGAAAGAGCAGATAGTGGAGAGTGTTAGGAGAAGAGGACATTATTGGAACACCGTGAAAAGAGAGGACTAGTGGAAGACCAGAAGAAAATGGAGAGGCATGACTTCTGTGCCCACCCAGCCAGAGGCAGGAACTGGCGAAAGATGATGATGATGATGATGTGTGAAATATCCGATTTTCTGAAGCATCAAGTTTGACAGTTAATATCTGACATCCCACTTTGCCAGTTCTGTATTATTATTATTATTATTATTATTATGATACAGCTTCACCCTTTCAAATACACATTTTGGTTGGTCTTTCGAATTGTCATTTTTCAGAGCAATATTTGTGCAATCACATTTTTAAATGTGAGTTCTGTTGTGGATCAATGCAGCGTAGACAGTTCAAAACACCAACAAGGATGTAGCTAATGAATGTGTGTTACGTTGATAGTTTGAGAAATTCTTCTGGCGATTTTAATCTTGAGAATGGACTACGTGGACAACCTCAGACCAAGGTGGAGAATGAATGATGAGTTGAAATTTATAGTGAAAGCTGATACATCTCAGACAGTGCATGAATTAGAATCAAGGTTTGACATTCCTATTCCAAGAATATTGGACCATTTGAAACAAATCAGCAAAGTAAAGAAGCTGGATAGATGGGTTCTGGGTGAATTAAATGAGTGTCAGAGGAGAAATCTTCACTAAGTTTGCCTTTCTTTGATGTCATGGCATAAAGGCGAACCATTTTTACAGCCTATTATTACATGTGATGAAAAATTGATAATTTTGAACAAATTACAAGTGTGAGCACAGTGGTTGGATAAAGTGGATAAAGATAAAGTGTCAAAACCAAATATTCTAATAATAGCTATTGGTGGTACTAGAGCTTCATGAAACCTGGTCAGTCAATTACAACCAGTTGGATAAAATGATGAGAGAGCTTGCAATTTAGCAGCAGAGTTTGGTCAATAGAGACAGGCCAATCCTCTTGCAAGACAAATCTGAAATGCATGTCACACAAATAATGCTACTCAAATGACAGGGGCTGGACTTTTGGAACTCTCTGTCACCCATATACTTCTAGCAAGGAAAAACATTCAATTCTCAACAAGCTGTGGAAACGTCTTTTGCAATTTCATTGCCACTCATTCTCCAGACCGCTTCGCTGCTGTCATAAACACTTACCATTAAGATAGCAAAATTGTGCCAATAGTTTAGGTTAGGGATGTGATGAAGCTGAAAATTTACCGATGCCCTCACTGATAATTTTTGGAACCGATACCGATGCCGATATTTAACCGATTCCGATACATAAGATTATTAAACAGAAATGGGATGTTATTTTCTGCATGACAAAAATAAATTTGCTATGTACATTTCTATTGCATATCATATGTATATACGTACATATATATTCTCAAGAGATGCGAATGTACATTTGCGTCTACAAAAGGTTATGTGAACCTAGAGATTTAACATTAGTACACAAGCAGTTCTTTGAAATGCAAAATGAATTCCTGTTCTGCCAGATTCAACTTCAGAAATACGAGATTTGGAAGCACTTCAGGAAGTAACCTACTTCTTTTCTTATCGCAAAACTGTTCAGCAACACTGAACACTCAATCACTGAACACTGATGCAGCAGGTACGCCCAAGTATTTTCTCAGCACTTGCTTCAGGTTTGAATACTCATTTTTGAATTTCCAATACAATAGTAATGTATTGTTTTGTTTCCGATTTATAGTTAGGTTGATCCTCTGAATGAGAGTTTGCAATAATTTTATTACAAAAACTCTACAATAATGACGAATCATAACAAAATTTTCAATAAATCTTAAAAAAACATATTATAAAACTTGTTAGAAGGTAAAACTCTAGTGTAATCTGTACCGGTTTAAATATCGGATTTTTGCCGATTCCGATACCGATGCCGATATGTCAATTTCGGCCGATTTTCATACACCTGTAATCGGCTTCGGCACATCCCTAGTTTAGGTACATATTTTGAATAATTATACTACTTATTGTTTGTGATATAATAACCAAACTTTTGATTTGAAATCAGATTTTCATATTTAATTATCTAGTAGATACAATATTTCTACAAATGATATGTAATTAACATACTGGTAATGTGCTAATTGCTCACAACCGAATATCAACTAAAGGTTAAAAGATTAAAAATCAGTAACTTACGTGTATGAGCATGAGATTTGTCGAACTACGTTTACCTCCTTCTTCTGGTTGAAGCAATGTTTTCAGACACCTGACATGGTGCCTCGTCGAGAAAGTGTTGGTTGAGGATTTAGGTCAAAAGATATAGGAAAAGACACTTACTAAAAAGATGATGTAAAATACACATACTAAAACCGCGCAATACTCTATTAAAACAAAACAAACGAACGTTCAAAGCTGCTCAAGGCGAACTGCTGATCGGTGCTCGGGGTAGGTGAATACACGGTGTCAGCTCATGCTTGGAGAAGGAAAACTCCTCCCCTCCGGCCTTTCCCCAACTGGGGCTCGAGAGTCACCAATCCAAAGTGAATTCAACTTCCACCTCGGTGGCTTTCCTAACCTCAGGGGTAACATGGAAGCCCATCTTGGCTCTATTCCCGGTGGCTTTATCCCATTTTTTAAAAAAAGTTTATCCAGAAGTCTTCCAAGTTTCCGTCATCCCTATTGAGTTTATTCCAATTATCCACGCATATATAGGCTGCCTCATACACATTCCTAACAAATTTACTGTTAATTTTCCTCTTTTGGCAATCTTATGCCAGTTAACTAATACATTTTCAGATAATCCTGTCTTGGGTATACCCTCCTTTACATCTTTATCGTGCTCACTCCACCTAATTTGCATACTCCTCCCAGTCTGTCTCACGTATTCATTTCCGCATTCACATACTATCCTGTACACTCCCTTTTGCTCTTCAGGGTTATCGCGCCTATCTCCCCTCCCTTTCTTATAAGACGTGAAGTGTTTTTCAGTGCTCCGAGGTGCTCTCACCCCGTATTTTATCCCGTATCCCCTTACGGATTTTTCAATTTTCTCAGAAACACCCTTAAAATACGGAATCCTGACAAAATGTGTTTTTTTTTTTTCATCTTTTCCTACCTCTGTTTTATCTTCATCTTCCTCTTTATCCTTTTGTGATAGTTCTTGCCTAACTAGCTACTTTTTCCATGTCACGGATCGTATATCCATTCTTTATACCCACCTTCCTTATCCATTCTTCTTCTTTTTCTTTCTCTTTTTCATCATTTCACAGCCTTTCGGCGTGAATGAAAAAGTGAAGAAAAATGTTTAACTTAGTTCTATTCAAATGTTGGGATCTCTTATGGAGGTACAGCTCGCCAGCCAACAGTTTATGAAAGACCCCGGTTACAATCCGTTGTCTGGTTTTAGTAAGCCACAAGTCTAGAAATTGAATCTTTCCGTTAACCAGACCTTCTCTGGTAAAACCAATTCTTAGGTCTTGCTTGCCCAATTAGTTGAAAATGTTATCAAGTTTAGTATCATTCCCTATGATGAGGATGTCATCTACGTATCTCCCGTAGTATTGTACTCCTCCCCCACATGCTCCATGGCGGCTTTTTCGACATAGTGCATGAAGATGTTGGCCACGAGGCCGGAAATGGGGTTACCCATGGCCAACCCTTTTTTTTTTTGTCGGAAGATTTTATCGTTAACATAGAAATAATTGTATCCCGTAATGAGAACTATCACAAAAGGATAAAGAGGAAGATGAAGATAAAACAGAGGTAGGAAAAGATGAAAAAAAACACGTATTTTGTCGGGATTCCGTATTTTGATGGTGTTTCCGAGAAAATTGAAAAATCCATAAGGGGATATGGGATAAAATACGGGGTGAGAGCACCTTGGAGCATTGAAAAACACTTCACGTCTTATAAGAAAGGGAGGGGAGCTAGACGCAATAACCCTGAAGAGCAAAAGGGAGTGTACAGGATAGTATGTGAATGCAGAAAGGAATACATGGGACAGACTGGGAGGAGTATGCAAATTAGGTGGAGTGAGCACGATAAAGATGTAAAGGAGGGTATACCCAAGACAGGATTATCTGAACATGTATTACTTAACCGGCATAAGATTGCCAAAAGAGAAGTCATCAGGAAAATTAACAGTAAATTGCAATTGCAGCATACGCGGGCCATGGCTATTCACAGTTTTAAAGTTTTAACATTCCAAGGAGCAGTTTCTAATCGGGGAAACAGCATGGTACTATGACGTGCACCTGTAATGGGTTTTAGATTTTTGTTGTTTTTTAACCGCACACCTTTTACCAATCCCATATCCTGTATCTATGGAGAGGTCAACGTGGTTATGAATTATATATAACCTAAACGTGAACAGCCTGAGGAAGGGAGCAGTTGCGTCCCGAAACGTCGCAGGAGCAACATAGATACTCACAAAACGTAAGTTATTAATATATTTATATTAAATTTGTGAGTAATTCGCACAACTTTTATCATATGTTATAATTATTATTTTATATTAAAATTGAAATTTAACTATTTTTCTGCTGTGAGTGCAAAGAACCGTTGTTTTTCTTTCTTTCTCCAGGATGGTCTCGGAGTTTATTCTCCAGGGAAAAGATGCATCTCAAGAGGCTTCAAGTCAGAAGAACAAGGAATCCACATTGTGGAGCCTAGACAAGCTTCAGGCCTATTTGTGCATTATCAAAAACCTTAAGCCATCCTTCACAGAGGGAGCTGATAAAATTTTAAGGCAGTATTACCAGAGGCAAAGGCAAGCTGATTTTCGCAATGCTGCAAGAACAAGTGTGCGATTGCTGGAGAGCTTGATCAGGTAACTTTTTAGTGTGCTTATGGTTGTAACAATCACTCTGCCCCTTTCTGTAATGCTTCTTTATAGCATCTTGTGATATGAACAATAAGGTAATAAAAAATGATTGGTTTGTATTAATCATTATAATTAGGGATGGGACAGATTAATTGGTACTCTTATTGGTGTCAGTTTATCTGTAAAATTACTGATTATTTTACCGATCTATATATAAACATCTTATACCGGTAATTTAGTGAAAAATTCTGACCTTTTGTTATAATTTTTATGGATAATCTCCATGCCCTATTTTTTAAAAAGTAAATGTCTAAATATGCAACAACTTTTGCACTATAGTCACCTCGAAACACACATTTATTAGGGAGGTCAATGATCCATTCAGATTTTTCAAGGACCATTTTGAATTTAATATCAGTTATCGGTATCGGTAAATTTTATATCTGTACTTTATCGGTATTGGCCAAAATTTCATATTGGCCCATCCCTAATTATAATTGAAGGTATGGTGAGTGTTATTCAAAAATGTTCCTGGCTGAATCTTTATCAAATTGCAGCCAAATTTACTGGTCATTCAAAGTTACTCCCTTCAAAGTATTCCCCTCCTGTAGGTACACTGAAGCCAACAAATCTGCCATTATTGGAAGGTGTTCTCATATTATTCTTTCTTGATTGCATTCCATGTCATTTTACCATATTGAAAAGAAGGAAGTTGCAGGGGCTAAGTCCAGAGAATGGACAAATCTGGAGATGCCCTTTGCCACCAAAAGATTTCTTCGCAATTTGGATGCTGCAACTCTTTGTAATTTAAAACAATTGTTGGGATAGATAGAAGTACTCACATAAATTTCTAATGGTCATTTATCACCCTGCAGGCTTTCCGAGGCACATGCAAAGCTGATGTTTCGAGATCAGGTAACAGTACTGGATGCAGTAACAGCAATATCACTGGTGGAATCAAGCATGCAGGGGTCGGCTTTGATAGGTGAAATTAATGCTCTTCACACATCTTTCCCTGATCATCCTATGGAGGAATATAGGAGGCAAGGTGAGTTGTTTGTATTCTTACTTTATTCAGCGAATTATTGCATGATAAAAGGACTGTTGTAATTTTTCTAAAATAAAGTAAATAAGTGCACTATTTAAGACAAGATACAGACACTTTGTGCTTTAAAAAAATTCACTTTACATTATCAGAGCACAAATAGTAAACAAATAACATTTAAGTTGAGTTTGTTCAAAAATCAGTCCATAGCATCAGTATCCTTTTCTATTTCAAGTAGTTTCTAAGATAATTTACAACCTTGAGATTGCTCAAATTGTAAAACTTTACACTGGGATGGTGACTTCCCATTGACCATAAGGTTCTTTTGTGCACTACTATTTCGCAGACTTACTGTAATAACTCTCGTGAAGTAAAAGCACACAGATTCTGTTTACAGTGATGATAAATGTCAGAGTTATTTGGCATTCATATTTTGTTTCGAACTTGACTTATACTTGGTTTCAGCATAATTTGTAAAATAATAATTATGTAAAATTACTTAATGTTTTGTATAGTTCTAGAACAAATTGTTCTTACACTTGATGACAGACTGTCGTGGCAGCAACGTAAGGTACTAGCTGACTTACTTTATTGTGAAAACAAATGTAATAATCCAAGTGCATTTTTATTCAAAATGTTAAGAATCAGGCCAATCAGAATGGTCAGAACTTGGATAGATTAAGAAATATGCTCAAACAAGGGATAAGGCACAAATACACACCGATGAAGAATGTTTCATTCAAACTGCTTTGAAATGCTATTTTATAATACCATGATTCTTTCTAATGTAAAAGTTTTGCATCTCATTGTTAAAAATTTATTTATTTATTTATCATTGCAGCTGATCTCATACTTAAAAAATTGGAACTCCATGATATTTTGCAAGACGAACTTGAGAACTTGAAAAATCTGAAAGAACATCCATTTCCAAACTCTTCAAATGTTTATTCTCCAACACAGCTATACAGTTCTGCAAGGAACACTCAGAATCATCCCAGAAGCAGGTCTGTAAATATTTCAGTTTGTGGTGGTGAAAGTCAGGAATCTGCCTTAAGTGAGTTCGTAGATCAAAGTCTGTTCTCGGATGTTGCAGGTCCAGAAAGTGAAGTTGCAAACACGTCACTTGATGTTAGTGCTAGTGATGTGAATGTTAACAGTGTTAGGTTACAGAAGCCCCAACTCAAGACAACAGAGCATTTGGCTACAATCTTCAAAGGCATACGGAAGAACAAGGACATCAACATGTGCCAATCAGCAGAGTTACAGAAAACTAAATGTGCATCTACTAAGAGGAGAAAGGATAAGTCCAAGCCTGGTGAAAGCCTTGAAGAAGGTGGACCAAAGAAAAGGAGTAGATTGGAAAATGTTGTTGATGGCACTGAAGATGACGTAAAAGCAAGAAAAAGTAGGGAAAATGATATTCTTGATGATTTAGATGAAACAGGGAAGAAAGAGGAAGAAAGAAGAAGAGACAAGAGTACAACCAAAGATTTTATTGATGATCTGGAAGAAGAAGCAACAAAGATCCAGTCAGATGGGCAACCTAAGAAAAACAACATAGCAAAAGGCATTATTAATACTCTTAATAAAGGTGAAGAACAAATGTGCAGCAAGAGTAAAAACCATTCAAAGGCTAAAGATGAGATGAAGAAAATCAGTAAATATGAGAAGACTGAGAAACAAGATGATAATTGCAGAGGAGAAATGTCAACACATGAAGACAAGGCTAATGATACTGAAGATGATACAAGTAAAGTAAAAGATGGGGAAGAAGTCAGTAATTGTATTGGCAACACTTCCAACATTTTGAATTCTTCAAGTGAGAAGATAGAAAACAAAGGGAAACTGAATAAACTTGAGCAACTGAAAGCCAGATTCACATTTCATAAAGTGGAAAAGAAGAAGTTTAATGCAGAATCCAAGTGTAATTCAAGTCCTGAGGGGAGTGTTGAAGACATGGCAAGAGATCCCCCATTGAAACCTGTTCACGTAAACTCTGAAGTAGTGGAATCTTCCTTACCCTTGCACAGTACTGCAAAGGAACAGATGTCAGGGATCCAGCAAAAAATTTCTTTGAAAACTCTTCAGAAACTGGAGAAATTCAAAAGTGTCAGTAAAGGAAGTGTTGCAGAGAAACCTCATGCTTCACTAAGTGAGCTGGAGAAGACAGTTCCAGTAAGTTCAGTGGAAGACAGACCTCAAACTTCAATGAGTACAGAGAAAATATTAAACAGTGCAATTCCAGTAATTTTCAAACAGGACAACAGGCAGGGTTCAGCAAGTGAGATGCAAGTGTCGGGTAACACAAATCCAATCACTGAAATATCAGACAGTAAATCTACTGACAGGAACTCAAAAGCAAAAAGCAGTATTGTGAAGTTAGGTGGTCTGTCAAAATTATTGAATTCTTCCATAGTGTGCAAGTCTTTGCTTAATTCTTCTACAGTGATTTCACCTCAAATATCACATAGTTCGCAGGAAGCAAGTAAAAGTTGTTTGTGGAAGTCACTTTCAGGAAACAAACCATCTTTGTTTCTGGACAGTGGCACACTGGATGATGCTGACCTAGAGTTTAACTTATAAAGTAAATATTGATTTGTCTTCTTTAAAAATTAAAATATTCTTTTTTTAAAATATGTCTTGGAAGTTTTCCATGTGATGAACAATTTAGCGATCTCTTGACAGCCCAAAAAATCTCATGATAATATATTTTTGTAGTCATATTAAGTTTATTTTGTCATTTTTGAAAGGAAAATATTGAGATAAGTTTTGTGGAATACAGATTACATTATTTTTAAAATTGTTGTACTGATTTTTTTCTTAAATTTATTTACCATTACTGTCTTAATTTTATTTATGCTCATGAACTGACTTGAGATAGGGCTGAGTGATATTTCAACATATTGATATTGAGTTGATGATACCAGTATTATCGATAGCCAAGATGCCAATATTACAAGATCGTTGGTAACACCATTCTTCAATCGGTCAGTATTACTGTACAATGCATGTTGGTCTCGAGTACACATATACATTCTATTGTGTTTGATGGCACTTTGCAACTTCACCTAGGAAGTAGAAGTGTCGTGCAAGATATAATCTTCCCCTTTTCCAATCTTGGTAAGAAAAGAATAACATTCGATACATGGCTAGGTGGGAACAAGTAAAAGGTCTCTTTAAGATATTTGTGAGAATGTCACTTACTGGTTTCATTAAATTACACACTCATAGAAGACGTACTATGCAGAACTTTCAGCGAGCCTGCATTTTTTGCTGAAAGTTCTCACTTATTGGTGCATGAAAAGTTCCCATCTGCTAGACGTTAAGGAGACATAAAGACAGTTAGTTGAAAGAGGCTATTATATGAGGAGATAAACTAAAAATGATGACAGGGTAGTGGCTTATTTAAAGGGAGGTAGTGCATTCAAACCGAAATATGTTAGTAAATATGCCACTGGAACAGAGGTTTTTCCAAGGGGGTGAGACTAATTTCCAATATATTCACTACCTTTCTTGCCATGAATAATTACATGCTTTAAACAAAACTATTGGATTGTTCATTCTGGACACCTGTATGGAATAGGAAGAATGAACTCTATAAAAACAGTATCATAACAATCGGCAACATGCACAGGATTTTCATAGGGGTTTATGACTGCAAGATGAGGTTGTGTCTTCCTTTGTTTATCAGTTTCATATTTTGCCATCTTTTCCAGCACTTTGCATTATTTTTCTTATGAATACGGGGTCAAAGGGAGGTAATTGAGACAACCATAACCCTCCTTCCCCCCACCCCCCACACACAGCCTTGTAAAAATTGAGATGAGAACAAGATCAGACTCTTGGTGACATTACCAAGAATTACTCAGACTTTTGTAAAATTAAGACAAGACCAAGACCTTGTGTCATCTTTCGAGACTGTTTTGACATTTGAAGTTTTACCTAAACTAAATATACTTTACCATGCAGTTTCTTCAGCCACAGCAAGCAGGTATCGAACTGATTATTTGTACATTTTGTTTATGGCAATTACGAAGTCTGTCAAACAACTTTAAGGTTGTTTTTTTTTCCCTCCACATAATATTTAGGATGCAGTTCCTTTTTCCAAGAGACTGTGGACAGAATAAGATAAGTGGGGAGGCAGAGGGGTCAGGAATCTAAATATCATACAAAACTTCTTATTGATATAAAAGAGCATTTACAATATTTAGTCTATGGGCCAGCCAAGATGTTGGTATAATTTAGGGGTTCTAATTTTCCTTTATACCACAGTTAAATGGGTGTCTAAGGATACAAAAAACCATGCTTACCATCTCAAAGTGGTAGCTAATAGAAATGGCGGCCAATCTTAGATGGCGGATATTGACATTTGAAAAAACGATCATATCTCTGAAACCAATGGTCCGATTTCAATGATCTTGTTTTCAAATGAAAGCTTAAGATGTGATCTATATTTAATGTTATTTTAGGTTTTTCGATATGAGCGACCGTTAAGTAGTTAATCACGGATTAGTAAAGAAATATTGTATTTTTTACTATTCATTATATGTTTATCATTAATTTATTAATAATCTAGTCATCTGAGAAGAAAATGTTCCAAACAAAAATTGTAGTGTAAACACTTACCTTTAATTTGGTATATTACACTTGTTGGTTTTGACCTCAGAATTTATATAAGACGAATGAATTATGTAGTGTGTGCAGCGAATTCTTCTAGCAGGATGTGCCCTTAGTCCTGGTATTGACTATTGAATAGTATATTTCAGTTATATACATGCAATAACATTTAATAATAATAATAATTGTTATTCTTAGTAATGTTACAATAATAATAATAATAACTTTTATTATTATTATTATCACCATCATCATCAGTTGTTGTTGTTGTTGCAGTACTAACTAGCCATGAATTTTGTTTAAATGTTACGGATGTTCATGGAAGAATGTTTTTGATTGATTGAAATTAAAATTTTGGATGTGTCAGCACTTAGGCTATTTGCAACCGTCTCATTATACGTGATCAAGCTCCTTACAACGTACACAAAAATCACCATGTGTGTCTCTTAAATCTGCTTACCCAGGGTATCGAGTTTTAAAAAAGCCGGCTTTTTTGAATGAACTGTTTTTTTCCAATAAAAAGCCGGCTTTTTTGGGGAAAAAAACATAAATTTTGTCTTTTTTACCAATTACAGCTAACCTATTTCACTTGAAGTTACTGTTATGAGTTTACAGGTTTGTAGTGACATATTTTACAACTTGCTAAAAAAATTTACATGATGTAGCAGCCAGGAGACAGATATTGGCCAATCCTAGTGAACACATATTGGTTAGTGGTTCAGATACAATTTTAACCCTAGCCTACTGAGGAAAGGGGGGGGGGGGCTTGCAGGTGAAAAGAAATGACATTGTTTCCTAGGATGTTTCTAATATTTCTTTATTACATTTGTTCATAAAAATATAAATGTAATGTAATTAGGAGGCAAAATGCACTTGGTGGGCATATCAGGCACCATCTTTGAATGTGTCTCTTTTCGAGACACTTATGCCAGTGACAGTGTGCAATTGGTTGGAAATTATTGTAATAATTATATTTAATAAACAACTGCACTTCTGCAAACTAAAAAGCATAAATAAAAAAATATTATGGATTTTGTGAGTTTTAGTGAATGATAAAATATGTGACACTCATGCAATAATTGATTATTATTTTTTATTAATGATAGTAATTTTTGTAATTATTATAATTTATAAATAACTGCACATATATAATCAGCAAAGGAAGCAGTGATTCAATAAATAAAATGGTTTATTGAATTTTAGTGAAAAAAAAAAGTGTGAGCCTGTGAGTTGCCCCTCGATATGCAAGTTTCTTGTACGGCACGGGTAAGCTAGGGTTAAAACTAAACCAGGGTGGCGACAGACCTGGAAAACCTGGAAAACCGGGAAAAGTCAGGGAATTTGAGGTGTCAAAAAAAGTCAGGGAATTTCATCTTCATTGTCTTTTTTAAATTTTTTTTATTTAAAGATATCGTTATGGAACTCTGCACGGGAACACAAAATCTCGTTCGTAAGTTTCGACCTCAACTTTTAGGCCCCTGTTATGTGCAACACAACCACGGCGCCAGAAACCAGTGATGGCAGGAGGAGAGAGATAGAGAGAGAGAGAGAGAGAGAAATTTCTCTCACCCGGGTTTCTCGGTGGGAATTTTAAATTCGAACACTCTTTGGAGGAAAATTGTTATAACTCGGGCACTATGAGAGAAATCTACTTAGGATAACTTTTGTTTTGCAGCTAAAACATCAGCGCAAGCAACCGTGTACAATTCAGAACGACAAATCAGGGAAGGGGGCTGGGGGGGCACGACCCCCGAATTTCAATGGAAAAGAAATAAAAATCTGGAGTTTGCCCCCTCTTCTCCCGCTATTTTGGGGAGAGGGCGCGAACCTTAGTATTCTTTTCAAAGAATGGACATTTCTAAAGAGAATGAAACATGTTTTATGTTCTTGGGTGCCATACAAGTTGAATAATAAGCTAAAATGTGATATATTTTTTTACGAAAAATAGGTAATTTGCATTTTTGGAGGAAAATTGTTATAACTCGGGCACTATGGGAGCAATCTACTTCGGATAACTTTTGTTTTTCAGCTAAAACATCAGAGCATGCAACCGTGTACAATTCAGAATGCTGAACTTAGGGAGGGGGTTTGGGGGGCACGACCCACGAATTTCAATGAAAAAACCATAAAAATTTGGAGTTTGCCCCCTCTTCTTCCGCCATTTGAGAAGAAGGCGCGAACTTTAGTATTCTTTTCAAAGAATGGACATTTCTCAAGAGAATGAAACATATTTCATGTTCTTGGGTGCCATACAAGTTGAATAAGAAGCCAAAATGTGATTTTTTTTACAAAAAATATGTAATTTGCATTTTTGGTGGAAAATTGTTATAACTCTGGCACTATGGGAGCAATCTACTTCGGGTAAGTTTTGTTTTTCAGCTAAAACATCAGAGCATGCAACCGTGTACAACTCAGAACACCGAACCGAGGAAGGGGGGGTTTGGGGGCGCGACCACCGAATTTCAATGAAAAAAACAAAAATCTGGAGTTGCTCCCTCTTCTCCCGTTATGTTGGGGATAAAGTGCAAACCTTAGTATTCTCTTCAAAGAATGGACGTTTCCAAAGAGATTGACATATGTTTCATGTTCCTGGGTGCCACACAAGTTGAATAATGAGCCAAAATGTGAAACTCTGTTCGGAAATGTGGCATGGATATGTTGCGGAGGGGGGGAGGTTGGTCATGAATATGAATTTCCCAGGCATGCTCCAGACCTGTGTCAGAGTTTCCACCCAAACATAAGAGTATGAAGGTCCAAAAAGCACATTCATTTCGTAATCAGCACCATGATACCGTATGGTATCATCGGGCCAGTACGACCTTACTCTGATTATACCATATGGTATCATCGGGGGAGTAAAGGTTAAGCCTTTAAATATTACGGGGAAAATGCATTGAATTATAATTTTTCCTTGTCCGTATGGGAGTAGTAAGGGACTTGTCAACAGATGGAGGGGATAAGAGCGGGTGGCGCCGTCCGATAGTTGTCGGACGTCGTAGTAAGGCATTTTGTTGGTCAAACTGAAGGAACATGGAAACAAATAGGTTCCATTGATACATACGATTTTTGTCGAATATCGCCACCCGACAAAGTATCTCACTACAACATGCGACAGAAATTGCATTGACTGCAACATCCAACAAAAATTGCATGCATAAACAAGAAGAGCTTTAGACTGTGAATATGCTGCTGGAATTTTATTACTCTTCTGGCTCACTTCACCTTATTTAATGTAGCAGTGCTTACGAAGATTTTCTTTCATCATCCTGACGTATTACTGGTTTAGCACAAGTTAATATACGTTTACAATGACATTGCACTATTCTTAGATATCACGAAGAATCCAACCAAACGGGATTAAATATTGAATACTGTCACGAAAAAGTGAAACATAAAACTGCATTGGTGAACGTTATAAAAATTGGTAAGTGCATGCTCCCAACCTCAAATTTACTGCAACACTAGTATTGCAATGAAATTAACGCCACTCTCTATCCTGTCTGTTTAAACTCGTGAGAGATGGTCATTAATTTCTCGCTGAGTAAGGTTAATGCCCAATATTATGAAATAAAATACTAATAATAAATACGTAAATATTTTAATATCATATTTACTCTAATCATTCAATCATAAAAGCAAATCACTTTCTTCATGAATTGACTTTTCTCTGCCAGCCCTGCTAAATTTTCACTTTCCATCTACTGATTTATACGAGGGGTGGCCAGAAAGTAATTTCCGATTAGTAGGAAATTGATTTTTCGCAAACGTCAAAACCGTGAAAAATGGTAATTGCTTCAAAGTTATGTTTAGGAATGTGCAGTGATGTCTGGACACATTCGAAATATCGAAATAATGCGAATTGTTGGCGTTTTTAGCGATTTTTTTAAACAAATGTCCTAAAACAACGAAAAATTCCATGAAATCCAACATTCTTGTCTTTTCTAGGCCATGTTTGTGTACATAGAACATGCAAGTTTTCCAACATTTTACTCAAGAGTAAACTATAGAGTTATACGTACATGGAATAATTTCGACAGCCACATGTATTTCCCACGATTTTTTCAACTTCGATCAAAACCATTTGCATCACAGAGCAAAGTGGCAGGGTTCTACTAACAGGAGATCGAGTGCGTATCTACCGTCACACGGGAAACACATCTTCGTATTTGTCGCACGAGATATGTTTTGAACTACCAAGCTAAGTGCGCACCATCGGCATTTGTCGAGCGAGTAATAATGGGGCTCAGTCGTTAGGGCGTCTGACTACTATGCAAGAGACCCGGGGTCGATTCCCTAGGGGAGAACCCGGATGTTTTCCACCTATTCAAACTGCTCCGGCACCCACCCAGCATCATATGAAGCTGGTACCTTGAGGAAACTTTTGAGGGATAAAGGTAGCCAGGAGCGTGGTGCTGATCACATCACCCCCACCTTCAGCCGTGATCAAGAAAGTGTGGGACCCTAACTCCACACCCCTATACACCTTCATGGAAAAGTGCAGGGGAGCACTTTACTTTTACTTCCTCAAAAATCTGTCCAACATATCAAACTGTCACGAAAATTCGTAGACCATGTGACCTACAATTTAAAATAATAGTTTAAAAGCGCAATGGAGTATTAAGTTTCGGTATATTTGGCATATAAATGTTCTAAAACAAAAACGCGAATTTTGGGAAACGTAACACTAACAAGTCAAAAAAAGATAATGCCAATTTTTGGTGCCATAATATATCGGTATCTGTCACGTGATATTGATTGATTTTAATTTTTTGGGTACATCGCCACTTATGGTCATTATGCACCCTTCAGTATATACGGGGAAAATTCCATTATCTAAAATCCTTACCTTAAAATGAAAAAAGGGGTATGAAAAATAACTTTCCCAAAATAACTTTCAAGATATCAAACTCTCACGAAGAGGGGTAAGCCATGCAACTTAAAATTTGAAATAGTAGTTTAAAAACACCATGAAGGTTTAATTTCAGATATTTGCCAGAAAATGCGCTAAAGTGGAAATTTGAATTTCGGGAAAAATAACACTGTATAGTAAAAAACAAAGAATAAGAAAATACACTAATTTTAAAAAAATAACAAAATATCAAGGTCCCTACCGATTAGGCATAAATAAAACAAGAATATCAGTTGTAATTTATTGCATTAGTAACAGTGAGTCCTAACCTAATTTTCGGCATAATCACCACCGTTGTTCTGGCATTTAGCATGGCACTAAATTTTGTATGCCCACTGATAGCAAAGACTGGAACTATCTCTACCGCAGTGTAGCTGTCAAGTCCTTGTCCTGCTAGAAACCTCTTCAGTTAAACAAAGAGATGAAAGTCGGTACATTCAAGGCCAGGGCTGTACAGAGAGTGGTCCAAGATCTCTCACCTGAAGTGATGCAAAGGGTCCGTGTGTACCCAGCTGTATGGGGTTGTGCACATTCGATTGGCCTTCTGTGAATTATCTGCACTATCGTCTGAACATACTATCACTCACGACGTCCGGTCTGCACACCTCACATGATTGTTGGTGGCTCTGTGCCAAATTCTGAGCGTGCAATGTAGGCTACATCGCAGTCGGTGGGAGACTGTATGAGAGCTGCAATCTTTAACCTAGAACTGTCCTAAAACGGCTGCATTGCAACTGTACCAGATTACAGCTACATGCTACTTCTTCCTGCCTTCATGTGTGTGTGTGTCTATCTCTGACCACTAGTGCTTCGTATAGGCAACGTTAGAGCTTTTTTCAGGATGCCCCTCGTATATGAACTTTCAGAAGCTTTTATTATTAGAGTGTTTACTGTTTTAATGTGTGGTTAGCTAAATCAGGTACATATACAATGCAATTCTATAAATTCATTGCGTTAAATTTATAATACCTACATGCCCTTTTCGTCAGTATTAATGGTATAACTGCATGTTGTCATTTTCACAGTACTTCACTTGGATATACTGTACTGAAGCAGAAATCCCATTGATAATGTAAGGTAATATGACACTTTATTTTGTTCAATTCAATTGTTTCCCTTATATGCAAGAGTTAAGTTGTTTGCTTTACAGAGAAGAGAGAAGTAGCTTTATGCATCGAGAAATGAGTCCGCATCATGGTTCTTGTAAGCAGATGGTTCCAAACCTCAGTGGAAATATCAACATATAATACTGTTTGACCAGCGATCCCAGAGCTCCAGTTGGCAAAGTGCCAAGAAAAAGGGGAAGTTGGCGGTAGGAAGGCAGGCGGGAGAATGCTGCTCGCGGTTGCACGTTGAACAGTGTTACCAATCTGCGAGGATGCTTATCCACCAGAACATAAGTAACGAAAACCAAGGGACATGCACAACCATGCCGTTTGTCCTTCTTACAATTTAAATAGAAGGATAGTAGAGTAAAGAATTGCAGTTTCACTTATAGGGGCATCGTTAGAATGGTGGTCGGGGGTCGCGCCCGCTCCAAGATTTTGGCAAAAAATAAAACAAAAAGAAGAAAATGTCATTTCAACAAAATAAACACATGACGCAAGTGAAATGTTCGTAAAGATGATGTGCAACACATAAGCATACAGAAAAACAGAAACATTTGAATGACGTTGTGCAGAAAATTATGTGAAAAAATATGAAATAGCATACCTTTTGTGAAAGTAGTTCAATCGTCCAAGTCATCCGAATCGGAAGCTGACTCATCACTGACATTTAAATTGACCACCAGAGGCTCGCAGACTTCTTCGATTATTCCGTCTCTGTCCCAATAGATATTTTCCAATGAAGACACATGAGAGCAGTGTTTCTTCCACTTTTCGACTGTGACACTGTTAATCGCCTGTTCAGAGTATATCAACAGATTTGACATATTTGTGTCACCAGTTACGTTGCGATCGCGAATAAATCTTTTCACGTCTGCCCACACATATTCAATGGCATTAATATCGCAATGATAAGGAGGTAACCTTAAAGCAACGTATCCATGTTCTTGGAGTATCGTGTCGAATTTGAATATTTTCCTTGCAGGCGCGTTTCTTCTCACCATATCTAATAGTTCAACTTTGCGCATTTGGGGACAATGCACGATCTTATTTGCAACGAGCCAATCTAAAATTGCTTGCTTAGTATTGGAAGCTGATCTGTTTTGTTCTTTTCGCTCCTTTTTTTCTTGTATTTCTGGATTGTTGGGTTCAGGGTGCGAAATCCTGGGGGGACGAGGGGGATTTCCCCCCACCAACAATCTTGGCCTCAAAAATCCCCTCACCAAGAAATTTCCCGGGGGGGTAGAGTTTTTGTTATAACAAAGCAATTACTTTCAATTTCAAATATACTTTACTAAGAATAATATCGAAAACACACACAAATTAGTGTGGTTGTGAGTGTTGAATGCTTTCTCTCTCAAGAGATCACTAACAAATCTGCATCAATACGCACAATAAAAGTAAAACAAGAATGCAAAACAATAATAACTATGAAATCTAATTGATTTATATTAACATAGTGCATAAACTAAACAAAAACTTACACATAATAAAACCACTTCAAATATGTTATAATTTATTAACGTCTTTAACCGGTTACTAAAGGAATTAGTTAGCTGCTTTACACTATCTGATATGTATGAAAGTAACAAATTAATTTCTAATTAATAATCATCATAATTATTTTAATTTAGTAATTTATTTTTACGTTTAATAACATTAGAAATATGTACATCGCATAATTCACATATGTTTGTGGGGAGGGGGCTTTAGGTTAAGAACTTCCTCCCCCTCACCAGTTTTCAATGATTTCGCACCCTGGTGGGTTGTGAGGTGTTGCAGTTTACAATGCCTTTAGTGAGGTGTTGCGACGTGTCGTGATCTCCGATGAAAAAATAAAAACAGCGGGTGACAATATATACCTGAACACATCGCATCTAACGAGACTTGTTAGTGGCTTGTGATACCAGTAGTCTAATTACACATCAGGCTATCATACACTTCAATTGGGTTACAATTATTAGAATAAAAAATAATAATATTGTAATTTATAATAAAGGCTCTCACGAGTATAGTAAGATAAAAACTGCAAGCATACCCCTCAATTTAATATCCAGTCCCCCACTAAAATTCCTATGTCAATTTTAGGTTCACTGTTGGTATTGAAGAGTTGAATCTCGATTAGTGTTATTGTGTTTTGCTATTTTTTTATGCAATATAAAGACCTTTGGAGTAAAACGTCACAGTGAATGAATGGATGTCTAAACACTGCAGGCAAAAGTGACAACAGCACTTTACGGAAAAACAGGTGGTGGCCATGGACATCCGCATGATTTTTTCCAGGGAAGGGCAAGGAAGGTATTTTTTTTCCAGGGGGGCAAACAAGGCACATTTTCTCCAAAAATAGTGCTGTTCCCTAAAAACACATTGCTTAAATTTGAATTTATGGTGATCATGCAATAATTAACACATATTATTGTGGCTAAAATGAAACTATATGTGCGAAATAAATAATTTTTGGTTGACTTTCATTTTTCAGGGGGGCGTCCCCCCCCCCTTGCCCCACCCTTCCGGGCGCCCATAGTGGTGGCTCGAAACCAGATACGGGTCCAGTCGCCTTCCTCTGGGGTTGGGTCAAAGATGCCGAACTGGCGCTACGTTCAAGACTTCAGCTTTTGCAAAGACTCCTCTCCACGGCCAGAGCACTTCCAATATCTTGTGTCAATATTCTCCGGTTAGCAACATTGCTCTCTTTCCCCACGTGACACTCGCGCTGCTCGCGTTTCTGAGAAGCGGTTCCGCAAACTCCCCCAATTTATGACTGGACTCTTCTACTTCGGGCATGCGCAGAAAACTCGAGAGCTCTCGGATCGCTGGTCAGACAGTACCAAGATTGTATAAGGAGACTGATAAATTACAAATTGTATTTCTTTATCAATCACTCTTCACTCTTATCTCATTTAGTTGTAACTTTAAAAGTAATCAAGTATTTCATTTTAAACTTACTGCGTATGATAAATTTCCGTAATCCTTTTTTAGCTTGTGAATTGTAATAATTTTCCAAATTCACTATTTTGCTGTTTGAATTCAAATCATAGAGAATAGAGAAATTAAGTAAATTTCATAGAAGATAATATTGGTAATTTTCAATCCATACCTGGATCTGCATGAGTTTATTATTTCTATTTGCAAAAAAATATCGATTTACATAGTTTAGTTTGTAATTGTCAGGGAAAAATGTAAATTTTTGTCCTGGAAAACCTGGAAAAGTCAGGGAATTTCATTTCTGCTTGTTTGTAGCCACCCTGTAAACGTGTAGTCCTGATGAGCACATCTGAACCATGGAATGAACTTAAAACAACCTTTTATATGTTTGTGTCTCAATTTAAATGTTGATGAAACAAATGTTAATATAAAAATATTTGATGTCACAACACACATGTAGAAGTGTACATAGTAGGGATGGGCCGATATGAAATTTTGTCCGATACCGATATAAAATTTACCGATATTCTACTGATCCAATATAAAATTAGAAATGGTCCTTGAGAAACCTGAAAGGTTCATTGACGTCCTTAATAAATGTGTATTTCAAGGTGACTGCAGTGCAAGAGAAATAGCATATTTAGACATTCACTGTTTTAGAAAGTAGAGCATGGAGATTATTATCAATAAAAATTACAACAAAATGGCAGAATTTTGCACTAAATTATCAGATATTTATCGATATATCAGATCGGTAAAATAATCGATATATTACCGATATGCCTATATCGGCCATTACCGATTAATCGGTTCCATCCCTGATACATAGTTATTATGTGAATGTGTGTGTATATCCTGTTTAACGGAGCTTTGATACGGAAGCAACACAAGGCTCTTGGAAACCAATCCTTAGAAGTAAATGCAACCTTACGAACCGAAACAACATAAACTGCAAGTGTCGTTTGTCACTTGGCCTGTACCGTTTTCTCAGGGAACTTTCAGACCGAAGCAACAAGTGACATGTGTCACTTGGAAGCAGACCTTTTGAATCAAAGTGCGACAACAAGCTAAACATGTCACTTGCATGTTGTTCGGACTATACTGTTTTCTCAATGGTGTGCGTCACGCCGCTTTGGTCTTGTTCTTGCATGCATGGTGAATGTTTTGCTTTATACTGCGTCACTTGTCATCTGTGATTTCAGTCTGAATGCTCCTTCATTGGGGCGCTTCATGTCGCCTCGGTCTTGTTTGCGCATGAGTGGTGGATGCTTGCTTATAGACTGAAGGGACCCATGTCACATCAATTTGACACCCCCCCCCCCCCCCACTTTCATGTGTTGCTTCGGTCGGAATGTTCTCTATACTTAACAAGATTGTTAGGTATTTCATCAGAGATTAAGATTTCATTTAACCTGTAAATCGCAGAGAACAAATTGGAAGTACTATTGATGGAAAAAAGCCAACTGATAGAAGATTTCTTTTTTAAATGAATGACCTCTGGAGTGGAATAAAGTAATGCTGTTGCCTTGTAATAAGAAGGGGTCTGAGGTTCAATCCTCGGTGGAGGCAGAGTGTTTCGGATCTCAATTCAAACTGTAGGTCCAGTTCAGATTTCTTTGATTTTTTTTTTTTTTTTTGCCATTAGCGGCCAGTCTTATTGTTTCTACTTCAGTTTTAGTGCCAGTGTTTTTCAACTGCCGGGCCGCAAAAGATCCGTTACACCCAGTGGTTTACGACTATAATTGAAATCTAATTTTATATTTGACAGTAAGTCTACACATAATTGAACTATGATTATGCCTTGCTTGATATATTAATATTAATTAAGATTGCATATTAATTTTCATATAAACTTTAAAGATCAGAAATTTATTTATGAGTGAAACTGCTGGGATCAGAGAATAGACTTGTAAGAAATAAATTTACTGGGTTGCAGTCTCACAAAGGTTGAGAACCACTACAACAAGCAGGCAAAATACATCACTAGTTGCTCCGTGACCAGGTTTAGTGCCCATTTAATCAAATTATACATGATATACTGGAAAGCCCAAATATATTTTACTGAACACAAAATTTAATGTAAAGAGATTTGATACTAGATTTGCAAAAGGTAGAGCAGTATTTTCTTGATTGCTTCATGTATGTGTACGTATGTTCTCCTCCATGGCCGTGCGGTCTAAGGTGCTGCTGATCTTTGGACTCCGACTGTGGGACGGCATGGGTTCGACTCCACCTGGGTTCTCGGCATGTGTATAGAATCGGTGGCTACCCACCATCATGAGGAAATTGGGGAGCTACGAGTGAGTAGCGCAACCTGGTCTTGGAAACCTCCTACAATGGCTGGGGTTTTGACGTGCTGACCCCATGTCACCCCATTACTGGTTGAAGACCTCCACACCTCTAAGTAGGATTGTTGGAGGGAGACTGGCAGTCGGGAGATCGGCCTAGGCCCTTCAAGGGCTGTAGAGCCACGGGTTATTATTATTATTAATATGTGTTCGTATAACAAATTAAAACATTGGAAATCATATCATACTACTTGCGTACTTTCGATGTGGCCTTTGGCCACGTCTTGTACGCTCGCATGCATGACATTCGGCCACGTTGTGGGCGCAATAATCTTATAGATAGGGTTCTTCATAGATCTTAATGACTTTGAAAATGTCTGCATGTTGTATTGGATGATGGGGAACATATGTATAAGTTTGGAAAGTTTAGAAAGTAACTTTATGTGTGTATGGGCTCTAATAAGGTATAAATATTCAAAATAGTTTTCTCTATTTTCTTCATAATGAACTGAGTAAATAATAACCATTTCAAGATATGTAGTTGGATGTTTTGCATTTACAAATTAAATTGCGACACTAAATTGAAAATGTTATATTTACTTCTTTTGTCATTTTCACATTTTTGAACGTAATTGGATAATAACTGTTTTCCGTCATTCCCCTCTTTTGCCTACTTTGCCTCTGTAATAAATTCTGATGCTCGCATTTTGAAATTCGAAGAGCCTAGCATAATTCCCTTACAGTAGTTTTCGGGGTGAAAATAAACATTCTTTAAGTTCCCTAGCAACGTCCGTTTCCATGGACAACAACAGGCACAGCAAGCTCTAAGGAATTGCATGTCATTATGCCCCCTAAACATTTAGTTAAAACAAGCACGATGTAGATATTTACGCATTGAGTATAACAATATATACGGAATTGTATCTGGGCTGAAACTCCTTATTATGTAGATGTCACCCTTGTTTCAGGCACCTTTTCAAAGTCATGAGTTCATTCATCTGTGTGCTATTGATCTGTGAGAAATATAATGTAGCTAGACAATTAAGAATTGAAGGAAAATGTGTGCTGCAAAAAATTTCCGTGGCAATGGTTGCTAAGGATGTGAGAAAAGGGCATTTTCACCCTTAAGGAAGGGCCGATTGAGCGATTTTTGAATTTTCTCGGCCTTTTGGGACAATTTCATGGGGGGTCGTAATCGGACATTTTTCGCCTCCGGGGCTTCCTTCATGGAGAACATTTATGTCAGTGAGTGGTGGGATTGGGGCTATATATATATTGGATGATGATTAGGTTATATTAAAAACACATACAAAACTACTCTAGTTATGTTAATATGTTTATACTACATAGATATCTTTAATCAACCTACCGAAATATGAAGATAACACCCGGAAAGAACCTCCCATTCAAAAAAGCCAGCTTTCTTGAAAACACTGTTTATGTCTAGCTACGAATTTCATATTGTAAATTGTATTTTATATTTAGAAATGAGTGTATATTTTACAGTAGGGAGATAAATGAAAACGAAAACCATGGAACAGGAAAAATACTGCCACCTCTTGTATTTTCATTGATTTAAGACACTTGCGAAAAAAGCCACGGAAAAAAACTCAGTTTTTTTCCCCAAAAAAGCCAGTTTTTTTCGACCACTTCCAACTCTACCAGGGTATAAACCGAGGCTGTATTGGGGCACTCGGCACATAACGGGCAAAACACAGGACAACATGCAACCATACATAGGACATAACGCTACGACGCCAGGGGTCCCGAGTTCGAATCTCAGCCTGGGCATGGATGTTTATGTGTCCATTCATCAATTTCATCATATCATCACTCATCCGCATCTTTGCAAATTAGCCAAAAGTGGCACAAACAGAAGTAAATTAAAGCAAATCAATCAATCAACATGCAACCATACAAAGGTAGCATTCCCGATGGCTTAATGTAATGTCGTCGCCTTGTAATCAAGGGGCCCCTGTGGAGGCACATAGTGGTTCGGATTCCACTTTAAACTGTAGGCCCACTTCGGATTAGCCTATCTGTGCATAAAGTAGACTTAAAACAAAAACTCAAACAACCCTACAAAGGAGTATGTTGGCTGTTGGTTCAGTCGTCCGAGCCTTGTTGGGCTGCAAGATTGCAGTTCCCGAGGTGAAGTACGTGGAAATGAGGTTAACATTTGGATGTGTTCAGAAGAATATAACATATGTGCATACTCTTTATTAGTTATTACAGTTGAAATATCTGCTTTCCACAAAAGTCTAGTAATACAGTTATCCAGAGAAAGCAAGGAAGTATTGAAATATCAGTTTTGTGTATGCAAGATTACATAGTTTGAAAAAAATTGTGATAAATTGTTCCATACACAACGCTGTATCTATTTCCTAAAGTTTAGTGTGGTTACATTTGTAGCCTAGGTGATTTAGAATTGCACCTATCTAACAGGTTCTAGGCAATCTTGCTAGGAAGTATGACTATGTAATTCATGTAAACCTCTTGAGATGATGTAGGCCAGACTTCAGTTTTTTCTACACCTTTCACATCTTTCTTTGTGTGTTTAGCAGCTTCATGAATAGGGTTCCCCTCTACCTTAGCCAAAATGTGCTCTTCTAATCAGTCCTAGAAGTTAGTAGGGGAGGGGTGGGGGAGTGCATGAGAATGGTATCCCCAAAGCTAGCGAAATTTTCGCAAATCATCTCCCAAGCTATCTCATTCTTACCATGTCAAACCATAGGAGCATCCCCTCAGCTAACTCCAAGGCTTGACCAAACACCCCCTAAGCTAACATATCCATTTCAAGAGCTGCTTCTAATATGATTTATGTCCTCAGATAGTTTACAAGTGGCAAATCCTAAGTATACCATCCTCCGTCAATACTGGAATAAATTAAGGAGGAACCAAATTCTTGGTATAAGTTATAACGGAAACTTTTCTTGGCTGGCAGACTCTTTTATTTCATCATTATCATCCTGTACGTACTTACATTTTTTTTGAAAGGAAGTAACTTTGAGGTTCAATCCTCGAATTAAAGAATTCTCAAATAAAATCAAATACCATAGCTTTTTACAATCTATTTTCTTGCTTCACTAAATAACCTGTTGCTCTACAGCCCATAAGGGCCTTGGCATATCTCCCGACTGCCAGTCTCCCTCACACAGTCCTACTTAGAGGTGTGGAGTTCTTCAACCGGTAATAGGGTGACGTGGGGTCAGCACATCGAACCCCCAGCTGTTATAGGAATTTTTCATGACCGGGTTACACTACTCACTCATAGCTCCACAAGCTCCTCACGATGGTGGGTTGCCACCGGTCCTATACACCTATACACAGGCTGAAAACCCAGAGACTGAACCCAGTCTGACTTGAAACCATGCCATCCCGCAGTCGGAGCCCAAAGACTGCACAGCCACGGAGGAGGACTCTTGCTTCAGTACATCTGAATTTGGTATAGGCAAAGTAATAAGATTTATGATAACATGCTTCTACAGCTAGGATCTCCCTTGATTTGATTACGATGATTTTTTTTCGCTTCTCTCAATTGCAGTACCATGCAAATGCTTATGAATTCTAAGCTCAGCAACTTCAGTAAATCTTTCCTTTGGTCTTCATATTATCTTGTATTTGCTTTATTTGTCACATGAAACACAATTCTTGATGCATACTATGTATCCATCTTTCATCTGTGAGTGTCCGTTTCAAGCATGTCTCAGCATCCTTTGATGAGCAAGGACTTCAAGAAAACAAGTGGTAGGATAAAGCATCCTCTTCTAGTCTTCTTAAGGACTTGATATTAGTAAAATTGGCTCAATACATACCATGATATTTTTCATCCGATAAATCATGCATTTTTTTTTTCTCAATCAAAATTTCTGCTCATGGCAGCATTGTACAAAGCTGTCTATGTCTTTTGGTGGATGCACTTCCCCCACGTATAATATACTTCTCTGGTCCATCTTCTGTTTTTACAGATTTTTACTTTCTTGAAAGCAGACAATTCGACTGTAAGAACTAATAAAGAATACACACGTATGTTATGTTCTTCTGAACAGACCCAAATGTTAACCTCCTTTCCACGTACTTCACCTCGGGAACTGCAATCTTGCAGCCCAACAAGGCTCGGACGACTGAACCAATGGCCAGTATACTCCTTTGTAGGGTTGTTTGATTTGAGTTTTTGTTTTAAGTCTACTTTATGCACAGATAGGCTAATCCGAAGTGGGCCTACAGTTTAAAGTGGAATCCGAACCACTATGTGCCTCCACAGGGGCCCCTTGAATACAAGGCTACGACATTACATTAAGCCATCGGGGATGCTACCTTTGTATGGTTGCATGTTGATTGATTGATTTGCTTTATTTTACTTCTTTTTGTGCCACTTTTGGCTAATTTGCAAAGATGGGGATGACTGATGATATGATGAAATTGATGAATGGACACACAAACATCCATGCCCAGGCTGAGATTCGAACCTGGGACCCCTGGCATTGTAGCACTATGTCCTAAGTATGGTTGCATGTTGTCCTGTGTTTTGCCCATTATGTGCTGAGTGACCCAATACAGCTTCGGTTTATACCCTGGGTAAGGAGATTTTAGACACACATGGTGATTTTTGTGTACGTTGTAAGGAGCTTGATCCCGTATAATGTGACGGTTGGAAATAGCCTAAGTGCTGACACATTCAAAATTTTAATTTCAATCAATCAATAACATTCTTCCATGAACATCGGTAACATTTAAACAAAATTTATAACTAGTTAGTACTGCAACAAAAACAACAACAACAACAACATGGTGGTAATAATAATAATAAAAAATTATTATTATAACAATACTAAGAATAACAATTATCATTAAATGTTATTGCACATATATAACTGAAATATACTATTCAATAGTCAATACCAGTTGCAATAGGTGTAGTTAAATAGGACTAACGGCACATCCTGCTAGAAGAATTCGCTGCACACACTACATAATTCATTCGTCTTATATAAATTCTGAGGTCAAAACCAACAAGTGTAATATACCAAATTAAAGGTAAGCGTTTACGCTACAATTTTTATTTGTAACATTTTCTTCTCAGATGCCTAGATTATTAATAAATTAATGATAAACATAAAATGAATAGTAAAAAATACAATTTTTCTTTACAAATCCGTGATTAACTACTTAATGGTCGCTCATATCGAAAAACCTAAGATAACTTTAATATAGATCACATCTTAAGCTTTCATTTGAAAACAAGATCGTTGAAATCGGACCATTGGTTTCAGAGATATGATCGTTTTTTCAAATGACAACATCCGCCATCTTGGATTGACCGCCATTTCTATTAGCTACCACTTTGAGATGGCAAGCATGTTTTGTTTTTTTTGTTTTCTTAGACACCCATTTAACTGTGGTACAAAGGAAAATTAGTACCCCCAAATTATACCAAAATCTTGATTTTTGCCACTTGGCCCATAGACTAATTCATCTAGTTTTTCTTGTTTTCTGGGGAATGCACTGGTCAATTGGGCAGTGTCTGTTCGCAGTAAAACTACAATTCATGTGCTAGACTGAAAGAACTAGATATGTTGGTAATGTTGATATCAATATTCAATATATCGACTATATCGAAACCAATATTGCACAACCCTACATGAGTCATGCAGGTTTGCAGACTAGAGAAGTAACAGGGTGGCTACTCACCGGGAATTCCTTGAATTCTGGGAATTATGCGTGAATTCTATGTGAATTTTTCTTGGTAGATGTAAAAAATTGCAACTTTTATTAATCCAAATGAATTCATACATTTACAAATGCCCCGAGGCAAGTTTTCACAGTTTAGCTTTTATTGAAGAAGTGAAAAGGAAGCTGTGGAAAACAAAAAAAAAACAGAATTCTCTCAATCCGTTCACTTTGTTAGTGTCCTTTGCAGAACAATCTGACAAACGGAAGATTATTGCAAGATAAGATAACTTGAAGTTGATTAGGTAAATTTGAGTTTGAAATTCTTATACAATTAACAATTTTTTGTAGATTAGTATGTGACTTGTGCTTGTAGATGTATTTCGAGTCGGAATATGTGAAATGGCAAATATAAACTCCGCACCTTAAATGAAATATTTTAAATACCTAGGTATATATATATATATATATACTGTTTAAGTTTAATTGAATTATATTTTTGATATATTGGAATCGCACAGACCCTGTATATTGTTAATATATTTCTGTGGGGTTGCGAGAGGTGGTAATATGTATGTTGAAATAGAGAAAACATGTGCTTTTACCCTTAGAAAGTTCGCCTTGAAAACCAGGAATTGTACTTGATTTTTATTATGGTCCTAGAGTGGCCACCCTGAGTAAGAATGTAGCACCATCCTACATTAAAAGATTGCACAAATATATTTCACTGTGACGGGATACAATCCAAACATTTTGTCATTCTGTGTACAGGGACCAAGTGCATACCTCATTCCTTCACAAGTTATCAATGCAGTTCAACTAGATTGGATTATATGTATATCTATTGAAATATCAGCCAGAAGATATATAAGGGAGAGTCAAATGAAAACTTTTTTTTCTCTTGGACTATATTGAAGGTAAAACATATAAAGGTTTTCACCAAATTGTTTGTCGATATAGTCTCTACGGCATGTATTACAAGCATTCTGGCACTTTTCAAGAGGCACCTCTAGCAAAAAGTCTTTTGGTTGTGAGCATAGCCACTTGCTTCACCTCTTCATTGGACCTGAAAAATCACTAGGCGAGAGATGGCCAATATGGTGGATGTGGAAGACGCTCAAAAGACAGAACTTGGATGGTGGCAATAGTTGAATGGGCAATATAGGATTGAAAATTGTCATGTTGCAACAAAATAGCTGTACTCGAAAGTCCACGTTGTTTGGATCAGATTGCAGCTGGTTCTCGAGATATTTTTCTCAGTTTTGTCAAGGAGCATTGATGCCATTCTTTGCTCCCTTTCTTGGTTTTTGGTTGATAGTAGTGGACCCAGGTTTCATCTCCAGTGATAATTCTTCCTAGGAAACCATCACCTTCAACTGCAAAGTGCAACACAGGTTTCTCACACACACACACCTTGAAGAAACTTTATGGAATTGCAGATCATCATGAACAATATGGCTTGTTGATTCTCATGACTAATATCCATGTGACGTTCCTTTCAGAGTGCGCCACTGGATTACTACGTCACGGTAGTTACCCAATCTCCGTGCACAGCAGAGTTATGGGACTCTCACTTTGTTATTATTACACTGAGCTTTCTCAGGACGTGCAGTTGGGAAAATAACTAGTTTTTTTGCCATTGTACAATGTTTAATAAAATCATATTACTTTAAACATAACAGTTGGGCTGAAAAGTTCGTAGGCTAACATAGTAAAAAATATTTTTTTGACAAAATTCGATTTTATTATTCAATATATTGCCTTTGAGGGCGATACAATGATTATAGCGGTCATACAATTTTTCGATGCCATTTTTATAGTACGATTTCTCTTTAGCCTCAAAATAGGCCTCAGTTTCGGCGATTACCTCTTCATCAGTGCTAAATTTCTTTCCAGCGAGCATTCTTTTAAGGTCTGCAAACAGGAAAAAGTCACTGGGGGCCAGATCTGGAGAATATGGTGGATGGGGAAGCAATTCGTAGTCTAATTCATATAATTTTGCCATCGTTTTTATTGATTTGTGACACGGTGCATTGTCTTGATGAAACAGCACTTTTTTCTTCTTCAAATGGGGCCGTTTTTTCGTGATTTCATCCTTTAAACGCTCCAACAACGCTATGTAATAATCTCAGCTATCTCGATCAACTTCACTTTACGATCATTTAAAATTATTTTGTGGACTTTTTTTATGTTTTCGTCGGTAACAGCCTCTTTGGAGCGTGCACTGCGTGCATAGTCTTCGATGCTCATTTCGCCTCGTTTAAATTTAGCAAACCACTTCTCAACAGTTGATTTTCCTGGTGCAGAGTCCGAATAATGTTTATCAAGCCAAGCCTTGGCTTCAACAGTATTTTTTTTCGCCAAAAAGCAATGCTTTATTAACACACAAAATTCTTTTTTATCCATTTTTTCACAATAACAAAAGCTGCTTCACTCACAATGCTATATCTCACGAACTAATTATCCGGCAGCTGTGAAATTTATACACATATCTTTTGAAGGTTAGTACTAAGTAAAAATCACATGGATTTAATTCTAGTAACGCCATCTATGAGTCAGCCTACGAACTTTTCAACCCAACTGTTATCACTGCAATAATGCCACTATACTCACTAAAGCAATCATGTTATAATAAGCTGCTCCTTTCCTTTTAAAACCATGTCTTTCACAGATTTAACATCTCAACTTACATCTACTATAACATGCTGATATTCCTTCAACATGGCTTTAACTATGGCAATGGCCTATGGTATCACTACTACATATGCCTGACCTGGTCAAGGGGAGAATGTCACAGAAGTAATGCAATTTAGAAACTTCCTAGTCCATTAATACACTTAACTGCACTGACAGATGTGTATCACCATATTTCACTTTCATTCTTTGATAATTTTTAATGGGTTTGTTCCCTACCCTACTCAAAAAAATTGACTTATTACAATGGTACCAGGATTGGATCAATATCACTGCCTCCTACAAACCCACCAATACTTGAAAATTGAAACTCGGTAATTCAAAGTATTTGCAACCTTCCATGTACTAACTTTCCATTCGAAACTGAAAAAACAAGGTGCAACAATTATGCGGTATTTTACTTTTACATGTAATAATGTAAATAAAAGAATTTGTTCACAATGGGCAATTAGGTGTTCAACAGGAAATGTCCAATTTCCAAAATTACCCTAAAATTACAATCTTAAAAATATCCTGAAAGAGTGGTCTTGTGTTTTACTTCCCTGCAAATCTGGTCCATCCAGCATCCATAGGGCCAATGCTAGAAGCGATTTTCCAGAAATTGTTTCCCTAAGCTGGGAACACTTTTATACATTATTATTCCCTCTTCCCCCCCCCCCCCCAAGAAGTATCAGCCTATTTTCAACACAACTTTGCATAGTTGTAGGAATATACCACTGCTACATACTACATTTTTAATTTACTTCAGTCTATTGTGGTGGTCACAAGCATACCAAATACCAATTTTGTGTGTAAAATTTCAATTTTCTTCTTCTCCCTCCTTTAACTTTACCTTCATTGTTGGGAGGTTCAATGTATAAATTTCACCTCTGCTACAAGCAGTCATTCAAAATATATATATCCTATGATAATTAGTTTTTGAGCTTTTGGGAGGGGGGCACCCCCCACCGGATAAGGCTTACATGCAAAAGTAGCTCCTGTCCACTTAATAGCTTGTAAATTAAGTCTAAAAGTTTGCCATTTTTTTTAGATAAATATAATGCATATATCCTACTTTTGTAAAGTACATTTCTAGGACAAAATCGATTATAGTCACCTGGTTACTTACAGTAATTAAAATTAATTAAAGAAATGAATGAACCATTCAAGTTCTTCATGCAACATTTAGAATTTTATATGGAATCGGATATCAATATTGGAAAAATCATGAGAGTCCATCCCCTGTTTTACCAAAATCCACCCCAATACTCTTTTTTTTTTTCCCTCAGAATGCAATTCGAGTTTGAGATAAATGTAATTTTAAAATGTCATACTTGGTCAGAAAATTTTATGTAAAAAATTATATTAGCAAATACTTTGCAATCAAAATCATAAGCTTATGTATGGGAGGCATAAAACTGGTTGGAGCTCAATTTTTTATAAACTAAATCTTTATTTTTTTATTCACACTCCACATAAACCCTACCATCTTTATTTACAGGAACTTCATGAACTAATATTTTCCATAGGTTAGGGTAGGGAACTAATTAATACTTCCCACTACATAAATCTGCACTTTAAAATATAAAATGAAAAACGTTTTTACAAATTACTTTCTCAATATATTATTTCATTTTTCTTTACAACTCCTTGCACAGAATATATTTTATTACAATGAGATAATCTCTCTCTCAGCTGTCTTGTCACAAAAATATACAGCAATTCTTGCGGTCATGGGTAAAAAACTGGCCTTTTGAATAACAATTACAACACTTCTTAAGTTCTTACTGCAGTGTAATTTTGTTTCATGGGTCAAAATCCAACAAGTAAAAGCTGTTCTATTAAAATACATTTTTAAAGGAAATTTTTTTGCCATGTCTGGAACAGCAATAACTGCACTTTTCAAATTTTCAGAGAGCTGTGTTAACAACATGAAAGATACAGAACAGTCCTACTACCATATATGTGAGGCATCATTTCAAGTCATACAAAAATCTTGAATTTAACACTTTTTTTCAAACAGGAACATACCAAGAAGCTCAAGGCGATGGGCACAAAAGTGCTTTTTTTCTTAACACACATCGTATGGATTAAAAATACAAAACAGACATGCAATATTTTCCTTCATGTGAAATAAAACTGCAACATGTTCCTGTTGCCCTCACATGCATAGATTATCATAAAAAACATAGTTCAACAATGGAGCACACATAGTATTGTTATTGTATAAGTGAAGAATGATTTGCTGTTTATGATAATTACAAAGATGCAGCTATTTCAATTTATTTTAATTCCTGCGATCTGAATTTTAAAAATGCTTGCATTCTGTGGTCTAATTGGAAACATTAGAACAAAAAAAGGTATTAACTGAAATAGCAATGCATGCAAACCCTAGTAAATTTTTCTAGGTTTTTCCTCAAACAAAAAATTATGAATAAAAATAGTTACCTCACTGGCAACATCTGAACACGGACACTAAAACTTAGTTTTTCTTTATGGATGAAAATTGTTTTCAGCACGACAAATAATACAGTAACTATGTGTATGCACACAGAGCTAGTGCATAGTTTTAAAACATTCCCATTGACAGATGCTGGATTTTTGTTCTTTTTATCACATTTGCATACATGTGATTATTGCATGCAAGTGAATAATCATACAAGCATTACATGAAAATAAGTGCATGACTTGTACGCAGGTAATTTTGTACATAAACACAACATACTACTTAAATTTTATGAGGACATGTGCAATTGTCAAGTGGACTTTGTGTATTGCAGACAGTTCTGCAGCCAATTACCCTTTGTTATTTTCATTTGCTTTTCTCTTATTCTCTGTCTTACATTGGAACAGACATAGTCTATTTCATTGCCACATCTTATTTTAATCCAACCTCACACTGCATAAATAATACCAAGTGAACATGATAATAGATAATTTAACACATGCTAAAGAATAAAGACAATAGGTTGCACCATAAAATTGTTGATATTCATCTTCATGCATATTTCACAGGTTTGTTTCTGTAAATCTTACAATATAGGAAATACAATATTCAGAACTCGAATAGGTGTTCTCACATTACCAGCCAGGTTAAGTTGGTGTTTACAGTGGAATCCAAATTTTAAGGTCCTGGAATTTACATTTTTCTGCATTCAACATTCGTTCTTCATGGCCCCAAAGGAGAAAAAAAGTGATGAAATTTTCCTGCATTTTAAAGTTTTTTCACCTTGGTCCCAAGAAAAATTTAAGATCAAAGTTCCATTGTATTTCCTAAGTACATGCACATACATGGGAACTAAACACCAAATTAACCTGACTGGTAACCCAAGAATAGCTGTTTGAATCACATTGCCAGGAAAGCTACAATTACTAGTTACAATTCATAGAGCCCTTGTCTTGTGGGGACTGAAAACCTAATTGTGCAAGAATATTAGAAATTAATGTTCCAGTGCATTTATGTATTTAGGATATGTATCTGTGTGTGTGTGTGTGTGTGTGTGTGTGTGTGTGTGTGTGTGTATGTATATATATTTATATATATATACACACACACACACTGTTTCATACATCATGTGGTTTAATATTTGCAAGTTTCAATTTTGAATATTAATTAATGTTGCAATTCATTTTGTAAAATTTTGAGTTATTAGTCCCCACCAAAAGCAGAAACACTGTGCCACAAAAGATCAAATTACAATGTTAATGGTTTGGAGTCTAAATTAATATCCCACTGTGCTTACAAATACTTTTAAGGTGAATCTGGCATATTTTCAACAAACTGGAAGCATGGGAGGATTTTTATGGATGTAATGAAATTTAACTGATGTCCTGAGTTGTAGGGTTTGAATTGATGTTTGAAGTCCACTTTATGCACAGATAGGCTAAATGGGACTGGACCTACAGTTCAAAGTGGGATCGGAATCACTGTAATGTGCCTCCACCAGGTACCGAACCTGGGATCCCTTGATTACAAGGCGACGACTGATGTGTAGGAGTTAAATACTAGACAATAATCATACACACAGAGATATGTGGAAGACTGACAAAGTACATGACATTAACATATTAGAAATTATAGTTTTTGTATATGTAAAGGATTATGAAGTTTACAATTTAAATCATGTCTGATGGTACTTGCAGGTAATTGTAAACACACAAAATTATCAGTAATAACCTGAATCATTGTATCCAAGTACCAACTCAACTGTAATACAAATCGGTCCACCAGTAAACAGATAAATCAATTAAGTCTCAATTTTTTTTCATCCACAAGTGTTTCCTGTCTTACAGGAGTTTAGAATGCTATTTCCCATTTTGCAATTCTGTGACACTGACATTCAGCACTTGGAAACAGACCTGTTGTACATTGCAGGTGGGTTCCAATCCTTCCATGGTGGTTTCTGGTGTGAATGTAAAATGTCCGAGATGAAGGGTGTGTTCATGATGGTGACCCAACTATAGTGGCAATGCTTCAATTTTTTTCCAAAAAGGCAGTGTTAAGCAGTGGTGGATAAATTCACGGTTCATAAAGTTTGTACCTGTGGGCAGATGGGGATGAGTGATGATGTTATGAAATTGATGAATGGACACTCACAAACATCCATGGGATTCGAACCTGGGATCTCTGACATCATAGTGTGATGTGCTAACCACTCTGCCATGGGGGACGGCAAACTTGTATTTTGAGAGTTCGCATCCACAACTACCTCATATGTACCCTGGAACATTGCATATTTTTCATGTTGCATGATATGTCGGATACTGTCATTGAAGAAATCTGTAATTTAAATTTGAAATATTTCAGAAATAATGTCTGTGGTATTGAAATACTCCCCACATAGCAGATCTTTCTATAAGCAATATTCCTGGGTATGATGCTAAGTGATTACTGATAGACTGCCTGTTAGAGAAGAGTCAAATAGAAATGAAATGTTGAACAATGACATAGTCAAAAAGCCATGTATCTCCATGGCAAATCTGTAACTTTGTAGGTGCAGTCAATATTAACAGTCAATAAGAAATTCTTCCCCCTTTACCCAAAAGCACAAACTTTATGAATCACCTTGTAATTTCTCTAATATGGTTGAATACTGGCAATTATGGTGTAGCAACTGTCACAATTTGATGAAAAATAATACATACATGGAATTGTGCAAGAATGAAGTGATAACACTAAGTGCATCATCATCATTGTGATGTGCCTTTTACCAGAACACATTAACTTTTAGAAACATTATTTTTACAATGGTTAAAAATTTCCACTTTGCTGTGAAGTGTGCCTGACAAGATTGCAAGATTGGGACAAAACCTTATACTATAACAGATATAATACTCATTTTATGTACTTCCAAATATGAGCAACAGTTTTTTTTTTTAACAAAAGTTGCAATTTCTAGCAAGAAAACTGATAAATGTGTGATAGTACAGTTATGAATACTAAACCATTTCATATTTAAGTATATATGTATGTGGAAATGATATGTACAAGTATATATATATATATATCACATAACACATACTTGTAATTAGTCATTTTCATATATTTATCATATACAGCATGAGCAATAAACATTTATTTCCAGAATTATTTTATATGTATATAATAATTATGCATCCAGACATTGATAGTATACTTTGCTTAAAGGTAAACAAATTAAATTTGCATTCTTCTCACGAAAGACATAACAAAGAAATGAAGTAATAGTAATTCTTTGGATAAGTTTTAAGTGTTGTTTTTTTTTTTAAAAAAAAAACTTCACATCATGTCAAAATTTACTACTATCAATAAATGGAAATACTTAAAGAAAAATTCAACTCCTACTTAATTTATCTGGCAAGCATTAAAATTAATGAACTTTCACGAAGGATTTAAATTCAAATTGTTACTCCTTTTTAAAAATGAATCTGGATAGAGCATTTTGTGTTCAGTCACACACACACTTATGATTTGCAGCAATCTCATTGACTTTTGATGGGATTGTTACAACCCAGGAGTGCCTGTGGCTTCTACAGCTGCCAGTAGAACTGGATTCACACATATATATTTCCATTCTTGAAAAAGTTTATTTAGAATCATCACATCCAAATAAATAAACAACCAAAATGCACTACTGAGCAGAATGTTCATTGCAATTTGCAATAATGACACAGTATTTTTATGAAACTGTGGCCATTCTCTACCATACAAAATGGTTTGTTAACAACTCTTACATGTAGTTATAAAAAACTTCAAACAAAATGCAATATACACATACTTATCTTAAAATCTGTTACATTCACATACAACAATGTTCCTCACACACAACAGCAACATACAATGAAAACATCTCTAACAAAAAAATAATATATGATGTCAGTCAACAGAGAATTCAAATAACATAATATTTAATATACTTTGTAAAAAAATGCAGTACACATCTCTACACAAAAAAAAAACCTCACTAATTTAAACATCATGTTCTCACATTAGCTGAAATAGTAGAAAATATAACAATCAACAATGCACACATCTGACTTCACACAACAAAATGCTTAAACTGAAATGAACAATATTTACAGGATGATTATGAACATAGATACACCATCATATAACCTTGTCATTCTCCAAAGAGGATAATTTTTACAACCTTCTCTTGAAAATACATTTTATATAAAAAAAGAAATCACCACTGTTGATATGTTAAGTTACCTGTTCATTGTAGTCTGACTTGCTTGTGATTTTCCACCATCTTTGATGCAAGTATAAGACAAATATCAGTTACAAATAAAGATGCAGGTAGGATCTTACAACTAGTCCTACACCACACAAACCATTCATCATTTTAAAGATCATATATAATTTTCTTTAAATTACGAAGTATCCACGATATAAGTTAATTTATATGTGATATTGCACAGAACAACCACTAAAACTAGTGTTCCCCCAAATGAAATATTTTCATTTAATGTTATAAACAGTGCACTCCCCATTTTTGCACAAGCTGACATTTTCACAAACTGCTTGTTCGCATCATCAGACCCAGGGCAGAAGAAGAAACCAATGTAGGCCTCACATTCAGTTTTTTTCAGTGAGAAAGTAGGATTTTTGATGAGCAAAGTAAGACGATTTTGAAGTATTCTACCATAATGTCTTCATGTGTCAGTTTTTAGAACATAAAAGTATTCATTTCAAGGTGAAAAAGTTAAATCGCTAAATGTTTACAGAAATATCAATTTGTACAATTTTATGTTTAATATTACACATAGTGTACAGGGCAGCAGTTGGCTTACATGCTAGTATCCCACTCATCCTCAATCATGGAAACAAGAATCCATCACCATAATGATTCTGTTTGCATTTTCTGCATTTTTAATCACAATTTAGAAGGATGAATGACATTTGGTTGAACCAGGTGATGGACTAAAGGCACCCAAATTCTCTGTGGCTCAAGCAGTCATCCAGAAAACCCAGGAACATTATTCAAACTATCAGGGGAAATCTTCAATGATTGCCGAGATGAAAATCAACTATTCAGAGAGAAGAAAAAAATCTTGCTGTCAATGTGTGTTTGTCTTATGTCTAAACTAATAATAGTTTATTCACAATAAAATTACAAAAATGAGCTGAAAAGTAGGGATGTGAGAGCTTTACCTCAATCAGTAAGATATTTTCTACTAAAAAGGAGGATAATATGACACCTGCCAATATTATGCATTACATAATTCACCGAATCAGTTCCAAGATGCCTCATTGTCCTTCAATTCCATTACATTTAATGATAACCAAATGTTACTACCTGTCTATAATATTAAATAGTGGATAAAAATGCATAAGGTATAAGACAATATATTGTGTCACATTAAAAAGTTGCATTTATTATAAACATGACATTAAGGAACCACCTAATCAATCTCAAGCCAACTTCTCTGGCAGGAAGCTTTCATTAAAGCAAACTCAAAACTTTGTTTTAATGCTCTCATGATACTCTGAAATTACACATTTTACTTGTTTTTCACCTAACACTTTCAATTGAATTTAGTGTCACAGTTTGATCCCTCGTGTGCCTCAAAAAAGTTTGGTGCTGACCTAACATTGGGGGTGTTTCGGGGAGCCACTTAAAAAGAAGTAGCAAATTTTGGTCATGAATGTCATCATTAGGACTGGGCTCCTCAATCCACGGTCCACATGACACCCAAAAGAGCTGATTGATAGGCATTGCCCTTTTAAGGACTGTTGTGCCACAGAGATTAATTTTAGTTGTATGTCATAATAGATGAATACTAAATAGCATTATTCTAATTATATGAAAACTCCATGCCTGTTAGTCATTCAAGGATTTAGCAGTGAAATGTAACAAAGTTATTTTCTGGTGAATGTATTCTATTTTCTTAATGATTTTGATACTTGCTAGCCTTCGTGTGGGGAAAGGGATTTTGATACTTGCTAGCCTTCATGTGGGGAAAGGGAAATTCAGAGAGGCAGTGGCATCCCAAAAGGGAGGTTGACGTGGTCATAATTCACGAATTTCTTCGGTCCAGAATTGTTATTTTTTTTAAAAAAAAGTCAAAAGCAGAAAAAGATAGGAATGACTTCTTTAAAGACATACCTAACCAATTTAGTCATACAAAAGTCCTGTCCGTACCACTTGCTGTGTGTTTTTTAACGAACAGCTGTCAAATGGAAAAGCTAAGTATAAAATGTTTACAGCTCTTGCTTCTTCTGTAGCCGGGGAATTCAATGGTTAGTTTACCCCAACGGATTTCTTCTTTAAAACTAACAAAAAGGTCCTTCGAGCCAGTAAGCAGGGACAGGTCACGTTTCATGGAAGTATACATATCCGATTCAGACTGGAACCACGGAGAGAGGCTTTTCTGAGGCTGACACATGGTTGAGATGAAGTTAACAGAGGTTGTTTGTTTTGAAGTCCTCTGTGCACAGTAAGTCTAATCGGGACTGGACCTACAGTTTAAAGTGGGATCTGAACCATTATGAGCCTCCACCAGGTATCGAACCTGGGACCCCTTGATTACAAGGCGACGACATTAAACAGAGGTTGTTGTTGCTTAAGAAAAAAGGTCAATTGCAGCATAATGCATTATAATTTATTTTGTAGCTGTTGATACAACAGGCAACACCTGTCACTTGAGGATTCACCAGTCCAACGCAGGCTTGTGCTGTTGGTCATGCCATTATGGTGTGAAATATTGCTGTTGATTAGCTCATTCCCAAGCAACAAGTGTCGCATGTTGCTTCGGTCTGAAATCTCCCTTGGATTTCTTTCTCATCATAATGGTTACACCACAGACCTCCTTGGTTGCAAAACTTCAAACCACTGAATCTTTTCATTTGGGGATACATGAAAAGCCATTGTATGGCAAAGATCAAAAACCCAACATGTGCTATCTCTATGGCAAAGATCAAAAACCCAACATGTGCTATCTCTATGCCTGTTGAGCTACACAATTTGTAGCACTAGAGGGGTCCATTTTTTTTCAGTGCAAGGTGAGGACAATGTGTCGAATTAATAAAAATGATCACCTATTCCCTCGGTGATGAGCATGTGCTCATTCTAATATAAATAAAAATATATTAAATTCTCAGACTTTGAATAGGTGTTCATGTGTACATACACACGTGCATGTATGATCTTCTGCATATCACAGGTCATAAAAGAGTTAACATATATCTATCAGAAGTCGCTGAGTTGGAAATTACACAAGAGAGGACATTATGCATACAAAAATGGAGCACATGCTCACTTCTTGAGAACCTATTTACTTTTAAAATAAAATATTAAATTCTCAGACATTGAATAGGTGTTCATGTGTACATACACACGTGCATGTATGATCTTCTGCATATCACAGGTCATAAAAGAGTTAACATATATCTATCAGAAGTCGCCGAGTTGGAAATTACACAAGAGAGGACATTATGCATACAAAAATGGAGCACATGCTCTCTTCTTGAGAACCTACTACTTTTTTATTTTTTTAACCAACCCAATATTTGGTGTAAGATGTAATGTTTTCTCAGAGTATATCTCTACACGGCCCTTATCCACACAAGGTTTGAAGTGCCCCAAAATGTTCTGGGATTAGAGTTTGAAACAGAAAGAGCATCATAGTTGATCCAAATTCTTCTTCCCTTACTGATTAAATCAAAACTCCAAGTCACTTCTAATTTAAACTGCTTGCATCGACCATCAATTCTATCAATAAGTCAATTTTGATAAAAAAAAATTATTTATGACCATTAATATATAAATTTGAGGTGTATCACAAGCAAGCATAAATGGACAGATATATCAACAAGACTTTTGTGATAAACATAAAATTGTTCAAATATAAATTATCCATAACAAATATAGCCTATACAAAACAGGAATTATTAAATCTTTCGTCAAAATAATTTCACTACATCGTAAGTCTCTTGTATAACATTCAAACAGAAAGACATATCATTGCATACAGAGTTACAGAAGTGATGTGGTGATATGTTTAAGCAAAATTTATGCCTTATGTACAAAGAAGATTCCAAAAATTATGCCCCACAGTATTACTCTGATCATTTTCAAAATAAAACTGTAACACATGCATACATTATGCATAGAAAAGATAACTTTTTTAGTTTTGACTGGCTTGGCCTACATGTTATCACAAAAGGACACTTGAATACTTTGTATATCATAAAGGGGACAAAAAGCTTTGTATTCTCTTAATGGTTTCTTTGTCCAGTGCACAGAGATCAAAATCAAATGTTGAACTTGTTGTTTCAAACTGCCCAGTTTCTTCTATAACTTTCGCTATTTTCTGCAGATCCTTTACGTCATCCAAAGTCATGATCTTATGTTGCAGATCTTGAAGTTCCGATATATATTCTTTCGTAAATTTCTCTTTCACATCATTCACATTATTCACAGGAAGTTCAGGCTTATCTTCTTTCACAATATCACATTCTTCAGATATTCGCTGAGATTTCACAACAGGCTCGTCATTAACATGTTCCTTGTCCTTTATCTTATTTTCTCGTTTCCTTTTTCGCTTCTTTTCTTTGTCTTTGCTTTCCTCTTCGTTGGCACTTTTAGATTTCTTCTCTTTCTTTTGACTCTTGTCTTTCGATTTACTTTTATTACCGCTGTTCTTCTCTTCGACAACGTCTTTCTTTTTATTTTCATGTCTATGCTTCTCGTGTGAATCACCAACTAATTTGTTTGGAATACTTACCTCTTTAGGGGCAACCTTTTCTTCGACAGGCTTCTCTTTAATTTTTGGAGCATCTATAATTTCATCTGCTGAGAGAGCGAACGTAATAGAGTCGCTGCTTTCATGATCTGATATTTCTTCGAGTAAAGTTGATAGAGGGTTTGTACGCTGCTTCTCTTTGGTTGAGTTAACTGGCTTTTCAACTGTCTCGATCTGTTTCACAGGAGAGGGGCTTGATCGTGGACTCTGGAATGGGCTTGAGTGAGTACTTGGCGGCCTTTTGTACGTTTCTTCATGATTATCCAACACAATGTCCTTGTCCTTAATTTCATTCTTTGTTTCTGATCTTTTCTCTTTGCTGCTCTTATCTTTCTCTTTGTCTTCTTTCCCTTTCTTGCTTTTCTCTTTGTCTTTCTTCTTATGTTTATGCTTCTGTTTTTCTTTCTCACCATCTTTATGCTTTTCTTTATGTTTGTCTTTTTCTTTCTTGTCCTTCTCTTTAACCTTATCTGGTTCTTTTGGTGATTTTTTATGGTCCTTTTCCCGTTCCTTGCCACCATCCTTCTCACGCTTTTCACTTTTATCACTCACTTTTTCACTGTCCTTATGCTTCTCCTTCTTCACTTTCTCATCTCTATTCTTCTTGTCCTTTTTCTTCTTCTCACCTTTACTCTCTGCTGGTTTAGACTCATATTTCTCTTTTTCCTTTTCTTTAGCATCTTCGCCACATTTCTTTGCATCTTCCTTCACTAGCTTGGGAGGCGAAGAGGAACGTTTGTGAGATTTCTCTTTGGACTTTTCCTTATCCTTACTTTTCTCTGGTTTTTCTTTGTCCTTCTCTTTCTTCTCCTTCTCATCTTTTATGCTGGTATCTTTGTCTCTCTTAATCTCTTTTTGGGGAATATGTTTTGGCTTGATTGAACTTGGCACTTTATCATTACTAACAACATTCTGTCTCTCACTCTTCTCAGGTGCTTTATTACTTTTGGAGGCTGAGGATGATTTCGATTGTGATTGGTGGGATTTTTTTGGTTCAGGGGACACTTTCTCTTTCTTGATTGGTGGGCCAAAGAGATCAGCAAATGAATTGCTAGTTCGTGGTTCTTCTAACCTGTGGTCCTGAAAGACAAAGAGTAAACAATCAAACTACAAATGCATTAATGTTATATCCAGCGATTTGAAAATATTTACCGATACAGATAGAGTATGGTCATAAAATCTATCAATAAGTATTGAACACTAGAGTTCAGGTGCCATTTGATGACTGCATAATATTTAAGCATCAAATGTGAACACTTACTTGCCAAAATGAGATTTAATAGTACAAAAATCAATAACATCTTTTTCGTTTGCAAGTCGTCATTCAAGGGGTAACCTTTGCTGAATGCACTCAATTGTCAACCTCTCTTCCACGTAGTACAACCCTGGGTTGCATTTTTGCAGACTAACAAGGCTATAGTACTTGGACCCACAGCCTATTGGCTATGAGGTTTGTGCTAGGCCATCCACATTTGTCTACAATTATGCCTTCATCCACTTCATCTTAACATCCCTCATCCTCATTCCCATCCTCGTGATTAGTCAAAAGTGGCAGAAAAGAGACATAAAATAAACTCAATCAATCAATTCTTTTCAAAGCATAGAACACAACACATGTTTTCTGCCTGAAATGTTCAGCTGTTTTCAGTGGCTTTATATTGCCCCCCCCCCCCTTCCTGCAACATTCTTTAGCAAAATTTTCACTGGGGACATGGTTACTGGACATTTATAATTTTATATCAGATCAGTAGAATATCGGTTATCAGTACATTTTTTATTGCTATCTACAAGAATTTCATATCACTTCCTCCATAAAATATGACAATATTGACATATGACAATATTGACAATGTAATAACTTATGTAAGAAAACTACATGAATATTTACATAGATTGGTACTGGTATCCATTAAGGCAACAATAATGTCACACCATATTCTGGAAAAATAATATGTTAATAAATAACTAAATAGGTTATAGGTTTATATTTGCATATTTAAAATCTGAATGTTATTTCCCCAGGTACGGGCAGAGACATTCCTATAGTTCACTTTTCAATTCATCATTGCTAAAAGGTTATGAAACATAATGGAATGTGAGCGGTACTAGACGAAAGAGAAACTCAAAGAACTTTATTTCATGACCTCAAAGTTCACCGTTCTCTCACTATGCAGTGCCACAATCACATAAAGCAAAATGGCTACTCCGCAGCAGCATGCACAATCTGTATTCTGGTATGCAGAGACCAAATCAATCATTACAGTGCAAAAAAATTACCGGAGAGAATATGGAGGTGAAGCACCTGATGGGAAAACCATTAAGGCATGGTGTGCGAAGTTTTTGGTGACTGGAAGTGTTAATAAACAATCCGGAGGTTCTCGTCGACGTGTTTCGGAGGAGAAGGTGGAAGAAATTCGAGCGGGATTTCAGAGAAGCCCACGTAAATCACTTCGCCAAGCATCCAAGCAGTTCAAAGTGCTGACAACAACACTGCATAGTGTGCTTCATTTGTACCCTTACAAGGTGCAAATTTTTCAACGATTGAAGCCAAATGATAAGCCACAACGACAAAAATTCACTAGTGAAATGCTGGATCGTATGGACAGTGATCCTCAACTTCTTGGAAACGTGTTGTTTTCAGACAAGGCCACATTCCATCTGTCAATCGGCATAACGTAAGGATCTGGGGTAAGGAAAACCCACACGTCTACCATGAACATGTGCGAGATAGCCCCAAAATAAACATTTGGTGCAACCTGATGAAGAATAAAATTTTTGGTCCATTTATTTTTCATGAGGCGTCAATAACTGGCCAGGTATACCTTCACCTGTCGAAGCAGTTCTTGTACCCCCAGGTAGCCGATCTGCAACCGCAGATAATCTTCCAGCAAGATGGAGCCCCCCACATTGGAGCCTCGATGTTCGGGAATCCCTCACAAGAACCTTTCAAGATCACTGGATTGGATGCGATGGACCAATTTCGTGGTCCCCACATTCACTGGACGTCACTCCACTGGACGTGAAAGACCATGTGTTTGCGACTCCAGTACATGATCAAGAGTTACGAGCCTGCATCTGTGCTACACTTGCTACAGTATCCATGGACATATTGAACAGGACGTGGCAAGAAATTGAATACAGATTGGATATTACTCGTGCTACAAATGGTGCACACATAGAGGCGTGTGTAGAGGTGTATTGGTGTATTTGTGTTTAGTGCTTCATGCAATAAAATTCTTTGAGTTTCTTTTTCGTTTAGTACCAATCACATTCCATTATGTTTCATAACCTTTTAGCAATGATGAATTGAAATGTGGGAGGTTTGAACGGAACACGGTGTATTTAAGAAGACCCTAGAATAATTCCAAAGCTAAACTTAGATCATTACCTTTGACTTATGCTTCTTTGATGGATCTGAAGATGGTTTTGGTTTACCACCAACCACAGGTGTAGAATGTTTCAGAGGCGTGAGTTGACTCTCGTCTGAGTAGCTTTTGTCTGCTGAAGCATTATAAAGGTTCCCGTCTGTGCCCATAACTCCAACCTGCAATATATAAATGACATGGAAACTATGATGTTCATCCATTGTTCAAAATTTTAGTAAAAAAATAATATTTTCATTTCAACAACTGAATTCAATATTAATCACACAGCAAAATATCTGCAGGGTTAGGGCACAGGAAGAATAAGGTCTTTGTGGAGGTTCTGATGATCACAACATGGTAGTTAACTTAATATTCATCAACTAGGAGGTTTTGACTAATAATGTATCGATGAAACAGGAATACAATCGCAAATTATCATGAACATTTCATTTTAAAGCAGATTTTATTTTTCTCCAAGATTGACAAGAACCCTGCCTCCCGTGCACTTAAGTATCTGGCAGTAGCATCGACATTAACAGCACATCCATGTTCAAGGTATTCCACCAGTCAGATGCCAGACATATCCCAGAAAACAGTATTCAGAACTTTTCTGGCTGATCGGATGACTGAACTTCTTCAAAGACATGACACCAGTTCACTATGAATCTGGGCAGATGAAATATTTTTGGTCAGTGAAACTCGACCAATTTTCCAAACGCACTGCCATTTTGAAGAGTCACTGCTCAGCTACTTCTGGTCAGAATGGTACATGGCTACACGTGCAACAAGATATATATGATCCTAGTACACACACATATTTACTTGAGTCTACTACAACTACAGTGAAATTTATGGTCCTGTGTAACGTTTTTCTGATCACCCCTTGTGCAAAGAACCATAAGCCTTGCCTGTATAAAGTTCTGTGTTTGGGAAACAAGTTGTCTCCCCACAGGACGAACTTTCTTTCATACCCCCGGCCCCCACCCCTCTTACCATGCCTTTACTGTAATAAATAACAATGAAGATTTGTTAGAGATGTTGACATTTTAAAAAAAATTATAGGAATGGGCCATCACTTGTGAGTATCAGCATTTTTTCCTGATAGCAATAAAGTACTAATATAAAATTTATTGATACCAATAACCCATATTCTACCGATAAAAAATTGCAAATTTCCTTGGAGACCATGAACGGTTTATAAACATCCACAATTAATGCATGTAACCAGGTGACTGCAATAGATTTTGGCATTTACTATAACTTTGACACATGAATTGTAAGTTTGTATTCATAAAAATAATAACAAAATGACAGAACTTTGCCTAAATTGAAGGCAAATTATAGTATAGATATATCTGATGAGTAATTTTCAAGATAAACCAATATGCCTATTTCGGCTACCACTAATAGAGTACCAATTAATCAGACCAGTCCCTAAAATATAATAAAGCCAAAGTAGCCAGATATATCTAGCAATTGAAGCTGCTGATTTCGAATTGATTGACTGATTTGGTTATTTTACGTCACTTTCCTGCCACTTTTGATGAGGATGAATGGTAATGAGACAAAATTGACGAGAGGACAATCTCACACACACATGGACAGAATACAACACAAGTCGCACAGGGGATTATACTAAGAGTCCAGATGCAGAACCTCGTTGTTTTGCAACAATGGAGTCCAGGATGAACTACATGGAAGTTAGGTTGACACTCTGATTCCATCAAAGAAGGTCATCTTTTACATCCTGCTGGTTTATAATCACACACCACCTCACATACAGAGGTTGAGTGGTTGCAAAACTTGGAAATATGCTAACCACTAAGTAATTTCACTTAAGTTTAACAAAATCACACATTTTTGTCCTCTATCTCTCATTAAATTATGGAAAAGGTAAAAAGAGAAGACAAAAACAGGATTGAAGATGCAAAATAATTAATTCGAGTATTTAGAATGATATTACCCTTTCACATCTTCACTTAAGAAGAATAGTACCAAAATTACTTAGATGTCTCAAGGTATTTTGTATAGACCACAACACACAATATGCTCACAGTGAAGATATAATGGAATTCAAAACAATACTCAGGAAAAATCGAATCATATAAATTACTTTTCTTAATTGATATGACGTCATTAAAATAGGAGAAATCAAAAAATAGGAGACAAATGGTTATGGAATAACTGATAATAACAGTTTCTAGTTTTGAAAGGTGTTCTTATATGGTGATAAATTAAGTAACAGATGCTAGATAAACTCTTCACATACACAGCTCAATATCAAAGTGGAGAATGGCCACAAAATCCAGATAACGAATATCAGGATTTCAAATTATCCAATCTCTCTTTCAGATGCAATGGATAATCCAAATATCTGGAGAATTTGGATATCTGGATAATCAGATATCCAAATAATCTGGATATCAGAATATCCACCATCCAGATATTTGAAATCCGGATAGAAAATGATTCGAAATCGGGATAAAATGTTATCCCGATTTGGACATCCCTAGTACCAACTGCAATAGTGTGTGTTTATGGTCAGTGCCCAGAAAACTAACTGTGAAAAATACAAAATAATGCGAAAGGTTCATCCTTGCAATATTTCTCTCCAAAAACTTCCATGCTGAAAATTTTGAGGTAATGGTAAAATGAGTAAGTGTATGAATATTAGTGAAAACAGTGTCAAGAAATAATGTTTTCAAGTTTTGTATCTCTCGGAGTTTTCTTTTCTTTTCTTCAATAACCTATTTCATGACTTCCCCTTGTATATCTGTGAATACCTTACCCCTCCTCCTCTGATCAATTTCCTTCTGAAGTCCTCTGATGGATTTGGAAATGTGAACTTTTCACGCTGAATTTTTTTAACAGGTGGTCCTTCAGACTGCAGATACAAATCATAATTATATTCCACCTTCTTTGGTTCATCCTTATTTTTGAAGTAAACATCAATAGGCAAATTAAATCCTGCATATCCACACTCCTTAACACTGTACGGTGGCTCCTTAATTTCTGTAAATAAAAGCATAAATTATCACGAATA